>NC_086445.1:421428014-421741347 GCF_028390025.1 Pseudophryne corroboree | reverse complement strand
CAGCATAACCTGTCCACTGCCGAGTCCATAATACTCTCCTGGCAGAAATGGACATTGCATTAATTCCCGATGCCAGTCGGCAAATATCCCTCTGTGCATCTCTCATATATAAAAGACTACGTCCTTTATATGGTCTATGGTTAGCAAAATAGTATCCCTGTCGAGTGTATCAATGTTATCTGACAGGGTGTCGGACCAAGCTGCTGCAGCACTACACATCCATGCTGACGCAATAGCAGGTCTCAGTATAGTACCTGAGTGTGTATATACAGACTTCAGGATAGCTTCCTGCTTTCTATCTGCAGGCTCCTTTAAGGCTGCGGTATCCTGAGACGGCAGTGCCACCTTTTTTGATAAGCGTGTGAGCGCTTTGTCCACCCTAGGGGATGTTTCCCAACGCAGCCTATCCGTTGGCGGGAAAGGGTACGCCATCAGTAACTTCTTAGGAATTACCAGGTTTTTTTTTTTATCAGGGGAACACCACGCTTCCTCACACAATTCATTTAACTCCTCAGATAGGGGAAAAGTCACTGGAAGCTTTTTCTCCCCAAACATAATACCCTTTTTAACGGTAACGGGGTCAGTGTCAGAAATGTTCAATACATTTTTCATTGCCGTAATCATGCATCGGATGGCCCTTGTGGACTGTACAAGTGTCTCATCCTCGTCGACACTGGAGTCAGACTCCATGTCGACATCTGTGTCTGCCATCTGAGGTAGCGGGCGTTTCTGAGCCCCTGATGGCCTCTGAGACGCCTGGGCAGGCGCGGGCTGAGATGCCGGCTGTCCCAAGGCTGTCACGTCATCCAACCTTTTATGTATGAAGTTGACACTGTCGGTTAAAACCTTCCACATATCCATCCACTCCGGTGTCTGCCCCATAGGGGGCGACATCACACTTATCGGCTCTTGCTCCGCCTCCACGTAATTCTCCTCATCAAACATGTCGACACAGCCGTACCGACACACCGCACACACACAGGGAATGCTCTGACTGAGGACAGGACCCCACAAAGTCCTTTGGGGAGACAGAGAGAGTATGCCAGCACACACCACAGCGCTATATAACCAGGGATTTACACTAAAGTGAGTGATTTTTCCCTATAGCAGCTTATTATACACAGTTTGCGCCTAAATTTAGTGCCCCCCATCTCTTTTTTACCCTTGAAGCCTGGAAACTGCAGGGGAGAGCCTGGGGAGCTGCCTTCCAGCGGAGCTGTGTAGAGAAATTGGCGCCGGTGTGCTGAGGAAGATAGCCCCGCCCCTTTCTCTGCGGACTTCTCCCGCTTTTTTATAGGCTTTATGGCGGGGGATTATGCACATATACAGTTTAATAGCTGTATTATGTGCCATTTAGCCATGTAAGGTACTCCAATTGCTGCCCGGGGCGGCGCGCGCGCCCCCCCCCCCCCCAGCGCCCTGCACCCATCAGTGACCGGAGTGTGTGGTGTGCAGAGGGAGCAATGGCGCACAGCTGCAGTGCTGTGCGCTACCTTAATGAAGACCGGAGTCTTCAGCCGCCGATTTTCAACTTCTCTTCGGTTCTTCTGGCTCTGCAAGGGGGACGGCGGCGCGGCTCCGGGACCGGACGACCGAGGACTGGGCCTGTGTTCGATCCCTCTGGAGCTAATGGTGTCCAGTAGCCTAAGAAGCCCAAGCTAGCTGCAAGCAGGTAGGTTCGCTTCTCTCCCCTCAGTCCCACGTAGCAGTGAGTCTGTTGCCAGCAGATCTCACTGAAAATAAAAAACCTAACAAATACTTTCTTTCTAGGAAGCTCAGGAGAGCCCCTAGAGTGCATCCAGCTCTGGCCGGGCACAGATTCTAACCGAGGTCTGGAGGAGGGGCATATAGGGAGGAGCCAGTGCACACCAGATATAGTACCTAATCTTTCTTTTAAGAGTGCCCAGTCTCCTGCGGAGCCCGTCTATACCCCATGGTCCTTACGGAGTACCCAGCATCCACTAGGACGTCAGAGAAATAAGATTTTAAACCTACCGGTAAATCTATTTCTCCTAGTCCGTAGAGGATGCTGGGGACTCCGTAAGGACCATGGGGTATAGACGGGCACTATAAAGAACTTTTAGTATGGGTGTGCACTGGCTCCTCCCTCTATGCCCCTCCTCCAAACCTCAGTTCGAGAACTGTGCCCAGAGGAGATGGACAATATGAGGAAAGGATTTTGTTAATCTAAGGGCAAGATTCATACCAGCCCACACCAATCATACCATATAACCTGGAATATACGCAACCAGTTAACAGTATGAACAAAACACAGTATCAGTCACAGACCGATCCTAACTGTAACATAACCCTTATGAAAGCAACAACTATATACAAGTCTTTCAGATGTAGTCCGCACTGGGACGGGCGCCCAGCATCCTCTACGGACTAGGAGAAAGATTTACCAGGAGGTTTAAAATCTTATTTTCTCTTACGTCCTAGAGGATGCTGGGGACTCCGTAAGGACCATGGGGTTCATACCAAAGCTTCCAATCGGGCGGAAGAGTGCGGATGACTCTGCAGCACCGACTGAGCAAACGCAAGGTCCTCATCAGCCAGGGTATCAAACTTGTAGAATTTTGCAAAAAAGTGTTTGAACCCGACCAAGTAGCTGCTCGGCAAAGCTGTAATGCCGAGACACCTCGGGCAGCCGCCCAAGAAGAGCCCACCTTCCTAGTGGAATGGGCCTTTACTGAATTTGGTAACGGCAATCCAGCCATAGAATGAGCCTGCTGAATCGTGTTACAGATACAGTGAGCAATAGTCTGCTTAGAAGCAGGAGCGCCAACCTTGTTGGCTGCATACAGGACAAACAGAGCCTCTGTTTTCCTAACCCTAGCCGTCCTGGCTACATAAATCTTTAAGGCCCTGACTACATCCAGGGACTTGGAGTCCTCCCAGTCCCCCGTAGCCACAGGCACCGTAATAGGTTGGTTCATATGAAATGAAGAAACCACCTTAAGCAAAAATTGAGGACACGTCCTCAACTCTGCTCTATCCACAGGAAAAATCAAATATGGGCTCTTGTGGGACAAGACCGCCAATTCGGACACCCGCCTTGCAGATGCCAAGGCCAATAACACGAGCACCTTCCACGTGAGAAATTTTTATTCAACTGTTTGAAAAGATTAAAACCAGTGAGATTTCAGGAAACTTACCACCACGTTAAGGTCCCACGGTGCCACTGGGGGCACAAAGGGGGGCTGGATGTGCAGCACTCCCTTCACAAACGTCTGGACTTCTGGGAGAGAAGCCAATTCCCTCTGAAAGAATATAGGTAGGGCCGAAATCTGCACCTTAATGGAGCCTAACTTTAGGCCCATATCCACTCCTGTCTGTAGAAAGTGGAGAAACCGGCCCAGATGGAAATCTTCTGTATGGGCATTCTTGGCTTCACACCAAGATACATAGGGGCAGATGTATTAACCTGGAGAAGGCATAAGGAAGTGATAAACCAGTGATATGTGCAAGGTGATAAAGGCACCAGCCAATCAGCTCCAATATGTAAATTAACAGTTAGGATCGGATTGGCTGGTGCCTTTATCACCTTGCACAGATCACTGGTTTATCACTTCCTTATGCCTTCTCCAGGTTAATACATCTGCCCCATAATGCTTTGTCGTCACCTCCTTCCTAGCCTTTATCAGAGTAGGGATGACTTCCTCCGGAATACCTTTCCCAGCTAGGATTCTGTGTTCAACCGCCATGCCGTCAAACGTAACCGCGGTAAGTCTTGGAACACACATGGCCCCTGCTGTAACAGGTCCTCCATATGAGGAAGAGGCCACGGATCTTCTGTGAGCATTTCCTGAAGATCTGAGTACCAGGCCCTTCGAAGCCAATCTGGAACAATGAGTATGGTCTGCACTCTTCTTTGTCTTAGGATTCTCAATATTTTTGAGATGAGAGGAAGAGGAGGAAATACGTAGACCGACTGAAACACCCATGGTGTCACTAGGGCGTCTACTGCTACTGCCTAAGGGTCCCGTGACCTGGCACAATACCTCCGAAGCTTCTTGTTGAGGCGTGACGCAATCATGTCTATTTGAGGAATTCCCCAAAGACTTGTTTTCTCTGCAAAACTTCTTGATGAAGTCCCCACTCTCCTGGATGGAGATGGTGTCTACTGAGGAAGTCTGCTTCCCAGTTGTCACTCCAGGAATGAAGACCGCTGACAGAGCGCTTACGTGATTTTCCGCCCAGCGTAGAATCCTGGTGGCTTCCGCCATCGCCACTCTGCTCCTTGTCCCGCCTTGGCGGTTTACATGAGCCACGGCTGTGACGTCTGATTGAATCAGAACCGGTAGGTCGCGAAGAAGATTCTCCGCTTGTAGTAGGCCGTTGTATATGTCCCTCAATTCCAGTATGATGATGTGTAGACAAGCCTTCTGGCTTGACCATAGTCCCTGAAAATTTCTTCCTTGTGTGACTGTACCCCATCATCTGAGGCTCGCGTCCATGGTCACCAGAACCCAGTCTTGAATGCCAAACCTGTGACCCTCTAGAAGGTGAGCACTCTGCAGCCACCACAGGACACCCTGGCCCTGGGGGACAGGGTTATTTTCTGATGTATTTGTAGATGGGACCCGGACCACTTGTCCAGAAGGTCCCACTGAAAAGTCCTCGCATGAAACCTGCCGAAGAGGATGGCCTCGTAGGCTGCCACCATTTTTCCCAGAACTCGAGTGCATTGATGAACAGACACTCTTTTTGGTTTTAGCAGGTCTCTGACCATGTTCTGGAGATCCTGGGCTTTTTCCAATGGAAGAAAAACCCTCTTTTGTTCCGTGTCCAGAATCATGCCCAGGAATGATAGCCGAGTCATTGGAACCAATTGTGACTTTGGCAGATTGAGAATCCAACCGTGCTGTTGCAGCACTTTCAGGAAGAGCGACACGCTCTTCAGCAATTGGTCTCTCGATCTCGCCTTTATCAGGAGATCGTCCAAGTATGGGATAATTGTGACTCCCTGCTTGCACAGGAGCACCATCATCTCCGCCAATACCTTGGTGAAAATCCTCGGGGCCGTGGAAAGTCCAAACGGCAACGTCTGAAACTGGTAATGACAGTCCTGTACAGCGAATCTCAGGTACTCCTGATGAGGGGGGTAAATGAGCACATGAAGGTATGCATCCTTTATGTCTAGTGACACCATCAAATCCACCCTTCCAGGCTGGATATTACAGCTCGGAGCGATTCCATCTTGAATTTGAACTTTTTCAAGTACAGGTTTAGGGAGTTTAGATTTAAAATGGGTCTGACCGAACCATCCGGCTTCGGGACCACAAACAGGGTTGAATAATACCCTTTTCCCTGTTGGACCAGGGGAACCTTGACCACCACTTGCTGTTGACACAGCTTTTGAATTGCAGCTAACACCACTTCCCTCTCCAGGGGTGTAGCTGGCAAGGCAGACTTGAAAAATCGGCGAGGGGGCACCTCTTCGAATTCCAGCTTGTAGCCTTGGGAAACCATTTCCATCGCCCATCTACGTCTGAAAGAATCCAGATCTCCTTAGGGGAGCCCCAGCGTCATGCGGTGGATTTTGTAGAAGCCGGGGAGGACTTCTGCTCCTGGGAACTAGCCGAAGCAGGTATTCTCTTTCTTCTACCCTTACTTCTGGCAAGGAAGGAGGAGCCCCGACCTCTTCTGGACTTATGCGACCGAAAGGACTGCATCTGATACTGTGGAGTTTTCTTTTGCTGTTGGGGGCATAAAAGGTAAAAAGGTAGATTTACCCGCAGTAGCTGTGGCAACCAGGTCCGCAAGCCCCTCCCCAAACACCACTTCACCCTTGTAAGGTAAAACCTCCATATGCTTCTTTGAGTCTGCATCACCCGTCCATTGGCGGGTCCAGAGAGCACGTCTCGCAGAAATAGCCATGGCATTGGCTCTGGAACCCAGCAGCCCAACGTCTCTTTGAGCGTCCCTCATATATAAGACTGCGTCTTTAATGTGGGCTAAGGTTAATAAAATGGTATCCCTGTCTAGGGTAACAAGGTCAGCTGACAAGGCATCTGTCCATGCTGCAACTGCGCTACATACCCATGCCGATGCTATTGCCGGTCTGAGAAAAGCACCTGTATGCGCATAGACATACTTTAAAGTAGTCTCCTGTCTGCGATCAGCAGGATCCTTGTCCGGAGACAGTAGCGCCACCTTCTTGGACAGGCGTGTTAAAGCCTTGTCCACCCTGGGAGAGGATTCCCAACGTACCCTGTCCGGTGCAGGGAAAGGATACGCCATAAGAACCCTTTTGGGAATCTGCAGTTTTTTATCTGGAGTTTCCCAAGCTTTTTCAAATAACTCGTTAAGCTCATGAGATGGGGGAAAGGTTACCTCAGGTTTCTTTTCCTTATACATGCGCACCCTCGTGTCAGGGACAGAGGGGTCATCTGTGATATGCAAAACCTATTTTATTGTAATAATCATATAATGAATACTTTTTGCAACCCTTGGGTGCAATCTTGCATCATCGTAGTCGACACTGGAATCAGAATCCGTGTCGGTATCAGTGTCTACTATTTGGGATAGGGGACGTTTTTGAGACCCAGAAGGGCCCTGTGACCCAGTCCAATCCGTGGATTGACTCCGCTTTCTCCTTGGACTCTGCTTTGTCCAGTCTCTTATGTAATGAGGCCACACTTGCATTCGCCACATGTCCATCCAATCATGAGTCGGCGCTGCCGACGGAGACACAACTCATCTGCTCCACCTACTCCTTGGACGAGCCTTCCGCTTCAGACGTGCCGACACGCACGTACCGACACCCCCACAGGGATATATCTATAAGGGGACAATTCCCCAACAAGGCCAGAGAGAGAGAGAGAGAGAGAGAGAGAGAGAGAGAGAGAGAGAGAGAGAGAGAGAGAGAGAGAGAGAGAGAGAGAGAGAGAGAGAGAACACCCAGCGCCAACTGACACTGGAACACACCCAGATAGCGCATTTTATATATAATCAATGTGTATACACACTCACTGTGCTTAACAAAATCACCCCCCCCCCCCCCTCTTTTCGGCCCTCTGTCACAGAGTTCAGCAGGGGAGAGTCCGGGGAGCCAGCTTCTCTGTAGCTTCTGTGGAGAAAATGGCGCTGTTAGTGCTGAGGGATCAAGCTCCGCCCCCTCCAGCGGCGGGCTTTGGTCCCGCTTCAATATTCAAAAAATGGCGGGGGATCTCTCCATTTACTGCCTCTGCAGCCTAATGTGCCCTTATATGCCAGTCCAGAGGTTTATTGCTGCCCAGGGCGCCCCCCACCCATCAGTGCCTGTCCCGTGTGTGGGAGCAATGGCGCGCAGCGGTAACGCTGCGCGCTTACCTCAGTGAAGATCTGAAATCTTCTGCCGCCTTGAATTCTTCTTTTCTTCTTATACTCACCCGGCTTCTATCTTCCGGCTCTGCGAGGACGACGGCGGCGCGGCTCTGGGACGAACTGCAGGGGGAGCCCTGCGTTCCGACTCCCTCTGGAGCTAATGGTGTCCAGTAGCCTAAGAATCAGAGCCTATCAGTTAAGTAGGTCTGCTTCTCTCTCCTCAGTCCCACGATGCAGGGAGCCTGTTGCCAGCAGTGCTCCCTGAAAATAAAAAACCTAACAAAATTATTTTTCAGAGAAACTCTGGAGAGCTCCCCTGTAATGCACCCTATCTCCTCTGGGCACAATCTAACTGAGGTCTGGAGGAGGGGCATAGAGGGAGGATCCAGTGCACACCCATACAAAATGTTCTTTATAGTGCCCATGTCTCCTGCGGAGCCCGTCTATACCCCATGGTCCTTACTGAGTCCCCAGCATCCTCTAGGACGTAAGAGAAATAAAGGGAACACTTAAACAACACAATGTAACTCCAAGTCAATCACACTTCTGTGAAATCAAACTGTCCACTTAGGAAGCAACACTGATTGACAATCAATTTCACATGCTGTTGTGCAAATGGAATAGACAACAGGTGAAAATTATAGGCAATTAGCAAGACACCCCCAATAAAAGGAGTTGTTCTGCAGGTGGTGACCACAGACCACTTCTCAGCTCCTATGCTTTCTGGCTGATGTTTTGGTCACTTTTGAAAGCTGGCGGTGCTTTCACTCTAGTGGTAGCATGAGACGGAGTCTACAACCCACACAAGTGGCTCAGGTAGTGCAGCTCAACCAGGATGGCACATCAATGCGAGCTGTGGCAAGAAGGTTTGCTGTGTCTGTCAGCGTAGTGTCCAGAGCATGGAGGCGCTACCAGAAGACAGGCCAGTACATCAGGAGACGTGGAGGAGGCCGTAGGAGGGCAACAACCCAGCAGCAGGACCGCTACCTCCGCCTTTGTGCAGGGAGGGAACAGGAGGAGTACTGCCAGAGCCCTGCAAAATGATCTCCAGCAAGCCACAAACGTGTATGTGTCTACTCAAACGATCAGAAACAGACTCCATGAGGGTGGTATGAGGGCCCGACGTCCACAGGTGGGGGTTGTGTTTACTGCTCAACACCATGCAGGACGTTTGGCATTTGCCAGAGAACACCAAGATTGGCAAATTCGCCACTGGCGCCCTGTGCTCTTCACAGATGAAAGCAGGTTCTCACTGAGCACGTGACAGAGTCTGGAGACGCCAAGGAGAATGTTCTGCTGCCTGCAAACATCCTCCAGCATGACCGGTTTGGCAGTGGTTCAGTAATGGTGTGGGGTGGCATTTCTTTGGGGAGCCGCACAGCCCTCCATGTGCTCGCCAGAGGTAGCCTGACTACCATTAGGTACCAAGATGAGATCCTCAGACTCCTTGTGAGACCATATGCTGGTGCGGTTGGCCCTGGGTTCCTCCTAATGCAAGACCATGCTAGACCTCATGTGGCTGGAGTGTGTCAGCAGTTCCTGCAAGACGAAGGCATTGATGCTATGGACTGGCCCGCCCGTTCCCCAGACCTGAATCCAATTGAGCACATCTGGGACGTCATGTCTCGCTCCATCCACCAACGCCACGTTGCACCACAGACTGTCCAGGAGTTGGCGGATGCTTTAGTCCAGGTCTGGGAGGAGATCCCTCAGGAAGCCATCCGCCACCTCATCAGGAGCATGCCCAGGCGTTGTAGGGAGGTCATACAGGCACGTGGAGGCCAAACACACTACTGAGCCTCATTTTGACTTGTTTTAAGGACATTACATCAAAGTTGGATCAGGCTGTAGTGTGTTTTTCCACTTTAATTTTGAGTGCGACTCCAAATCCAGACCTCCATGGGTTAATAAATTTGATTTCCATTGATAATGCGTGTGTGATTTTGTTGTCAGCATATTCAACTATGTAAAGAACAACGTATTTAATAAGAATATTTCATTCAGATCTAGGATTTGTTATTTTAGTGTTCCCTTTATTTTTTTGAGCAGTGTAAAACAAAATCAGTCCAGTGTGCAAGAAAAGGAACAAATTATAACGAACGCAAACATCTTCCAACTAACCCACCACCTAAATAGGATGCAAAGTGGGGGCAGCTACACAAACGCACCCTAAAGCCATGGCGCAGTTAGCCCAGAAGTATGGAGCAGATGCAAAACAATAAAATTACCAGCCTTGGCACACACCTACAAGCAGGCGCGTTAACCAATAACTGTCTTAAATTTTTCTTGCAAATGGTTGAATCAGGTCGCATCATATGTGCAGTTTAATACTAGAAATAGCTCAGTGTGTAAGGGGGGAAAACACTGTAGAGTACTATAAAATAAAAAATAAAAAATAAAAAATGGGCTCAGACTGAAAATGTAACCGGCATCATTTCCACTCTTGCTAGATAAAGGTTATTTAAACAACATTTTAACACAGCTGGAAGAACAAAGTTTACTCTTGTAAAGCAGATATTAAAAATAAATAAACACCTTGAGAACTGTTCTCCTGTTACGATAAACTGCAGCAAAATATTTTACTTTTAGGAAAATTTGTTAAACTTGTACTTAAAATGGTTCCTATGTGAACAATAATAAGAATTTACTTAACGATAATTCTATTTCTCATAGTCCGTAGTGGATGCTGGGGACTCCGTAAGGACCATGGGGAATAGCGGCTCCGCAGGAGACTGGGCACATCTAAAGAAAGCTTTAGGACTAACTGGTGTGCACTGGCTCCTCCCCCTATGACCCTCCTCCAAGCCTCAGTTAGGATACTGTGCCCGGACGAGCGTACACAATAAGGAAGGATTTTGAATCCCGGGTAAGACTCATACCAGCCACACCAATCACACCGTATAACCTGTGATCTGAACCCAGTTAACAGTATGATAACAGAGGAGCCTCTGAAATATGGCTCACAACAATAATAACCCGATTTTTTTAACAATAACTATGTACAAGTATTGCAGACAATCCGCACTTGGGATGGGCGCCCAGCATCCACTACGGACTATGAGAAATAGAATTATCGGTAAGTAAATTCTTATTTTCTCTAACGTCCTAAGTGGATGCTGGGGACTCCGTAAGGACCATGGGGATTATACCAAAGCTCCCAAACGGGCGGGAGAGTGCGGATGACTCTGCAGCACCAAATGAGAGAACTCCAGGTCCTCCTCAGCCAGGATATTAATTTTGTAGAATTTTACAAACGTATTTGCTCCTGACCAAGTAGCTGCTCTGCAAAGTTGTAAAGCCGAGACCCCTCGGGCAGCCGCCCAAGATGAGCCCACCTTCCTTGTGGAGTGGGCATTTACAGATTTTTGGTTGTGGCAGGCCTGCCACAGAATGTGCAAGCTGAATTGTACTACAAATCCAACGAGCAATAGTCTGCTTAGAAGCAGGAGCACCCAGCTTGTTGGGTGCACACAGGATAAACAGCGAGTCAGATTTCCTGACTCCAGCCGTCCTGGAAACATATATTTTCAGGGCACTGACAACGTCTAGCAACTTGGAGGCCTCCAAGTCCCTAGTAGCCGCAGGCACCACCAATAGGTTGGTTCAGGTGAAACGCTGAAACCACCTTGGGGAGAAACTGAGGACGAGTCCTCAATTCCGCCCTGTCCGAATGGAAAATCAGATAAGGGCTTTTTCAGGATAAAGCCGCCAATTCTGACACGCGCCTGGCCCAGGCCAGGGCCAACAGCATGACCACTTTCCATGTGAGATATTTTAACTCCACAGATTTAAGTGGTTCAAACCAATGTGACTTTTGGAACCCAAAACTACATTGAGATCCCAAAGTGCCACTGGAGGCACAAAAGGAGGCTGTATATGCAGTACCCCTTTTACAAACGTCTGAACTTCTGGGACTGAAGCTAGTTCTTTTTGGAAGAAAATTGACAGGGCCGCAAATTTGAACCTTAATGGACCCCAATTTCAGGCCCATAGACACTCCTGTTTGCAGGAAATGTAGGAATCGACCCAGTTGAATTTCCTCCGTCGGGCCTTACTGGCCTCGCACCACGCAACATATTTTCGCCAATTGCGGTGATAATGTTTTTGCGGTTACATCCTTCCTGGCTTTGATCAGGATAGGGATGACTTCATCCGGAAAGCCTTTTTTCCTACAGGATCCGGCGTTCAACCGCCATGCCGTCAAACGCAGCCGCGGTAAGTCTTGGAACAGACAGGGTCCTTGCTGGAGCAGGTCCCTTCTTAGAGGTAGAGGCCACGGATCCTCCGTGAGCATCTCTTGAAGTTCCGGTTACCAAGTCCTTCTTGGCCAATCCGGAGCCACGAATATAGTGCTTTCTCCTCTCCATCTTATCAATCTCAGTACCTTGGATATGAGAGGCAGAGGAGGGAACACATACACTGACCGGTACACCCACGGTGTTACCAGAGAGTCTACAACTATTGCCTGAGGGTCTCTTGACCTGGCGCAATACCTGTCGAGTTTTTTAATCATGTGGACGACTTCTGGGTGAAGTCCCCACTCTCCCGGGTGGAGGTCGTGCTGAGGAAGTCTGCTTCCCAGTTGTCCACTCCCGGAATGAATACTGTTGACAGTGCTATCACATGATTTTCCGCCCAGCGAAGAATCCCTGCAGCTTCTGCCATTGCCCTCCTGCTTCTTGTGCCACCCTGTCTGTTTACGTGGGTGACTGCCATGATGTTGTCCGACTGGATCAACACCGGCTGACCTTGAAGCAGAGGTCTTGCTAAGCTTAGAGCATTGTAAATGGCCCTTAGCTTCAGGATATTTATGTGAAGTGATGTATCCAGGCTTGACCCTAAGCCCTGGATATTCCTTCCCTGTGTGACTGCTCCCCAGCCTCGCAGGCTGGCATCCGTCTGCAACCACCACATGATGGATACCCTTGTCCTTGGTGACAGGGTTATCCGCTGATGCATCTGAAAATGCGACCCGGACCATTTGTCCAGTAGGTTCCACTGGAAAGTTCTTGAGTGGAATCTAACTAATGGGATTGCTTCGTAGGAAGCCACCATTTTTTTTCCCAGAACCCTTGTGCATTGATGCACTGAGACTTGGTTCGGTTTTAGGAGGTTCCTGACTAGCTCGGATAACTCCCTGGTTTTCTCTTCCGGGAGAAACACCTTTTTTCTGGACCGTGTCCAGGAACATCCCTAGGAAACAGAAGACAAGTCGTCGGAACCAGCTGCGATTTTGGAATATTGAGAATCCAATCGTGCTGCCGCAACACTACCTGAGATAGTGCTACACCGACTTCCAACTGTTCCCTGGATCTTACCCTTATCAGGGAATCGTCCAAGTAAGGGATAACTAAAATTCCCTTCCTTCGAAGGGATATCATTTCGGCCATTACCTTGGTAAAGACCCGGGGTGCCGTGGACCATCCCTATGGCAGCGTCTGAACTGATAGTGACAGTTCTGTACCATAACCTGAGGTACCCTTGGTGAGAAGGGTAAACTTTGACATGAAGGTAAGCATCCTTGATGTCCCAAGACATCATGTAGTCCCCTTCTTCCAGGTTCGCAATCACTGCTCTGAGTGACTCAATCTTGAATTTGAACCTCTGTATGTAAGTGTTCAAAGATTTTAGATTTAGAATCGGTTTCACCAGGCCGTCTGGCTTCGGTACCACAATAGTGTGGAATAATACCCCGTTCCCTGTTGCAGGAGGGGTACCTTGATTATCACCTGCTGGGTGAATGGCTTCCAAAACTGCCTCCCTGTCAGAGGGAGACGTCGGTAAAGCAGACTTTTGGAAACGGCGAGGGGGAGACGTCTCGAATTTCAATATGTACCCTTGAGATATTACCTGAAGGATCCAGGGGTCTACTTGCGAGTGAGCCCACTGCGCACTGAAATTCATTGAGAACGGGCCCCCACCGTGCCTGAGTTTGTAAGGCCCTAGCGTCATACTGAGGGCTTTTGCAGAGGCGGGAAAGGATTTCTGTTCCTGGGAACTGGGTAATCTCTTCAGCCTTTTTCCTCTCCCTCTGTCACGAGCAGAAAAGAGGAACCTTTTGTCCGCTTGCCAACAAAAGACTGCGCCTGATAATACGGCGTCTTATTTTGAGAGGCGACCTGGGGTACAAACGTGGATTTCCCAGTTGTTGCCGTGGCCACCAGGTCTAAAAGACCGACCCCAAATGTCCCCTTTTAAAGGCAATACTTCCAAATGCCGTTTGGAATCCGCATCACCTGACCATTTTACTGGTAGAATTGGACAACGCACTTATACTTGATGCCAGTCGGCAAATACTCCGCTGTGCATCATGCATATATAGAAATGCATCTTTTAAATGCTCTATAGGCAATAATATACTATCCTTATCTAGGATATCAATATTTCCAGTCAGGGAATCCGACCATGCCAACCCAGCACTGCACCTCCAGGCTGAGGCGATTGCTGGTCGCAGTATAACACCAGTATGTGTGAATACATTTTTGGATACCCTCCTGCTTTCTATCAGCAGGATCCTTAAGGGCGGCCATCTCATGAGAAGGTAGAGCCCTTGTTCTTACAAGCGTGTGAGCGCCTTATCCCCCCTAGGGGGTGTTTCCCAACGCACCCTAACCTCTGGCGGGAAAGGGTATACAGCCAATACTTTTTAAGAAATTATCAATTGTTATCGGGGGGAAACCCATGTATCATCACACACCTCATTTTATTTTTCAGATTCAGGAAAACTACAGGTAGTTTTTCCCTCACCGAACATAATACCCCTTTTTGGTGGTACTCGTATTATCAGAAATGTATAAAACATTTTCCATTGTCTCAATCATGTAACGTGTGGCCCTACTGGAAATCACGGTTGTCTCTTCACCGTCGACACAGGAGTCCGTATCCGTGTCGGCGTCTGTATCTGCCATCTGAGGTAACGGGCGCTTTAGAGCCCCTGACGGCCTATGAGACGTCTGGACAGGCACAAGCTGAGTAGCCGGCTGTCTCATGTCAACCACTGTTTTTTTTATACAGAGCTGACACTGTCACGTAATTTTCAACAGTACATCCACTCAGGTGTCGACCCCCTAGGTGGTGACATCACTGTTACAGACACTCTGCTCCGTCTCCACATCATTTTTCTCCTCATACATGTCGACACAAACGTACCGACACACAGCACACACACAGGGAATGCTCTGATAGAGGACAGGACCCCACTAGCCCTTTGGGGAGACAGAGGGAGAGTATGCCAGCACACACCAGAGCGCTATATAGCTATATATATATATATATATATATATATATATATATATATATATATATATATATACACACATATACATACACAGGGATAACCTTATATAAGTGTTTTTCCCCTTATAGCTGCTGTATGTTTTAATACTGCGCCTAATTAGTGTCCCCCTCTCTTTTTTTAACCCTTTCTGTAGTGCAGGGAAGAGGCTGGGAGCTTCCCTCCAACTGAGCTGTGAGGGAAAATGGCGCCAGTGTGCTGAGGAGATAAGGCCGCCGAAAAGGGGGCGGAGCCCATCACCCGTTTTTTTGTATATTCTGGCAGGGGTTAAATGCATCCATATAGCCCAGGAGCTATATGTGATGCATTTTTTGCCATGTAAGGTATTTTTATCGTGTTTTATTGCGTCTCAGGGCGCCCCCCCAGCGCCCTGCACCCTCAGTGACCGGAGTATGAAGTGTGCTGAGAGCAATGGCGCACAGCTGCAGTGCTGTGCGCTACCTTATTGAAGACAGGAACGTCTTCTGCCGCCGATTTTTTCCGGACCTCTTCGCTCTTCTGGCTCTGTAAGGGGGCCGGCGGCGCGGCTCCGGGACCCATCCAGGCTGAACCTGTGATCGTCCCTCTGGAGCTAATGTCCAGTAGCCAAGAAGCCCAATCCACTCTGCACGCAGGTGAGTTTGCATCGAGGGACTAAGGGGAGAAGAAGTGGTGAGCCTGTTGCCAGCAGGTCTCACTGAAAATAACAAACCTAAACTAAAACTTTCACTAAGAAGCTCAGGAGAGCCCCTAGTGTGCACCCTTCTCGTCGGGCACAGAAATCTAAGGCTTGGAGGAGGGTCATAGGGGGAGGAGCCAGTGCACACCAGTTAGTCCTAAAGCTTTCTTTAGATGTGCCCAGTCTCCTGCGGAGCCGCTATTCCCCATGGTCCTTACGGAGTCCCCAGCATCCACTTAGGAAGTTAGAGAAAATAAGAATTTACTTACCGATAATTCTATTTCTCGGAGTCCGTAGTGGATGCTGGGGTTCCTGAAAGGACCATGGGGAATAGCGGCTCCGCAGGAGACAGGGCACAAAAAAGTAAAGCTTTTACCAGATCAGGTGGTGTGCACTGGCTCCTCCCCCTATGACCCTCCTCCAGACTCCAGTTAGGTACTGTGCCCGGACGAGCGTACACAATAAGGGAGGCAATTTGAATCCCGGGTAAGACTCATACCAGCCACACCAATCACACCGTACAACTTGTGATCTAAACCCAGTTAACAGTATGATAACAGAAAGAGCCTCTTAAAGATGGCTCCTTAACAATATAACCCGAATTTGTTAACAATAACTATGTACAGTATTGCAGATAATCCGCACTTGGGATGGGCGCCCAGCATCCACTACGGACTCCGAGAAATAGAATTATCGGTAAGTAAATTCTTATTTTCTCTATCGTCCTAAGTGGATGCTGGGGTTCCTGAAAGGACCATGGGGATTATACCAAAGCTCCCAAACGGGCGGGAGAGTGCGGATGACTCTGCAGCACCGAATGAGAGAATTCCAAGTCCTCTTTTGCCAGGGTATCAAATTTGTAGAATTTTACAAACGTGTTTTCCCCCGACCACGTAGCTGCTCGGCAGAATTGTAATGCCGAGACCCCTCGGGCAGCCGCCCAAGATGAGCCCACCTTCCTTGTGGAATGGGCCTTAACAGATTTAGGCTGTGGCAGGCCTGCCACAGAATGAGCAAGTTGAATTGTGTTACAAATCCAACGAGCAATCGTCTGCTTAGAAGCAGGGGCACCCAACTTGTTGGGTGCATATAGTATCAACAGCGAGTCAGATTTTCTGACTTCAGCCGTCCTTGAAATGTATATTTTTAAGGCTCTGACAACGTCCAACAACTTGGAGTCCTCCAAGTCGCCAGTGGCCGCAGGCACCACAATAGGTTGGTTCAGGTGAAACGCTGATACCACCTTAGGGAGAAAATGCGGACGAGTCCTCAGTTCTGCCCTATCCGAATGGAAGATTAGATAAGGGCTTTTATAAGATAAAGCCGCCAATTCAGATACTCTCCTGGCGGAAGCCAGGGCCAGTAACATAGTCACTTTCCATGTGAGATATTTAAAATCCACCTTTTTCAATGGTTCAAACCAATGGGATTTGAGGAAATCTAAAACTACATTTAGATCCCACGGTGCCACCGGAGGCACCACAGGAGGCTGTATATGCAGTACTCCTTTAACAAAAGTCTGTACCTCAGGAACTGAGGCCAATTCTTTTTGGAAGAATATTGACAGGGCCGAAATTTGAACCTTAATAGATCTCAATTTGAGACCCCTAGACAATCCTGATTGTAGGAAATGTAGGAAACGACCCAGTTGAAATTCCTCCGTCGGAACACTCCGATCCTCGCACCACGCGACATATTTTCGCCAAATGCGGTGATAATGTTTCGCGGTGACTTCCTTCCTTGCCTTAATCAAGGTAGGAATGACTTCTTCTGGAATGCCTTTCCCTTTTAGGATCTGGCGTTCAACCGCCATGCCGTCAAACGCAGCCGCGGTAAGTCTTGAAAGAGACAGGGACCCTGTTGTAGCAGGTCCCTTCTCAGAAGTAGAGGGCACGGGTCGTCCGTGACCAACTCTTGAAGTTCCGGGTACCAAGTCCTTCTTGGCCAATCCGGAGCCACTAGTATTTCTTACTCCTCCTCACCGTATAATCTTCAATACCTTTGGTATGAGAGGCAGAGGAGGAAACACATATACTGATTTGTACACCCAAGGTGTTACCAGTGCGTCCACAGCTATTGCCTGTGGATCTCTTGACCTGGCGCAATACTTGTCCAGTTTCTTGTTGAGGCGAGACGCCATCATGTCTACCATTGGTCTTTCCCAACAGTTTATTAGCATGTGGAAGACTTCTGGATGAAGACCCCCCTCTCCCGGGTGTATATCGTGTCTGCTGAGGAAGTCTGCTTCCCAGTTGTCCACGCCCGGGAAGAACACTGCTGACAGTGCTATTACGTGATTCTCCGCCCAGCGAAGAATCTTGGCAGCTTCTGCCATTGCACTCCTGCTTCTTGTGCCGCCCTGTCTGTTTACATGGGCGACCGCCGTGATGTTGTCCGACTGAATCAACACCGGTTTTCCTTGCAGGAGTGGTTCCGCCTGGCTTAGAGCATTTTAGATTGCTCTTAGTACCAGAATGTTTATGTGAATAGACTTTTCCAGGTTCGTCCATACCCCCTGGAAGTTTCTTCCTTGTGTGACTGCTCCCCAACCTCTCAGGCTGGCGTCCGTGGTCACCAGGATCAAATCCTGTATGCCGAATCTGCGGCCCTCCAATAGATGAGCCTTTTGCAACCACCACAGAAGATATACCCTTGTCCTTGGCGACAGGGTTATTCGCAGGTGCATCTGAGGATGCGACCCTGACCATTTGTCCAACAGATCCCTTTGGAAAATTCTTGCATGGAATCTGCCGAATGGAATTGCTTCGTAAAAAGCCACCATTTTTCCCAGGACTCTTGTGCATTGATGTACAGACACCTTTCCTGGTTTTAGGAGGTTCCTGACAGGTCGGATAACTCCTTGGCTTTTTCCTCGGGAAGAAAAACCTTTTTCTGAACCGTGTCCAGAATCATCCCTAGGAACAGCAGACGTATCGTCGGAAAACAGCTGCGATTCTTGGAATATTTAGAATCCAGTCGTGCCGTCGAAGAACTACTTTAGATAGTGCTCTTCCGACCTCCAACTGTTCTCTGGAACTTGCCCTTTTTAGGTCGTGCAAGTAAGGGATAATTTAGATGCCTTTTTTCTTTGAAGAAACATCTTTTCGGCCATTACCTTGGTAAAAAGGCCCGGGGTGCCGTGGATAATTCAAACGGCATCGTCTGAAACTGATATTGACAGTTCTGTACCACGAACCAGAGGTACCCTTGATGAGAAGGACAAATTTTGGACATGGAGGTAATCCTTGATGTCCAGGGACACCATATAGTCCCCTTTTTTCCGGTTCGCTATCACTGCTCTGAGTGACTTTATCTCGATTTGAACCTTTTATGTAAGTGTTCAAAACATTTTAGATTTAGACTATGTGTCACCAAGCCGTCTGGCTTCAGTACCACAATATAGTGTGGAAAAATAATACCCTTTTCCTTGTCGTAGGAGGGGTACTTTGATTATCACCTGCTGGATATACAGCTTGTGAATTGTTTCCAATGCTGCCTCCCTGTCGGAGGGAGCCGTTGGTAAAGCAGACTTCAGGAAGCTGCGAGGAGAAGATGTCTCGACTCTCCAATCTTTACCCCTGGGATAATACTCGTACGATCTAGGGGTCAACTTGCGAGTGATCCCACTGCGCCCTGAGACTCTTGAGACTACCCCCCCACCTTGAGTCCGCTTGCACGGCCCCAGCGTCATGCTGAGGACTTGGCAGACGCGGTGGAGGGCTTCTTTTCCTGGGAAAGGGCTGCCTGCTGCAGTCTACTTCCCTTACCTCTATGTCTGGGCAGATATGACTGGCCTTTTGCCTGCATGCCCTCATGGGAAAGGAAAGATTGAGGCTGAAAAGACGGTGTCTTTTTTAGCTGAGATGTAACTTGGGGTAAAAAAGGTTGGATTTCCCAGCTGTTGCTGTGGTCCCCAGGTCCGATGGACCGACCCCCAAATAACTCCTTCCCTTTATACAGCAATACTTCCATCTGCCGTATGGGATCTGTATCACCTGACCACTGTCGTGTCCCTGACATCTTCTGGGAGATATGGACAACGCACTTATCTTGATGCCAGAGAGCAAATATCCCTCTGTGCATCTCACATACATATATATAGAATGCATCCTATTAAATGCTCTACATGAATAAAATATTTTCAGTCAGGGAATCCGACCAAGCCAACCCAGCACTGCATCTCCAGGCTGATGGCGATCGCTGGTCGCAGTATAACCACCGTATGTGTGTATATACTTTTTAGGATATTTTTCCAGCTTCCTATCAGCTGGCTCCTTGAGGGCGGCCGTATCTGGAGACGGTAACGCCACTTGATAAGCGTGTGAGCGCCTTATCACCCTAAGGGGTGTTTCCCAACGTACCCTAATTTCTGGCGGGAAAGGGTATAACGCCAATATTTGCTATCGGGGTAACCCTACGCATCATCACACACTTCATTTTATTTTATCTGATTCAGGAAAAACTACAGGTAGTTTTTTCACTCCCACATAATACCCTTTCTTGTGGTACTTGTAGTATCAGAAACACGTAACACCTCCTTCATTGCCCTTAACGTGTGGCCCTAATGAGAAATACGTTTGTTTATTCACCGTCGACACTGTATTCAGTGTCCGTGTCTGTGTCGACCGACTGAGGTAAATGGGCGTTTTTAAAACCCCTGACGGTGTTTCTGAGACGCCTGGACCGGTCCTAATAGATTGTCGGCCGTCTCATGTCGTCAACCGACCTTGCAGCGTGTTGACATTCTCACGTAATTCTCTAAATAAGCCATCCATTCCGGTGTCGACTCCCTAGAGAGTGACATCACCATTACAGGCAATTTCTCCGCCTCCTCACCAACATCGTCCTCATACATGTCGACACACACGTACCGACACACAGCACACACACCGGGAATGCTCTGACAGAGGACAGGACCCACTAGCCCTTTGGGGAGACAGAGGGAGAGTCTGCCAGCACACACCAAAAACGCTATAATTATATAGGGACAACCTTATATAAGTGTTTCTCCCTTATAGCATCTTTTATATATATACAATATCGCCAAAATCAGTGCCCCCCCTCTCTGTTTTAACCCTGTTTCTGTAGTGCAGTGCAGGGGAGAGCCTGGGAGCCTTCTCTCCAGCTTTTCTGTGAGAGAAAATGGCGCTGTGTGCTGAGGAGATAGGCCCCGCCCCTTTTTCGGCGGCCTCGTCTCCCGCTATTTTTGAAGTTAGGCAGGGGTTAAATATCTCCATATAGCCTCTGTGGGCTATATGTGAGGTATTTTTTGCCTCTAATAAGGTTTTTATTTGCCTCTCAGAGCGCCCCCCCCAGCGCTCTGCACCCTCAGTGACTGTTGTGTGAAGTGTGCTGAGAGGAAAATGGCGCACAGCTGCAGTGCTGTGCGCTACCTTTATGAAGACTCAGGAGTCTTCAGCCGCCGATTTTGGACCTCTTCTCTCTTCAGCGTCTGCAAGGGGGTCGGCGGCGCGGCTCCGGTGACCATCCAGGCTGTACCTGTGATCGTCCCTCTGGAGCTAGTGTCCAGTAGCCAAGCAGCAAATCCACTCTGCACGCAGGTGAGTTCACTACTTCTCCCCTAAGTCCCTCGTTGCAGTGATCCTGTTGCCAGCAGGACTCACTGTAAAGTAAAAAACCTAAGCTAAACTTTCTCTAAGCAGCTCTTTAGGAGAGCCACCTAGATTGCACCCTTCTCGTTCGGGCACAAAATCTAACTGGAGTCTGGAGGAGGGTCATAGGGGGAGGAGCCAGTGCACACCACCTGATCTGGTAAAAGCTTTACTTTTTTGTGCCCTGTCTCCTGCGGAGCCGCTATTCCCCATGGTCCTTTCAGGAACCCCAGCATCCACTTAGGACGATAGAGAAAACTGGGTAATACCAACAATCATTGTTGTTATTTATCACTAATACTTACCATTAAAAAGGAAGTAAGCATGCTCTGTGCTTGGCTAAAGGTTATATTTAAGCAGAGGCTTTTGCTAAAAAAAATATTAAAAAAATGTGAAGACACATTGCATAAAAGCAATAATGTGTTGCTTTAGATCTGTTTCTAAAAGTAGTCTGTTTCGAGGTAACAAACCCTTGAGGGCAGAAAGGAAGTGTTGTGGGAAAAAATCCCTTCCCCTTATCAGGTAATGTAATAAATATCTTGAAAGACCATAAAGCTTAGAAAAAAAAATATATATATTCTGTATGAAGGACTATGATCCTTGGTATCTTCTTAGGAGAAGTAAACCAGGATGAACACTAGTGAGAAATAGGTTACATTTTACAATCCTCTTCTCTGGAGAAATGTGGTCCACACTTCCAAGGGGAAATTCCTTGATCCACTCTGGATTCCGATGATCAGTGATTTCTTACGGGATGGGCAAAATATACTATCTATATATATCTCACACACACATACATGTTCTAGAGTCATGGAACAAAGGTTCATATTCTATGATGTACTATCCTCATTGTGTGGCAGCTGCGCACATCACTGATCACTGCAGCAGTGTGACATCGCCATTTTTACTGCACAACCTTTACATGTGAGGTTACAGGACCAATATTGTGCCTGTGATGTGCCACCATTTCTGATGGCACAGCACGTTCATCGCTTTTAATTTTATTTCCTCCCTTTAGATGCCACAAAACACGTTTGAGAAAAATAAGACTGGTGTTGTTCACACCATCAGTTGACACTTCCAGCATTGTGTAACATTGTGCTGTGTTAAAGTACACTTCCAGTGCGATAGATTGTACAGATAAAGCACAATGCATGAGAAGCACACTGAGAGCATTATTTATGGCTGTAATAACAGTTTTTTCATGCATGTGTCAATAAACCCCGTATACTTTATTAAAAGAAAAATCTTAATAGTTATAATTGATATGATGAGATAAGCAGGGATAAAATCTATTGACGGAATCTCTGAATCGACACCAAAATATTTTACCCTGGGCAAAGTGAAATCATACCACAGTGAAAATACAGCTCAAACCACATCTATAATGGGGAGATGTACTAAACCTTGGAGAGAGATAAAGTGGACAGATCTAAAAGTACCAATCAGCTCCTAATTGCCATGTTACAGGCTATGTTTGAGAAATAACTGTTGGGAGCTGACTGGTTGGTACTTTCTCTCTCACCAAAAGCTTAGTTCATCTACCTCATAATCTCCAAAAGCTTACACAATAAGGTTGGTTAGATTAGTCAATACAGTGCAAATGAGTACAATAGAAAAACATAGCTTCTAATAATTCTATGAATCATTCCCCAAAACAATGTGTACCCAGAGGCATCACAGCACAACCATGAATGCAGTGAAAAGCAGTTCTAACTCCAATATGAGCATTTGCTGTATTATGTATGTGTCTCTATTTGGAAGGAAACTTCATTAATCGTTAACTTGGTGGTGTTTATTAGACATACACAAGCTCTCATGTAAAAGCATAAATCTCAGAACGGCCACATCAGACAGTTTATGTGGAGTGCTCGGGTCAGCACTGTGTGAGAGACATAATATAATCCCAACATACGGTTTATGCCAACCTAGTTGTATGTCTGACTGTGTGAAGGGTGCCCCCACCTACCTCAACTGGAACAAAATCTAAAAGGTATGGACTATAGGATGTAGTGATTAGATTTCCCACCCAGAGGTGAAGGGGCACCACAGCCAGGGTCGCAGAGAAATTGCCCGGGAAAAGGTACTGTTTGTGTGTCAAGGAGCAGTGCCAATCTGCACACGTGGGCTCCTCAGCTAGGGGCAGACCCAAGGAAAGGGGGGTATGTGTTTTCACTGATCGATAACCCCTTCTGCAGGCAGAGGGGACTGATTCATTCAGTGGTAGCAGCATCAGCTGGCTGAAGGGGTTGCATGTCTCCAGGCCCCCTTCAGCAAGCCTGGGCCTTTGTTATTAGTACCTGCTCCCCTCCTAACTCAGCGTCACTGACCACAGCCTCCTGGTAAACATTGATTACTGAGAATTTCAAGTAGAAAACAAGGGGATGTGCATAAGCCACTGGTATAAATAAAAAAAAAAATTCTTTAGAAATTAGTTAGCTAAAGAATAGGAACATTTTGTCCCATTTTTCACGTGAGCAGGGTTAAGGCAACTTGCTTTATTCCAACTAAGGCTTAACTATAACTATTAAGTGAACACTGCAAAATGTAAATTGCACATTTATGTTTCTAGAATCTCACTTGCCATGCTGTAAAACAGGCCATTCAGCTGGGTACCACCAGACCAATTATTCCTGATCATCACTTCCTTTATATTATGTCATTATTAAAAAGAATGGGTTTTTCTCTTTGGCCTGTCCAAGTAACTTGTCACCCGAATTATTGCATGTTCACCGTGTAAATAAGCATGCTTAACTTTTTTTCCTTGATAAGGAATTGAAAATATGAACTGTGTGTGAATGTGCTGCAACTACTACTGCCTACTTAACAAATGTGCGATTGGATGCTCAATTGTAGTTAGCCTAGTCTGCAAGCACTTTACACTACTGTCCGTATATCAACATACCATCTCCTTCTTCACAAAGAATGAGTGTTCTGGAGGGCTGTGGACCATTTCTAAGACCCCTGTAAAATTCTGTGGCTCACTGAAGTAAACTGATCAGAGCTACATAACCGTTTCTACTGGTTAGTCTGCAGCTCTGTAACCAAAAGGCGCCTCACTCGGGAACCAAGAAAAAGTAGTAGCTTACCTTATCTTTCTTATCTTGGCGAGCATATGGAAAACATGGAATGACAGCAGTGACCCGTGATGAGGAGGCAATCTTGCAAGCATTTATCATGATGAGGAGTTCCATCAAGTTGTCATTGATCTCCCCACAGCCACTCTGTATGATGTACACATCTTCCCCCCTCACACTCTCGCCGATCTCTACACTACAAGAACAAAACAGAAATACAGCTTTATGTATACATGAAGCAAATTATATAGAATCAAATCACCTGAAGAGGTTTGCATGGTAAAGGGAAAGCATACAGATGTGTCCTCAATTATCTTGCTTCAATATCCAAGCACCACGATATGCCTGGGATGAGTAAGCCGGCAGTTCCCATACAACTCTGCTAAATGCCGGGCATTTTTTTCTCCAAAATTGCACCTTATTCACATTGCTATGCAAATAAAAGACAATCAGACTGATGATTAAAATAATATGCAATATGCCTATATTCTGCTTACGACTGCAGCTGTATCCGCATCTGTATGCCCACTTGGTATGTCAGGTCATGTGAGAATCTTCTAGAGTTGGGTGTCTTTTTTGCTTAATTTTTTGCCAAAAGGTGTCTTCGTCGCAACACAAAGCAACTAGGTCATACTAGGAGACTGTGCCGATTACTCCAATATATGACACTTGTACATCTGTGTGTGACTGAATCTGGGTCCACACTTGTTCAATCCCAGCTGATCGGGTAAACCGCACCCAATCAGCTTGGCTGTGTGTGTATCCAGCTGTGACCAGTGACCTCCTGTGAGGGGGGGCAACGGCTCCATTATAGGAATCAGGAGGTCGAACGTGCAGCACATAAGATGCGACTTCCCGGTCCTTACCGGTGCAGGAGTGTTATAAGCCGTTTATAGGCTAATGCTTCTGCATACACACCTATATAATCAACAGCCGTTCACCAGATATTGGGAGAAAGACGCGACAATTGCATAGGTGTGTACCCAGCTTGATTCTCTGAATCTGTACACAAAGTGCTCCAATATAGCAGCCGGCAAGAATTTTTCAAATACACGTTCTGTTCAGTATACAGTCATACACATACAATATTCTAGTGTCATATCTAATTAATCAGCACAGTCTCCTCCTGCAGCTAAGACGCATTCTCATAAAAAAAAAAAAGAATAAAAAAAAAAGCCTGATGTTTGAAGAGTTGCATGGGGCCTTGTGGCTCACTCATGCCAGGCATTTCGTGCTGGATGGCATAATCAGGTTGGATGTAGGAGGACAAAACTGCATGTTACAGTGTTTCCCAGGAAAACCCTATGAATGTATGTATGAAGATACAGATGAAGTAGCAACCACAATATAGGCATGCTTGTGCGTCTTTCACATAGCAAAGTGAATAAAAAAAAAAAATGCACCAAAAAGATGCCTGGCAATAGTAGACGCGCTCACGACTAGGCACAACTAGAAGGGCTGTTTAACGTGACTGCAGCAACAATGAGTATTATTATTATTACTACATTTTATTTATAGGGCGCCACAAGTGTTTCGCAGCGCCGTACAAAGGACAGTACAGGGAGACAAAACTTAGCATAACAGTAAATAAATAACAAAAATGGAGTGCAGGTAACAAAGAGCAACACAATTCTCAAAACATAATACAGCTTAGATGAAAGTAGCGAAGGAGTAATCATTGTACTACTTGGGGCTGGCGGCCATAGATAGAGATGAGCCTTTACCAGCAGGAGAGAAAGCAGGTAAAGATGGTCGCTGAGTGAAATGTGTCAAGAAGAGGGTTTAGACAAGAGGAAAGAGGGCCCTGCTCTGAAGAGCTAACAATCTAGTGGGGAGGGGCAACAGACAGATGACATGAGGTGCAAGCAGGTAGAAGCCTGATGGTGGTATGCGAGCAAAGCAGAGATGTCCAAGGCATGGGGCAGGGGGATGGAGGAGCAGCCTAAGGACTAGGTTATGCATTGGAGGGGTACGCTTTGATGAATAGGTGGGTTTTCAATGCCCGTTTGAAGCTTTGCAAGGTCGGGGAGAGTCTAATGGAGCGGGGGAGCGCATTCCACTGAAGGGGTGCAGCACGGGCAAAATCCTGAACTCGTGCATGGGAAGCAGTGACCAAGGCAGAGGAGAGGCGACAGTCATCAGCCGACCGTAGTGGGCGGGAGGGAGTATGAAGGGAGAGGAGGTTGGAGATGTAGGGAGAAGTGGAATTAGAGATGGCCTTGTATGTGAGGGTGAGGAGTTTGAAGAGGATTCTGTAGGGGAATGGGAGCCAGTGTAGATTTTGTTGAAGGGGAGTGGCAGAAGTGGAGCGGCGGGAGAGGAAGATGAGGAATTACAGTAGACATCTGTAATTCACGTGAATATGACAGGAAGGTAGACCAACCAATAAAAGGATAGACTGGCACTTGTAGTTCCACTGTAGCATGTACATTAGGGAAATTGCCATGTAAAATCACAAAAAAGTGATATTTGATCAAAAACCCCTTCGTATTCCTGTAGATAACAAGGCTTGCCTAAGTGACAGTAATGCATTAATGAATAGAAAGACCTATACAATTATTGCTTTGCCAGAATGTGTAAGCTGGCTCATTGGCAAATATGCAACTTCATCTTGAGTGATTTACATGGTAACTACTGCAGCAAGTCAAAGTTAAGGGCTTAACATAAAACATCTGGTAATATATACACTCTCTAGAATAAAACGCAATTAATGAAGTTAATTTCTAGCTTCTATTAAATATAAACATATGATGTGTACAAAACAGGGAACCTTTATGTACAGTAAATAAAGAAACTGGTTTCAGTACTTTACTACACAATTATTCAATTCACTCCCAATTAAAAAAAAAAAAAAGCATTAAACGCTCCAGTTGGCTTAAAATCTGCTTCATATAATATGAAAACATAATAGGGTAGTGATACGTATATCATCAGTCCGTTGTATTCACTGAACTTTCCACATACCAGTACACAGACTTAGGCTGGGTATAGACTTGCCGAAGTACATCAGATGTGCTATCGTGCAAGATTCCCCCGGCAAACTATATCGTTCATACACACCGAACGATATCGTTTGCTATACTGGATGACGGCACCTGGCCACATCCATTCTTGTACAAAATCTTTAGATTTCAAAGGTGAAAACTAAAGATATTGTACATCGTTAATGACCCGCGGGAGAAAGCATCGTTAACGATATAGTGAATACACACTGGGCGATATGAATGATATATCATCCGATACGTTGGATCGGACGATATATTGGGTGCATATCGCCAAGTTTGTAGCCAGCCTTAGAGCGAGAAAACACTGTGTATGCTATGCTTGGCTTAGTTGTGTAGATCAGGGAGCAGGCCTGGATCTATCCCCTACTCTTCAATTAGAAGTCTATGGGCTAGATGCATCATCGCTTGGAAAGTGATAAAATGGAGACAGAAAAAGTACCAGCCAATCAGGTCCTAACTACCATGTCACAGGCTGTGTTTGAAAAATGACAGTTAGGAGCTGATTGGCTGGTACTTTTTCACTCTCCAAGCGATGATGCATCTGGCCCTAAAACTTGGTAAACACTGTCCATTTATTTATTAATTTTTTAATTGGGGCAACAAATGGGGTTATTTTTAAGCAAATTGAAATCCCCAATAGCTGTGCTACACATTACGCAATTTTTATTAGCAGCTAGCGATTTTCCGTCACACCACACTGATCTTGCATATGTCCACCCACATGGAGGATGATCGTGTAATTCGCACACCCTGCTTGATATCAGGAAATTGAGGATGAGATTTTTGGTCTTCACCAACCGATTGGATAACCGAAGGAATGCATTTGTGGATGTTTTATCAATGAAACACTGAAATGCTCATGCCTACATGCTATACAATAAAGGAGGCTGATTATAGGCATATCAGTCCAATAATTGTATAGTATGTGCCTATCTTTAGGGGGAGATTTATCAAATTGGAGAGAGAAAGTATCAACCTATCAATATAGTAGGTAGCCTTTAGCATTTCTCAAACACAACCTGAAAAATGACAGTTATTGGTATTTTGGTTGGTATTTTCGCTCTCTCCACTCAATCAGTTTTGATACATTCATCCACAGGGCTGGAGAGGATCCGACACGTCACTATTCAATGCAACAATGCAGACTCAACTTGATTACAAGTTAAATCTGCATCAGCGGCAAACTGTCGAAAATACAGCGGCGTTTTCTACAGAAACACGTGGATCGGCGAGTAACTCGAGCCACATGTTTTCTGACAATCACCGGTTTTTCAGACCGTCAAAAAAACAAAAAACCTGCACCTTCACTGAATAGGTCGAAAGCAAATTCGACCTAAAACTGTCGGAAAGTGCAGTTTTTCCGACTGTCGGAAAAACCGTCAGGAATTGAATATACCCCATAGGGAGTCGGATCCATTCCGACATGCAGTTGTCGGGATGGATCCGACAACCCCTATTCAATGGACGGCCAAATCAGACTGTCGAATTTGGCCGTACAAAGGGTCATGTCAGGCCGCTGTTGTCCGCGGCTGCGCCGACAGCAGCGGCCAGGGGAGCAGAGATCGGCAGCCGCGAGCGGGAGGGGCTGGCTGCGGGGGACACGTGTGGAGCCGCAGGAGGAGCTGGCAGCAGGAAGAGAAGTGCTGCGGCAGCGGGGGGGAGCAGGGATCGGCGGCCGGCGGGAGGTGCTGGCAGCGGGGTAACATGTCTGCGGCAGCGGGGGGGAGCAGGCATTGGCGGCCGGCGGGAGGTGCTGGCAGCGGGGTAACATGTCTGCGGCAGCAGGGGGAGCAGGGATCGGCGGCCGGCGGGAGGTGCTGGCAGCGGGGTAACATGTCTGCGGCGGCGCGGGGAGGCGCTGCAGGGAGAGAGGTGCGCTGGCCGGGGACGGCCAAACACCTCTCTCCCTGCAGCGCCTCCCCCCGCTGCCGCAGACATGCCCCCTGCAGACAGCTCCCCCCGCTGGCCGTCGATCTCAGCTCCCCCCGCAGCACCGCTCCTCTCCTCAATCCGACTTGTTTTCAGGTTGGATTGAGTTTGTTGGAAGGGGGTCGAAACCTGTCGGATTTGGCCCCATTTACGACAGAAGCACGTGGTTCGGTGTCTATTCCGCCGATCCACGTGTTTTCCGACAAGTCGGGAATTCCCGACTTGTCGGAAAAAATCAGCCCCTATTGAATAGGTCGGAACCCCTTCAGACCTATTTGTCGGAAGCTGCCGTCTTTCCGACAAGACGGCAGCTTCCGACAGTTATTGAATACAGCCCATAGTCTTCAAGTATCAGGAAACAACACTTTATAACTACTACTACTACTACTACACCCATTTATAAACATTGTCTTACAAGCTGAAAATCCAGAGTGCGTTTTCCTTCCCAAAAACTTTGTACTTTATTTATTAAAATAGCATTCTTGCCGAGTAACAACATATCTATGCTAACTATACAAGACAGGAAATTATAAACACAGTATGCAAATATTGCGTAGTCTGGACCAATGCAACAGCCAAATGTTTTCAATTTGCCATTTCACACGCTGATAGCTGCTAGAGAAGTCAGAACACTACAGCTGCAGAGAAAAGCACTTACCTACTGTTCACATAGAAGAGAAAAAAAAAAAAACATAATACCTGGGACATGCGAAGCAGACTATTTATAGAAATAAAGTTAAGCCGTGTGAACAACCATTTGTACCTTAACCACCCGTAGCAACCAGTCTCCTGCCTCTAAAGGCAGTCTTTCCCAAGCTATGTGAAGGTCATACACACAGACAGAACAATATAAACGGAAGAGGACACAGTGATAAGAATATTGTGATATGCATTCAAGTAAATATAGGAAAACAAATCTAGTCAACAAACAGGCAGCTGATTGTCCACAAAATAAATAAATAAAAAAAAAAATTATATATATATATATATATATATATATATATATATATATATATATATATATATATATATATATATATATATATATATATATATATATATATATATATATATATATATTATATATTAAATATAATTTTAATACCTACCGGTAAATCCTTTTCTCTTAGTCCGAAGAGGATACTAGGGACTCCGTAAGGACCATGAGGTATAGAAGGGATCCGCAGGAGACATGGGCACACTATAAAACTTTGAATGGGTGAGAACTGGCTCCTCCCTCTATGCCCCTCCTCCAGACCTCAGTTAGAAAACTGTGCCCAGGGAGACGGACATTTCGAGGAAAGAATTTATTGTTTTAACACTGAGTGTCATACCAGCTCACACCACGAACATACTGCAAAACGTGGCATTCAATAGAATACCAGCCAACGGCATGAAAACATACACAGCCACATGCTGAGAGAATATGTAACACAACCTGCATGTCAACACAACCAATAAGAAGCCACCGCACGCCATGGCATGAAACAACGTCAGCAACAGCCTGACAGAAAAGAACCACCACAAGAGTGTAACCATAACCAATAGCTGCAGACACCGTACGCACTGGGATGGGCGCCCAGCATCCTCTACGGACTAAGAGCAAAGGATTTACCGGTAGGTATTAAAAACCTATTTTCTCATACGTCCTAGAGGATGCTGGGGACTCCGTCCGTAAGGACCATGGGGTTTTATACCAAAGCTCCAGACCGGGCGGGAGAGTGCAGACGACTCTGCAGCACCGATTGAGCAAACAAAAAGGTCCCCATCAGCCAGGGTATCAAACTTGTAGCGCATAGCAAAAGTGTTTCAACCTGACCAAATAGCCGCTCTGCAAAGTTGAACCGCCGAGATTCCTCGGGCATCCGCCCAAGAACCACCCATTTTCCTAGTAGAATGGGTCTCCACCGACTTCGGTAACGACAATCCAGCCGTAGAACGAGCACGCCGAACCGTATCACAGATCCAGCGTGTAACAGACTGTATAGACGCAGGCGCCCCAATCATGCTGGAAGCATACCAGATAAACAGAGCCTCTATTTCCCCAGTCTGAGCCAAATTGGCAACCTAAATATTCAAAGCCCTGACTACATCGAGAGACTTTGAATCAGCTAATGCCTAAGTAACCACCGGCATCAAAATAGGGTGATTCCTGCGAAACCCAGAAACCACATTTGGCAGAACTATTATCCGAGTTCTCAATTCCACTCTATCCACACGGAAGATCAAACAGGGCTCTTGTGAGACAAGGCCGCTACTTCGGACACCCGCCTTGTGGATGCCAAAACCAATAGCATGACCACTTTCCAAAAGAGAAATTTTAACACAACCTTTCACAAAGGTTCCAAACAGTGTGAGACAAGAAAACGCAACACCACGTCAAGGTCCCACGGTGCCAACGTGGGCACAAATGGAGGTTGGATGTGCAGCACTCCTTTCACAAAGGTCCGAACTTCCAGAAAGGTTGCCAATTCTTTCTTGAAAGAAAATTTATAAGGCCAAAAACGCACTTAAATGGAGCCTAACTTTAGGCCTGCCCTCACACCCACTTGCAAAGAATGGAGAAGAACGACCCAGCTGAAAGTCTTCCGTAGTAGCCTTTTTGGATTCACACCAAGACACATGGTCTCCAAACACGATGGTAAGGCTTTGCCGTTACTTCTTTTCTAGCCTGAAGAGTGGAAATAACTTCACTGGGAATACCCTTTCTGGCTAGGATATGGCGTTCAACCGCCACGCCGTCAAACGCAACCGCGGTAAATCTTGATACACGCCCGGATCTTGCTGTAACAGTTCCTCACGTAGAGGAAGAGGCCATGGATCTTCTATGAGTAAATCTTGAAGAACTGGATACCAAGCCCTCCTTAATTAGACCGGAACAATGAGGATCGCCTGAACCTTTGTTCTTCTTACGTTTATCACCTTTCGAAGAGTGAAAACAGAGGGGACACATAGACCGACTAAAAACACCCAAGGTGTCCCGAGGACGTCCACTGCTATAACTTGTGTCCCCTGACCCGGAAAACAATATCCCCGAGATCTCTCGTTGAGGCGAGACGCCAACATGTCCACTTGAGGCACTCCTCAAAGACTTGTCACTACAGTGAGAACTTCTCGATGACGACTATTTCTCCCGGATGGAGATCGCGTCTGCAGAGGAATCTATTTCTCGGTCGTTCACATCCGGAACGAAGACTGCTAATACAGCGTTTACAAGTCTTTCCACCCAGCAGAAAACACTATTTCGGCTTCTGCCATTGCCGCTTTGCTTCTTGTTCCGCCCTAGCGGCTTACTTACACCACTGCAGTCAAATCGTCCTATAGAATTAACAAGGGCAGAAAACGAAGCATATGTTCATTGAAAATAGCTCTTAAATAAAGAAAGCTTATCGCAGACAAGCTTCGCAGCTTGACCCTTTCCTCTAGAAATACTTCTCTTGCACGGACTGCTCCCCAGTCTCAGAAATCTGCATGCAAGGACACCAGGATCTCATCCTGGATTCCGAACCTACATCCCTCTAGGAGGTGAGAACTGAGCAGACTGCACAGGAGCGATATCCTGGCCATTAGGAATATATTCCAGCGCATGTGCAGGTGAGACCTGGGCCACAGTTCCAACTGGCCCCGTGAAAACCACTCTGGCATTTGACCAGCTCCCCGAAAAGGCCTCTTAGGCCGGACCCATCTTCATCAACAGAACATATTGATGGATTGTCACTGCAAATCTGATCCAACTCTGGATCCTCAGACCTCCTTCCACAGGAACACACAGAACTTCAACCGTTCAGTATCTACTCTGATACCCACCTCCGATGTCTGCGTCGTTGGGAATAACAGGCTTCCCCTGTGTTGAAGCCCAGTCATAGAGAAAACGACGATTTGCACCACTTGTGACCTGACCTCGCCGTAATCAGGAGAGTATCTCAGTACATAACAACAATGGGTCTTACTATTGAAAGAACCCCAGCATACTGCCATCACTCCGGTGAAATGGCAAAGACAACCTGGATATCAACCTAGGTAAGCTAAATGTGAGGAAAACGCATGTAACCCCTTTTCTACATTTACATGCTGAAGCACCTTCATAAGTAGAAACTTTATATTCTACATTTTTTTGGGGGGGATAGCAGGACAATATCCTGACGCAACTCTGGTATGGCGTCGTGTACTACCTCCCCTTCCAGAGGGGAATCGCTAAGACCTATTCAAAAAGAGTCAGTGAGGGAAATCTGTAAACCCCAGCATGTCTTCTATGAGTAACTCCCAGGTCCAAGTCCAGTCTCGGACTGACTGAAGAGTAGTAGACGAGTTCCCACCGGAGTGACCTCCAGTCAGATAGACCACCGACATGCGGTGGATGTGTTAGACAACAGACAACAACATCCGCTACTGCGAACCTAACAAGGCAGCAGAACTCTTACCTTGTCACCCTCCACAATTTGCCCCGAAGAGGAAAAAAGAAAAGGTATCAAACTGGTTAAACTGACCGCATCCCACAACCGAACGCGTCACCAACCGTTGTAAGGTAATCCAACTCACGTAGCTGACTTACCCGCGGTATCTGCCAAGATTGACCGAACAGAGGCCACCCCTACAGCGGTACACCATCCCAGGGAAATACTCCAGTACCTCTCAGATTCAGCCTCAGCATTTCTACTGCAGACGCACTGCAACTTGTCTCCATGTTCTAGAAAAGGATCAACATAAGACACATCCCCTCTTTCTATAGGGTAAATCTATCGGATGCCTTTCCGAATACCACATTCCCCCCATGTGCAGGCAATGTACATAACTCCAGAGTAAAGAATAAAATATCACTTAGCTTCCTGTGTACGATCCTTTGCGACAGGGGCCCATGCCGACCAGGAGTTGATTTTCACAGTATTCTATCCGCAGCGGAAAAGAATAACCATTCGGGCTTCTTTCAGACACCAACTCGTCACTGCCGACCTAGAGCTTCACCAACAGAGCGACCAGCACATGAGAAGGAATACTATTATTGCAGCATCCATTAACAGTGTAATATGAATACACATAATGTAATACACAACTACACACATATCCTAAATATATCTATCTATCTATACATATAAGCGGATTACCCGGAACCAACGGGTCCCTAGTTGTGTTCGGACTGTGTATGAGCATGTACTGAAGCCCCAGTTGTGGATCTGCCAGGAAAACCTAGTATTCGTCGACAGCAGGGAGTAGTAATCATGCAAAATAACATACTAATAACTCTGAGGGGACTGAAGGAAGATACACAATAAGTTCAATAACACTCCCCTATATGTACTACCATGTCTGCGCACGAGCTACAGGCCCACGGAACCGTAACCCCCATATACCTAGAACATATATACAGGTATAGGTAGTTACCGCATGTTAATTAACACTCAGTAATAATAGTCGGTGCCGACACAGTTTACTTTGACAAGTATACAACTACCGACTTGCTGACACTGCATCTACAGAATCAAGTACCAACAGTAGCCAGCAATGTCGACCGTGATCCGCATAAATGACAGAGCACGCACACCTGTCGACCTAGGTCGACTAAACTATAGTGGGTATCCGACAGGGAACAGACAGATATAAATATATATATTTATAACACAGAATACCAGCCCATTTGTCCAAAATAGCGCTATTTTCTCTCTAAACAGCACTCAACATTGTGCCCCCTCAGCTTTTGGCGGGGACAAGCAGAAAATGGCGCTTGAAGTGAAGGCTAAGCCCCGCCCCTCCCGGCGCGCTCCAGCCCGCAAAAAATCTAACATAATCTATACCAACGGGGATCCCTATACAGTGTATAGGTGTCCTGTCCCCCCCAAAAAGTGATATATGCACATTGCTGCTCAGGGCGCTCCCTCCCTAGCGCCCTGCACCCTCGTAACAACAGTTTGTGTGTGGGAGCAATGGCGCGCAGCCTGACCGCTGCGATCTCCGGCGGGGGTATCGGACTGGTGCCCAGGTACGGAGTCTGCATGTCAGCTGTATTTTTAAACTCCTAGTAACTTGCTGCCCAGGGCGCTCCCCCCCAGCGCCCTGCACCCTGTGAGTGCCGTTAGTGTGTGGGAGCATGGAGCGCAGCGCGACCGCTGCGTGTTACCTCCATTACTGAAGTCTTCTGTTCTTCACATACTCACCCGACTTCTTTCTTCTGGCTTCTGTGAGGGGATGACGGCACGGCTCCGGGAACAAGCAGCTAGGCAAACCAAGTGATCGAACCCTCTGGAGCTAATGGTGTCCAGTAGCCTAAGAAGCAGAGCCCTTGAACTCAGAAGAAGTAGGTCTGTCGTTTGAGTGCATTTTCTTCCCTGCGATACGGCGTGTTGGGACACCGGCACTAACAATAGTGACTGGCTGCTTAGCTGCTGTGCGAGTCTCCGGGAGAGCCACTGCCAAAGGGAGGACAGAAGCTTAGCTGCTTCCAGGAGGAGAAGCATTACCCGCCCCTCCCCCACTCGCAGTACCTCCGGGCCCCATCCGCGGCACCCTCCTCCTCCACCACCCGCGGTGGCTCCGGACCCCCTCCCCCAACCCTCCACGACCCCCCGCACCTGCCCTTCCCCCCCCACCCGCGGCACCCTCTGCAATATTTAACCACTCACACAATTAAGATTGGAGGGCGTGCAAGGGTTAAGGGGGCGTAGCCCTTTACGGCACGTAGCCCTTGACTAGGGCGCGATGAATCACCTAGTCATATGGTATCTAACGTTGCATGTAAAATGCGGTTCTCACAGGGAAAGCCTTTAATAACAAAGACAATTGCATTATTAATGTTGGACAGACAAGTGCCTACCATGGTTATGGCATAATAGTTCGACAGTCAAAAGTTCAACACCTAATGGTCAACATGCACAACGTCACAGAAATTGTCAACATAAAAAACCTCACGTTGACATTTTTATAGGTTTTTTTTGTGTCAAGTTTTACCTTACAGGACGTGGACTTCCAATTAGTGTATCACATCACTTGCTGTGCTTTTGCCAAGGTCTCTTGCTCTGCTATGGCTGTGCTCAGCACATGTTACCATTCCCAATTGTAGTGCACGTGGATGGTAAAGTATGAAAAAGTAGAAAAATAAATAATAAATTCTGAAAAAGCCTCATGTCAACCAGGCGCTATGTTGACCATTTGAACAGGTCAACCTTTTGACCATGATGACCATATGCATGTCGACTATTTGATGTCGACCTATAATCCGGATACCGTCCACAACCTGGCGTTAAGAATGAACCACGTGTCAGGAATCAGGCCCGAGTTCTGGCCTCAGATCACTTGGGTAGGGGCTTATTATGAAGGGTAACAATGACTACCATTGCACAGGGTGTGCTAAAAAATGATCCGACTCATACCGCTTTCACACCGCAATCACAGGTCGCACCCGGGAATTGTACACTGATCCTTCACAGGTGCGACTCGCCATGAGACTCCTTTAAGATATTGCTGGGTCGTATTGCCATCGGGAGCAGGAGCGGAGGAAACTCCACGCCGCCTCTTCCATAGTGTGTACGGGTCCCGGACCAGCGTAACCAGTTCACACCGCACCTGACCCGGTAATAACCCTGCTTTATTCCCGGGTTGAAATATCAGATCAGACGACCCGGGAATTCGGGTCTTACCCCTTTCACACCGCACATTGACCCGGCATTATGCCGGGCTATTTGTGCAGTGTGAAAGGGTATTATTTAGATATGATCATTTTCTGGTATTACAAGAATATCAGGGGGGACACATATGGAGATTTGAGATAAATTTGCCAACACTGGTTCCAAGAACACTTCATTTGTGGCCGGAATAAACTAGGCAATTATTTCTGACACGTACATAAGGGCCGGTATCCCAATAGATGCAATCCTTTTTCGGCTGATGGTCATTATCATGCTACCCAATTAAAAGCTGTTTTATTGGCCGAAAAAGAAACGCAATCATGCGATAACACATGGGATCCAGGATAAGCTCCCGATATCATGTATTATTACAGCTCTGATCATGCTTCGGATACCCGAGGACCGATAAGTGCCGTGGATCAGGGATAATTGGATAGACTCGGCCGAATCCACTGGCTGCGGTAGATCACCGCAGCCAATTGGATACCGGCCAAAGTAAACACAGTTTAATAGTAGGGGCTGCAAGTTACTTTTACATGAACCATAATGTGCTTTAGATTTTAAGCTTAATCATTAAAATATTTTTTTTTTGCAGCACAGTAGATTGTTTAGTGGTCACACTGTAGAGGGAAAAAATTAAGAAGGAGGGCTTTGACTTCCTGAAACTGTTTTAATATAGATGTGTACACAGACACACCTGACACACTGTTGTGCTACAGACTAATGATGCGTTTACACACTTTCTTCTATAATATTTCTCTCCCCCCTACGATGCTCAACTTTTGACACTGTACAGCAGCGGTTCCAAAACTTTTTTGAATCACCTCGCCCTAGAGCAGGGGTGGGGAACCTCTGGCCCGCGGGCTGTATAAGGCCCGCGAAGTTGCTTGCTCCGGCCCACCCGCTTGTGTGTCAGTGAGACACGGCGCCACTCAGTCCGGCGGCAGCGTGTCTCAGCTGTCAGGGCAGGGGGGAGAGCGCGGCTATGTGCGGCGGCAGTATGTAGGACTTCAAACCAGCAGCCTGTTTGTGAGCCAATCAGAGCTCGCGGACCAGCAGCCAATCAGGAGCCGCCGCTGCCGGTCCGCAAGCTCTGATTGGCACAAACCGCCAGCATACCGGCACCCCGACCGCCGGCATACCGAACACTGGGTGAGCACTAATGAGCCCCGCAGCGTGGAGAGCTCTCCCTCCAGGGGTGTCGTGGACCCCAGGAGGGAGAATGTGTGTCGGCATGCCGGCGGGCAGGATCCCCGCGCCGGTATGCTGGTCACCGGGATCCCGGCTGGTGGCATACTGAAGACCAGCCATTTATATAGTGCACACATATTCCGCAGTGCTGTACAGAGAGAATTAGTGTCCATTCACATCAGTCCCTGCCCCAGTGGAGCTTACAATCTATGTTCCCTACCACATGTGAGCACACACATTCATGCAAGTGTTAATTTTGTTGGGTGCCAATTGACCTACCAGTAAATTTTTGGTTTGTGGGAGGAAACCGAAGCACCCGGAGGAAACCCACGCAAGTACGGGGAGAATATACAAACTCCACACAGTTAGGGCCATGGTGGGAATTGAACCCATGACCTCCGTGCATGGATCCCCAAGAGATGGAAGCCACCAGGGAACATTTTATAGTGAGTTCTAAATATCGTATTTAAAATACGGTCTGGGCATAAGACCAAATCCCCCTTTTTTTTTTTTTTTTTTTTTTTAGAGAGAATGAGTAATATATAATATAATGTGAGTAAATGCTAATGATAGAATTACAACTGAAGAACTAGAAGGAGCAGTAACACCACTATGTGTATTTAGATGTATAAAACTACAGTTGCTAAAGAAATCTAAACATTGCCAGTAAAGTGCATCCTCCTATTGTAGCAGTTTACATACCTCTGGAAAGGCTCGGATGCTCCATGCCACAAGCCGACTTCCAAGCAGATAACTAGCTTCATGTTCTCATATAGAAGTTTGGGAAACACGAGCAGGGTGCTCCTGAAGTAATAGACTGTCCTGTCAGTAAATATGCCCCTGACTCCATGTCATCAGATGTAAACCCATTCAGCCCTTTATGAATTCTCACCACTTATTTGTTGGAAAATGGTTGGAGCAAGTGTACCTAAAGCTGTGAGCACTCAAGCCACAAGTACTCACATCATCCACCTGCCTTCTTTTTCACCAAGCACAACAGAAGCAAGTCTCAGTGTGACAAACAACTCATGTCACTAGATAAACAGTGTTATAAAACAGTAACTAATATTTATGTAAAAAAAACAAATTCATCCTGTATCAAAATAAATAGTGATAGTTAATGACTTTGGGTTATACTAAATAGTAAAAGGCATATATTTCTATATTATACTAATTATATTCTTACATACATTGCAGTTTCTGTAAATGAACAAACTACATCTGAGGAGTCAGAGGATATCACTGATTAGGACATTTTCACAAATGTACGGCAGTCAAACAAATTATGCAAAGTGAGAACAACTTTGCATCCCAGGCATTTGGAAATCGTAACCTGTTTGGGGCTGACAAATACTAGAGGAAACAAATGCACACCAGATAGAACTAAGCTGGTCTGGAAGTCCTAGCATTAGAAACACCAATATCAGGAAATGCATTGGAAACAAACAACTTCAAGATAGAAAAATAAACTGCACCTGTTACAATTAATTAGCCTTTATATAGCTCACTCCTACACGAGATGTATAGGGGAGGGCTAATTACAGAGCATACAGGTTTGGGGAAGGGGAGAAAGAGAGGGAGTCAATTAGCCCCAAAAATGACAAAAAAAAACAAACAAAAACGACATTTGCTTCAGTTTTTTTTTTTTTTTTTTTTTTTTTTTTTAAGGCGATTCATTTGTAACCCATTCTTTCTACCGAAAAAGGACCCATTTTTGGGTGAAAGTACATATAATCCGGGGTAAGTTCCCGGACCCATGTGTTTTCATGACCGCGAAAATGGATAATTTTATCAGGGGTTTTTTTTTTTATGCCTGCCTCAGACGGATGGCTTTTTGAAGGCATTGGGAGATTCTGATCTAATGTAATAGGGAATACCATATGTGAATGAGCAGTACAGGAGAAGTCTTGCAGACAGGAGTGAGCAGAGTTACCAGAGGCGAGGCACAGGTCGATCTATCGGGGAGAGTATTTTGATGGAATACTTGGAACGGTATGAAAAGGTTGGTGTTGCTGATGGCTTTGTAGGTAATGGTGAGTAACTTCAAATTGATTCTTGAAGACAGAGGAGGCTAACGTAGGAATTTGCATGGAAAGATATGGAGCAGCAAGAAAGGAAGATCTTCCAGTAAGTCTATCAATGAATGACATACATTTTCTAATACATTATTCCAGAGAATGTTATATTGTAAGGCTACAGTTATGAGTGACCATACTACATTCCCAACAGTATATCTATTTTATTTATTTTGTGAATAAATCTTTAAAACTGGATTGTTGGATAGAGAACAAGAGACCGTTTTCCTAGAGCACATTTCTGTAATGTAGCACGTGAAAAGTCTTCAACTGGCCATCAAGATTGGTATGAGTGGGAGGACAAATAGAAAGTGGTAATCTCTGTGCTTGTGGCATCCTATTGGTCTGCACAGTCACACCCACTTCCCGCATGATCACAGAGGCGTTTGTTTTGGACAAAACTGAGATGCACAAGGAAGCCCTTGGTAGAATGGGCCTAATTCAGGTTGGATCGCAAAACGCAATACTACTGCAAAAATGCCAAAAAAAGATGCGGGCGTCAAGTAGAGGCGGTAGCAGGGTGGGGCCAACGCTCTGTTTCCTAGACAGAGACTGAGCATTGCAGGGGCAGCGGTGTTGAAACCGCAGTGGCTGTGTGACATCAAACACAGACGCCACGATCAGAAACATGGCGTTGGGCCTCCAGCGAGCGCAGCTAAGCTGTGTCGGCAGGAGGCAACCTTAATTTCTGCAATCAAGCAGAAATTGCTATGTGATCGCAATTTCTGCTTGATGAAGGAGGGGAGGCAGCGGTCAGCATGCTGGGCAGCCTTGCCCTGTGATGGGTGGCCCCCAGCATGCGAACAAAAGGATTGCAGATTCTGCTAATTAGCAGCATTTGTAATCCTTACTGAATTAGGCCCAATGGCTGTATGTATGGTGCAGCCCCAAGGCTTTAGTGACATGTGAAGAGTGTGTTACCTTTTTACCCTCCTTAGGAATCTTGGTATAAGAGGCATGTCATGATGCAGTCTTGATAGGCACTGCTGGCAAATCCCTACAAAGCTAAAGGCTTCCCATTCTACCAAAGGTGGTCACAAAAGAATTGATGCTTACAACCTTAAGTAACTGGACAACCATTAACAAATCCTGAACAGGTGCACAGCATACAATAAACTATACTCTCTCCCTCATCATCTACTGGCAAAGCCTGTTGGTCAAGTTAAATGCATTGTACTGAAGGCATCTTCACAGCTTTACCACCACCAAAACGGTTGCTAAGCAATTTGTGGAGCAGCCACAACACACTTAAGGGATGATGTATACACACACACACCTGTGTACAGGAAGGTAAAAATCAATGTTATTCATAAATTACTATTTCAACTAGAAATACCAATTTCAATAACTACAGAATATTCAAGACCTTAAGTATGATAATTAATGGGAAGCAGTTTCACGGGAAAGGAATGCTCTGATTCTGCTGGTCAGAAATGCATCATATTTAACTAGTATTATTTCCCAGTGGCATGCTCTGCTTTGCCAGCCAAATAGCACATTCTGAGGTTGGTAGAGCAAGAAACAAGGCAAATGTTACTCATGCATGATCTGCGGCCAACATTCCATCAACTCATTCAACGCAAACATAATGTTCTAATTCTCTTGTGAAAAGGAAATGCTTATGTGCAAAAAACATTTTAAACCTGTTCCATGGTCCAAGTGGATTAGTCCTGAGTTTATACTACGGGAAGAAGAGTGATCCAATGGATTAAAAGAACTGAAGCAATTTTATACACAACAGCCGAAGCGGTACTACTTAACAGACAACAAATTACCATACAGTAGTTAACTAACTGGAGAACAGATCACTTTTTGCCTCAAAATGATAGTATTTGGTGTGCTATGTAGATTTTCTTCCACACCAATTTTCTAAAATTCATTAGCACAATGTAGCACGGACTCAAAAGTCCTGGTGCTTTAAAAAAAAAATAATAATATGTATTCGTTTTAATTTTGAAATAAGGTCTAGGGAAGCATTTTCCAAACTGTGCACCACCATGTTCTTATGGGGTTGCCTTGGACAGGTGCTCTGGTTTGGTCCCAGATCAAATGATTTGGGCAGTCCAGTTTTTCGGTTGTGCCGCACACTATCTGTAAAATAGTGGGGCATGGAGCAACCTTACAGTGACAATGACAGATTAAATCTGTGACTGGTGATGGGGTTTGCCTTACGGTTTTGTTTACATGTCCCCAGAGGACACGTGCATCCAGATGGCGTCTGGTGGGTATGTGATCCCCTTGTCCCATGCGAGTGCTTGGAAGAGGGGTGGGCAAGTTTGTCCAGTAGGCACATGCACAGTGGTGGTGTCAGGGGTACAACTTTGCCAAGTAGGGGGGAGGTGTGTGTGTCCAGGGAGGGTGGGGTGTATGCGCAGTAAGTACATACTTGTGAGAAGTAAACAAATGCGGAGGAGAGGGAGAGGGAGAGGGAGAGAGAGAGAGAGAGAGAGAGAGAGAGAGAGAGAGAGAGAGAGAGAGAGAGAGAGAGAGAGAGAGAGAGAGAGAGAGAGAGGGAGAGGGAGAGGGAGAGGGAGAGAGAGAGAGAGAGAGAGGGGGGGGGGGGGGGGAGAGAGAGAGAGAGAAGAAAATCTAAAGAAAGCTTTAGGACCATCTGGTGTGCACTGGTCTCCTCCCCCTATGACCCTCCTCCAAGCCTCAGTTAGGATACTGTGCCCGATGAGCGTACACAATAAGGAAGGATTTTGAATCCCGGGTAAGACTCATACCAGCCACACCGTATAACCTGTGATCTGAACCCAGTTAACAGCATGATAACAGAGGAGCCTCTGAAAGATGGCTCACAACAATAACCCGATTTTTGTAACATAACTATGTACAAGTATTGCAGACAATCCGCACTTGGGATGGGCGCCCAGCATCCACTACGGACTATGAGAAATAGAATTATCGTTAAGTAAATCTTATTTTCTCTAACGTCCTAAGTGGATGCTGGGGACTCCGTAAGGACCATGGGGGATATACCAAAGCTCCCAAACGGGCGGGAGAGTGCGGATGACTCTGCAGCACCAAATGAGAACTCCAGGTCCTCCTCAGCCAGGATATCAATTTTGTAGAATTTTACAAACGTATTTGCTCCTGACCAAGTAGCTTGCTCGGCAAAGTTGTAAAGCCGAGACCCCTCGGGCAGCCGCCCAAGATGAGCCCACCTTCCTTGTGGAGTGGGCATTTACAGATTTTTTGGCTGTGGCAGGGCCTGCCACAGAATGTGCAAGCTGAATTGTACTACAAATCCAACGAGCAATAGTCTGCTTAGAAGCAGGAGCACCCAGCTTGTTGGGTGCATACAGGATAAACAGCGAGTCAGATTTCCTGACTCCAGCCGTCCTGGAAACATATTTTCAGGGCACTGACAACGGTCTAGCAACTTGGAGCCTCCAAGTCCCTAGTAGCCGCAGGCACCACAAATAGGTTGGTTCAGGTGAAACGCTGAAACCACCTTGGGGAGAAACTGAGGACAAGTCCTCAATTCCGCCCTGTCCGAATGGAAAATCAGATAAGGGCTTTTTCAGGATAAAGCCGCCAATTCTGACACGCGCCTGGCCCATGCCAGGGCCAACAGCATGACCACTTTCCATGATGAGATATTTTAACTCCACAGATTTAAGTGTATTCAAAACCCAATGTGACTTTTGGAACCCAAAACTACATTGAGATCCCAAAGTGCCACTGGAGGCACAAAAGGAGGCTGTATATGCAGTACCCCTTTTACAAACGTCTGAACTTCAGGGACTGAAGCTAGTTCTTTTTGGAAGAAAATTGACAGGGCCGAAATTTGAACATTAATGGACCCCAATTTCAGGCCCCATAGACACTCCTGTTTGCAGGAAATGTAGGAATCGACCCAGTTGAATTTCCTCCGTCGGCCTTACTGGCCTCGCACCACGCAACATATTTTCGCCAATTGGCGGGTGATAATGTTTTTGCGGTTACATCTTCCTGGCTTTGATCAGGATAGGGATGACTTCATCCGGAATGCCTTTTTTCCTTCAGGATCCGGCGTTCAACCGCCATGCCGTCAAACGCAGCCGCGGTAAGTCTTGGAACAGACAGGGTCCTTGCTGGAGCAGGTCCCTTCTTAGAGGTAGAGGCCACGGATCCTCCGTGAGCATCTCTTAAAGTTCCGGTTACCAAGTCCTTCTTGGCCAATCCGGAACCACGAATATAGTGCTTACTCCTCTCCATCTTATCAATCTCAGTACCTTGGGTATGAGAGGCAGAGGAGGGAACACATACCCTGACTGGTACACCCACGGTGTTACCCAGAGCGTCTACAGCTTATTGCCTGAGGGTCCCTGGACCTGGCGCAATACCTGTCGAGTTTTTAATCATGTGGAAGACTTCTGGGTGAAGTCCCCACTCTCCCGGGTGGAGGTCGTGCTGAGGAAGTCTGCTTCCCAGTTGTCCACTCCCGGAATGAATACTGCTGACAGTGCTATCACATGATTTTCCGCCCAGCGAAAAATCCTTGCAGCTTCAGTCATTGCCCTCCTGCTTCTTGTGCCACCCTGTCTGTTTACGTGGGTGACTGCCGTGATGTTGTCCGACTGGATCAACACCGGCTGACCTTGAAGCAGAGGTCTTGCTAAGCTTAGAGCATTGTAAATGTCCCTTAGCTTCAGGATATTTATGTGAAGTGATGTCTCCAGGCTTGACCATAAGCCCTGGATATTCCTTCCCTGTGTGACTGCTCCCAAGCCTCGCAGGCTGGCATCCGTGGTCACCAGGACCCAGTCCTGAATGCCTAATCTGCGGCCCTCTAGAAGATGAGCACTCTGCAACCACCACAGGAGGGACACCCTTGTCCTTGGTGACAGGGTTATCCGCTGATGCATCTGAAGATGCGACCCAGACCATTTGTCCAGCAGGTCCCACTGGAAAGTTCTTGCGTGGAATCTGCCGAATGGGATTGCTTCGTAGGAAGCCACCATTTTACCCAGAACCCTTGTGCATTGATGCACTGAGACTTGGCTCGGTTTTAGGAGGTTCCTGACTAGCTCGGATAACTCCCTGGCTTTCTCCTCCGGGAGAAACACCTTTTTCTGGACTGTGTCCAGGATCATCCCTAGGAACAGAAGACACGTCGTCGGAACCAGGTGCGATTTTGGAATATTGAGAATCCAATCGTGCTGCCGCAACACTACCTGAGATAGTGCTACACCGACCTCCAACTGTTCCCTGGATCTTACCCTTATCAGGGAATTGTCCAAGTAAGGGATAACTAAAATTCACTTCCTTCGAAGGAATATCATCATTTCGGCCATTACCTTGGTAAAGACCCGGGGTGCCGTGGACCATCCATACGGCAGCGTCTGAACTGATAGTGACAGTTCTGTACCATAAACCTGAGGTACCCTTGGTGAGAAGGGTAAATTTTGACATGAAGGTAAGCATCCTTGATGTCCCGAGACATCATGTAGTCCCCTTCTTCCAGGTTCGCAATCACTGCTCTGAGTGACTCAATCTTGAATTTGAACCTCTGTACGTAAGTGTTCAAAGATTTTAGATTTAGAATCGGTCTCACCGAGCCGTCCGGCTTCGGTACCACAACAGTGTGGAATAATACCCCGTTCCCTGTTGCAGGAGGGGTATCTTGATTATCACCTGCTGGGAATACAGCTTGTGAATGGCTTCCAAAACTGTCTCCCTGTCAGAAGGAGACATCGGTAAAGCCGACTTTAGGAAACGGCGAGGGGGAGAGGTCTCGAATTCTAATTTGTACCCCTGAGATATCACCTGAAGGATCCAGGGGTCTACTTGCGAGTGAGCCCACTGCGCGCTGAAATTCATTGAGACGGGCCCCCCACCGTGCCTGATTCTGCTTGTAAAGCCCCAGCGTATACTGAGGGCTTGGCAGAGGCGGGAGAGGGTTTCTGTTCCTGGGAACTGGCTGATTTCTGCAGCCTTCTTCCTCTCCCTCTGTCACGGGGCAGAAATGAGGAACCTTTTGCCCGCTTGTCCACGAAAAGACTGCGCCTGATAATACGGCGTCTTCTCATGTTGAGAGGCGACCTGGGGTACAAACGTGGAATTCCCAGCTGTTGCCGTGGCCACCAGGTCTGAAAGACCGACCCCAAATAACTCCTCCCCTTAATAAAGCAATACTTCCAAATGCCGTTTGGAATACGCATCACCTGACCACTGACGTGTCCATAACCCTCTACTGGTAGAAATGGACAACGCGCTTAGACTTGATGCCAGTCGGCAAATATTCCGCTGTGCATCACGCATATATAGAAATGCATCTTTTAAATGCTCTATAGGCAAAAATATACTGTCCCTATCTAGGGTATCAATATTTTCAGTCAGGGAATCCGACCACGCCAACCCAGCACTGCACATCCAGGCTGAGGCGATTGCTGGTCGCAGTATAACACCAGTATGTGTGTAAATACCTTTCTCTAACGTCCTAGTGGATGCTGGGGACTCCGTCAGGACCATGGGGAATAGCGGGCTCCGCAGGAGACAGGGCACATCTAAAAAGCTTTTTAGGTCACATGGTGTGTACTGGCTCCTCCCCCTATGACCCTCCTCCAAGCCTCAGTTAGGTTTTTGTGCCCGTCCGAGAAGGGTGCAAACTGGATGGCTCTCTTAAGGAGCTGTTTAGTAAAGTTTTTTTTTAGGTTTCTAATCAGTGATTCCTGCTGGCGACAGGATCACTGCAACGAGGGACTTAGGGGAGAGACTTGCAACTCACCTGCGTGCAGGAGGATTGAAGTTTTAGGCTACTGGACACTGAGCTCCAGAGGGAGTCGGAACACAGGTCAGCCTGGGGTTCGTCCCGGAGCCGCGCCGCCGATCCCCCTTACAGACGCTGAAGAAAGACGGCGGAACGGAGGTCCGGAAACAGGCGGCAGAAGACTTCACAGTCTTCAGAGAGGTAGCGCACAGCACTGCAGCTGTGCGCCATTGTTGCTACACGGCTCACTGACACGGTCACGGAGGGTGCAGGGCGCTGCTGGGGGCGCCCTGGGCAGCAATATAAATACCTATTTGGCAAATAAATACATCACATATAGCCATTAAGGCTATATGTATGTATTTAACCCAGGCCAGTTTTCCTAATAACCGGGAGAAAAGCCTGCCGTGAAAGGGGCGGAGCTTATTCTCCTCAGCACTCAGCGCCATTTTCCTGACCAGCTCCGCTGGTGAGGAAGGCTCCCACTCTCCCCTGCACTACAGAAACAGGGTTAAAGAGAAGGGGGGCATAAATTGGCGATATAATTATATATTAAGAGCCCATATATAGAAACAACACCTTCTAGGGTTGTTATATACATTATGGCGCTTTTGGTGTGTGCTGGCAAACTCTCCCTCTGTCTCCCCAAAGGGCTAGTGGGTCCTGTCCTCTATCAGAGCATTCCCTGTATGTGTGTGCTGTAGGTCGGTACGTGTGTGTCGACATGTATGAGGAAAATGTTGGTGAGGAGACGGAGAAAATTGCCTGTAATGGTGATGTCACTCTCTAGGGAGTCGACACTAGAATGGATGGCTTACTTATGGAATTACGTGATAATGTCAACACGCTGCAAGCCGGTTGACGACATGAGACAGCCGGCGGACAAATTAGTATCGGTCCAGGTGTCTCAGACACCGTCAGGGGCTTGTAAAAACGCCCATTTACCTCAGTCGGTCGACAGACACTGACACGGACACTGACCCCAGTGTCGACGGTGAAGAAACAAACGTATTTTTCCTTTAGGGCCACAAGTTACATGTTAAGGGCAATGAAGGAGGTGTTACGTATTTCTGATACCACAAATAAGGGTATTTTGTAGGGTGTTAATAAACTACTTGTAGTTTTGCCTGAATCAGATAAATTAAATGAAGTGTGTGATGATACGTGGGGTTCCTCCGACAGAAAGTTATGGGCGGTATACCCTTTTTCCCGCCAGTAGTAAGGGCGAGTTGGAAAACACACCTTAGGGTGGACAAGGCGCTCACACGCATATAAAAAACATGGCGTTACCGTTTCCAGATACGGCCGCCCTCAAGGAGCCAGCTGATAGGAAGCTGAAAAATATCATAACAGTATATACACACATACTGGTGTTATACTACGACCAGCAATCGCCTCAGCCTGGATGTGCAGCGCTGAGGGGGCTTGGTCGGATTTCCTGACTGAAAATTTTGATACCCTTGACAGGGACAAGATTTTATTGTCTATAGAGCATTTTAGGGATGCATTTCTATATATGTGTGATGCGCAGAGGCATATTTGCATTCTGGCATCAAAGAGTAAATGTGATGTACATATCTGCCAGACGAAGACACGACAGTGGTCAGGTGAGGCAGATTCCAGACGGCATATGGAAGTATTGCCGTATAAAGGGGCGGTCCATTGGACCTGGTGGCCATGGCAACAGCTGAAAAATCCACCTTTTGTTACCCCGAGTCACATATTGGCAGAAAAGGACACAGTCTTTTCAGTCTCAGTCCTTTCGTCCCCATACGGGCAGGCGGGCGAAGGCCAGTCATATCTGCCCAGGGGGAGAGGAAAGGGAAGAAGACTGCAGCAAGCAGCTCATTCCCAGGAACAGAAGCTCCTCACGGCTTCTGCCAAGTCCGCAGCATAACGCTGGGGCCGTACAAGCGGACTCAGGTGCGGTAGGGGGTCATCTCAAGAGTTTCAGCAACACTCGCAAGGGAACTCCGGGATCCTACATGTAATATCCCAGGTGTACATTGGAAATTCGAGACGTCTCCCCCTCACACAATTCACAGGCTGTATTCCCAGCAGGTGATAATCAAAGTACCCTTCTTACAACAAGGAAGGGGGTAGTATTCCACACTATATTGTGGTACTGAAGCCAACCGGCTCGGTGAGATCTGAAATATTTGAACACTTACATACAAGCGTTCAAATCAAGATGGAGTCACTCGGAGCAGTGATAGCGAACCAGGAAGAAGGGGACGATATGATGTCACTGGATATCAGGGACGTTTACCTACAGGTCCAAATTTGCCCTTCTCACCAAGGGTACTTCAGGTTCCTGGTACAGAACTGTCACTATCAGTTCAGACGCTGCCGTTTGGATGGTCCACGGCGCCCCGGGTCTTTACCAAGGTAATGGCCGGAATGATGATTTTTCTTAAGAAACATGGACGCTTTCCTGATAAGGGCAAGGTCCAGAGAACAGTTGGAGGTCGGAGTAGCACTATCTTAAGTAGTTCTACGACAGCACGAGTGGATTCTAAATATTCCAAAATCGCAGCTTTTTCCGCCAACACGTCTACTGTTCCTAGGGAAGATTCTGGACACAGTCCAGAAAAACGTGTTTCTCCCAGTGGAGAAAACCAGGGAGTTATCCGAGCAAATCGGGATCCTCCTAAAACCAGGAAAAGTGTCAGTGCATCATTGCACAAGAGTCCTGGTAAAAATGGTGGCTTATTACGAAGCAATTCCATTCGGCAGATTTCCCGCAAGAACTCTTCAGTGGGATCTGCTGGACAAATGGTCCGGATCGCATCCTCAGATGCATCAGCGGATAACCCTATATCCAAGGAAAAGGGTGTCTCTCCTGTGGTGATTACAGAGTGCTCATCTTCTAGAGGGCCGCAGATTCGGCATTCAGGATTGGATGCCGGTGACCACGGAGGCCAGCCTGAGAGGCTGGGGAACAGTCACACAGGGAAAAAATTTCCAGGGAAGTGTGATTAAGTCTGGAGAATTCTCTCCGCATAAATAAGCTTAGAGCAAATTTATAATGCTCTAAACTTAGCTAGACCTCTGCTTCAAGGTCAGCCGGTATTGATCCAGTGGGATAACATCACGGCAGTCGCCCACGTAAACAGAAGGGCGGCACAAGAAGCAGGAGGGCAGTGAAAACTGCAAGGATTTTTCGCTAGGCGGAAAATCATGTGATAGCACTGTCAGCAGTGTTCTTTCCGGGAGTGGACGACTGGGAAGCAGACTTCCTCAGCAGGCATGACCTCCACCCGGGAGAGTGGAAACTTCATAGGGAAGTTTTTCAACATGATTGTGGACCGTTGGCAAAGACCAAAGGTGGACATGATGGCGTCCCGCCCGAACAAAAACGGGACAGGTATTCCGCCAGGTCATGAGACCTTCAGGCGATAGCTGCGGATGTTCTGGTAACACCGTGGGTGTACCAGTCTGTGTATGTGTTCCCTCCTCTGTTTCTCATAACCAGGGTATTGAGAATTATAAGACATAGAGGAGTATGAACTATACTAGTGGCTCCGGATTGGCCAAGAGGGACTTGGTACCCGGAACTTCAAGAAATGCTCACAGAGGACTAAGGGCCTGGGGAGCTAAGAAGGGACTTGATTCAGCAAGTACCATGTCTATTCCAAGACTTACCGCGGCTGCGTTTGACGGCATGGCGGTTGAATGCCGGATCCTGAGGGGAAAAGGCATTCCATAAGAGGTCATACCTACCCTGGTCAAAGCCAGGAAGGAGGTGACCGCACAACGTCATCACCACATGTGGTGAAAATATGTTGCGTGGGTGAGGCCAGGAAGGCTCCACGACGGAAATTCAACTAGGTCGATTTCTACACTTCCTGAAAACAGGAGTGTTTTGGACCTCAAATTGGGGTTCATTAACATTTAAATTTCGGCCCTGTAGATTTTCTTCCAGAAAGAATTGACTTCAGTTCCTGAAGTCCAGATTGTAAAGGATGTATTGCATATACAGCTTTTTTGTGCCCCTAGGGGCACCGTGAGATCTCAACATAGTGTTGGGATTTCTTAAAATCATATTGGTTTGAACCGCTCAAATCTGTGGATTTGAAATATCTCACATGGAAAGTGACCTTGCTGTTGACAAATATCTCACATGGGAAGTGACCATGTTGTTAGCCCTGGCCTCGGCCAGGCGATTGTCAGAATGGGCGGCTTTGTCTTACAAAAGCCCATATTAAAATTTTCCATTTGAACAGGACAGAACTGGGACTCGTCTCCAGTTTCTTCATGAAGGGGTGTCAGCGTTTTCACCTGAAACAACCTCTTGTGGTGCCTGCGGCTACTAGGGACTTGGAGGACTCCAAGTTACTAGACGTGGTCAGGGCCCTAAAAAAAAAAATATATATATATATATATATATATAGTTAGGACAGCTGGAGTCAGAAAGTCTGACTTGCTGTTTATACTGTATACACCCAACAAGCTGGGTGCTCATGCTTCTAAGCAGTCTATTGCACGCTGGATTTGTAGTACAATTCAGCTTGCACATTCTGTGGCAGGCCTGCCACAGACGAAATATGTAGATGCCCATTCCACAAGGAAGGTGGGCTCATCCTGGGCGGCTGCCCGAGGAGTCTCGGCATTACAACTTTGCCGAGCAGCTACGTGGTCAGGGGAGAACACGTTTGTAAAATTTTACAAATTTTGATACTCTGGCTAAGGAGGACCTGGAGTTCTCTCATTCGGTGCTGCAGAGTCATCCGCACTCTCCCGCCCGTTTGGGAGCTTTGGTATAATCCCCATGGTCCTGACGGAGTCCCCAGCATCCACTAGGACGTTAGAGAAAATAAGAATTTACTTACCGATAATTCTATTTCTCGTAGTCCGTAGTGGATGCTGGGCGCCCATCCCAAGTGCGGATTGTCTGCAATGCTTGTACATAGTTATTGTTACAAAAATCGGGTTATTACTATTGTTGTGAGCCATCTTTTCGGAGGCTACTTCGTTTTGTTATCATACTGTTAACTGGGTTCAGATCACAAGTTGTACGGTGTGATTGGTGTGGCTGGTATGAGTCTTACCCGGGATTCAAGATCCTTCCTTATTGTGTACGCTCGTCCGGGCACAGTACCTAACTGAGGCTTGGAGGAGGGTCATAGGGGGAGGAGCCAGTACACACCATGTGACCTAAAAAGCTTTTTAGATGTGCCCTGTCTCCTGCGGAGCCCGCTATTCCCCATGGTCCTGACGGAGTCCCCAGCATCCACTACGGACTACGAGAAATAGAATTATCGGTAAGTAAATTCTTATTTTTAGGATACCCTCCTGCTTTCTATCAGCAGGATCCTTAAGGGCGGCCATCTCAGGCGAAGGTAGAGCCCTTACAAGCGTGTGAGCGCTTTATCCACCCTAGGGGGTGTTTCCCAACGCACCCTAACCTCTGGCGGGAAAGGATATAATGCCAATAACATTTTAGAAATTATCAGTTATCGGGGGAAACCCACGCATCATCATCACACCTCATTTAATTTCTCAGATTCAGGAAAAGTACAGGTAGTTTTTCCTCACCGAACATAATACCCCTTTTTGGTGGTACTCGTATTATCAGAAATGTGTAAAACATTTTTCATTGCCTCAATCATGTAACGTGTGGCCCTACTGGAAGTCACATTCGTCTCTTCACCGTCGACACTGGAGTCAGTATCCGTGTCGGCGTCTATATCTGCCATCTGAGGTAACGGGCGCTTTAGAGCCCCTGACGGCCTATGAGACGTCTGGACAGGCACAAGCTGAGTAGCCGGCTGTCTCATGTCAACCACTGTCTTTTATACAGAGCTGACACTGTCACGTAATTCCTTCCAACAGTTCATCCACTCAGGTGTCGACCCCCTAGGGGGTGACATCACTATTACAGGCAATCTGCTCCGTCTCCACATCATTTTTCTCCTCATACATGTCGACACAAAAGTACCGACATACAGCACACACACAGGGAATGCTCTAATAGAGGACAGGACCCCACTAGCCCTTTGGGGAGACAGAGGGAGAGTTTGCCAGCACACACCAGAGCGATATATATATATATATATATATATATATATATATATATATATATATATATATATATATATATATATATATATATATATATACATATATACACATACATACATACATACATACATACACACACACAGGGATAACCTTATATGTGTTTTTCCCCTTATAGCTGATGTATATTTAATACTGCGCCTAATTAGTGCCCCCCTCTCTTTTTTAACCCTTTCTGTAGTGTAGTGACTGCAGGGGAGAGCCAGGGGAGCTTCCCTCCAACGGAGCTGTGAGGGAAAATGGCGCCAGTGTGCTGAGGAGATAGGCTCCGCCCCTTTTTCGGACTTTTCTCCTGCTTTTTTATGGATTCTGGCAGGGGTTAAAATTCATCCATATAGCCCTGGGGGCTATATGTGATGTATTTTCGCCAGCCAAGGTGTTTTTATTGCGTCTCAGGGCGCCCCCCCCTCAATGTACTCAAACTTTGTTTAATACACAAAGTTATTAAAAATAGTGTATTAAATGACCTTCAGGCTGTGTGTATAAGGTGTATATAAAACCTAAATGAATTGTGTGAATGTACACACACTTTGTTTAATGCACAAAGTTATAAAAAATATTGGCTAACATTACCTTCAGGCTGTGTGTATAAGATGTATATGAAACATAAATGCATTCTGTGCTTAGACTTGGGTCCCATCGCCATGATCTCATTATGGTATGCAATTATTCCAAAATACAGAAAAATCCAATATCCAAAATACCTCTGGTCCCAAGCATTTTGGATAAGGGATACTCAATGTATATGTATATATATTATACATACACACATTGAGTATCACATATCCAAATATTCCGAAATACGGACTTTTTTGAGTGAGATAGTGAAAAACCTTTGTTTTTTGATGGCTCAATGTACACAAACTTTGTTTAATAGACAGTTATTAAAAATATTGTATTAAATGACCTCCAGGCTGTGTGTATAAGGTGTATATGAAACCTAAATGAATTGTGTGAATGTACACACTTTGTTTAATGCACAAAGTTATAAAATATATTGGCTAAAATTGACTTCAGGCTGTGTGTTTAAGGTGTATATGAAACATAAATGCATTCTGTGCATAGACTTAGGTCTCATCACCATGATATCTCATTATGGTATGCAATTATTCCAAAATACGGAAAAATACGATATCCAAAATGCTTGGGACCAGAAGTATTTCGGATAAGGGATACTCAACCTGTACATACACTGAAGTGCCAAGAGCCATGGGATAGCACTATGTAAAAGTGGCACCATCATACTGTGACATCTTGGAAATGTCCAGACCTGTATCAATTGTGATCTGACATCTTGAGTGTCAACACCAGCTAGGCTGCTCATGGGATGGCAGTGTGAATTTCAAATTTCGAATAGGGTAGGATAGTGGGTGCCTGACGAATGGGTCACTCTCCAAAGTTGTGTGGATATTCATGAATGCTTGATGATTGTGACCAGCGGCATCTGAACAGAATAGTCTGTGGTAACAGACAAGCAACACTGGCTCAAATCACATCCTCATTCAATGAAGGAGGTAGCAGATGCATAACTAGCAGGTCAGTGCAGCGTTCTTCAGCTTTCATGGGATATGGGAGCAGAAGACCCACAATATTGCCCGTTGACACCAGAAACAGCACCTCACTTGGGATTGTGACATCGCTAATTGGACCCTGGAGTACTGGCAACATGTGGCGTGGCCCAATGAGTCAAGTTTCCAGTTGGTTTGGTGTTGCGTAGACCCCATGAGGTCATGGAGCCCAGTTGTCAACAAGTCACCCTGCAGGCTAGTGGCGTTTTCATAATGGTGTGGGGTGTGTTCACGGGGCACAGATTGGGTCAGCTGGTCTGCATGAACAAGTCATTGACCAGTAGCTGCTATGTTGTTGCATTGCTTGATGGCCATTTGCAGCCTTTCATGAATTTCATGTACCCCCACAACAATGGAATATTCCAGAAGGATAATGCACCATGTCACACATGGATAGATATACATACACACCTGTAATAAGTTTGACAAAACACCGTCATTTTAAGGAAGCATTTAAAGTATTTTCTCAAAGCCTGTATACAATTATTATTATTATCCTTTATTTATATGGCACCACAAGGGTTCCGCAGCGCCCAATTACAGAGTACATAAATCATCAACAGGAAAACAGCAACTTCAAAGTTGATGACAGTATAGGACAAGTACAGGATAAATAAAATAAGATTTTAAATCTACCGGTAAATCTATTTCTCCTAGTCCGTAGAGGATGCTGGGGACTCCTTAAGGACCATGGGGTATAGACGGGCTCCGCGGGAGACATGGGCACCTATAAAGAACTTTTAGTATGGGTGTGCACTGGCTCCTCCATCTATGCCCCTCCTCCAGACCTCAGCTAGAGAACTGTGCCCAGAGGAGATGGACAATATGAGGAAAGGATTTTGTAAATCTAAGGGCAAGATTCATACCAGCCCACACCAATCATACCATATAACCTGGAATACACTTAACCAATTAACAGTATGAACAAACAGAAACGGTCCAAGACCGATTCCAACTGTAACATAACCCTTATGTAAGCAATAACCATATACAAGTCTTGCAGATTTTCCGCACTGGGACGGGCGCCCAGCATCCTCTACGGACTAGTAGAAATAGATTTACCGGTAGGTTTAAAATCTTATTTTCTCTTACGTCCTAGAGGATGCTGGGGACTCCGTAAGGACCATGGGGTTCATACCAAAGCTCCCAATCGGGCGGGAGAGTGCAGATGACTCTGCAACACCGACTGAGCAAATGCTAGGTCCTCATCAGCCAGGGTATCAAACTTGTAGAATTTAGCAAAAGTGTTTGACCCCGACCAAGTCGCTGCTCGGCAAAGCTGTAATGCCAAGACGCCTCGGGCAGCAGCCCAAGAAGAGCCCACCTTCCTAGTGGAATGGGCCTTTACTGAATGTGGTAACGGCAATCCAGCCGTAACATACACCTGCTGAATCGTGTTACAGATCCAGCGAGCAATAGTCTGCTTTGAAGCAGGCGCGCCAATCTTGTTGGCTGCATACAGAACAAACAGAGCCTCTGTTTTCCTAATTCTAGCCGTCCTGGCTACATAAATCTTTAAGGCCCTGACTACATCCAGGGATCTGGAATCCTCCAAGTCACTCGTAGCCACAGGCACCACAATAGGTTGGTTTATATGGAATGAAGAAACCACCTTAGGTAAAAATTGAGGACGAGTCCTCAATTCCGCTCTATCAACATGAAAAATCAAGTAGGGGCTCTTGTGAGACAAGGCCGCTAATTCTGACACCCGCCATGCAGATGCCAAGGCCAATAACATGACCACCTTTCAGGTGAGAAATTTCAACTCAACCGTGTTAAGGGATTCAAACCAGTGTGATTTTAGGAACTGCAACACCACGTTTAGGTCCCATGGTGCCACTGGGGGCACAAAAGGAGGCTGGATGTGTAGCACTCCCTTTACAAAAGTCTGGACTTCTGGAAGAGAAGCCAATTCCATCTGAAAGAATATCGACAGAGCCGAAATCTGTACCTTAACAGAGCCTAATTTTAGGCCCATATCCACTCCTGTCTGTAGGAAGTGGAGAAAACGACCCAAATGGAAATCTTCAGTAGTAGCATTCTTGGTTTCACACCAAGAGACATATTTCCGCCAGATACGGTGATAATGTTTTGCCGTCACCTCCTTCCTAGCCTTTATTAGAGTAGGTATGACCTCTTCCGGAATACCCTTCTCAGCTAGGAACCGGCGTTCAACCGCCATGCCGTCAAACGCAACCGCGATAAGTCTTGGAACATGCAGGGCCCCTGCTGCAACAGGTCCTCCCTTAGAGGAAGACGCCAAGGATCTTCTGTGAGCATCTCCTGAAGATTTGAGTACCAGGCCCTTCAAGGCCAGTCTGGAACAATGAGTATTGTCTGTACTCTTTTTCGCCTTATGATCCTCAACACCTTTGTGATGAGAGGAAGAGGAGGAAACACGTAGACCGATTGGAACACCCATGGCGTTACCAGAGCGTATACTGCTATTGCCTGAGGATCCCGGGACCTGGCACAATACCTCCGAAGCTTCTTGTTGAGGCGTGACTCCATCATGTCTATTTGAGGAACTCCCCAAAGACCAGTTATCTCTGCAAAGACTTCTTGATGAAGTCCCCACTCTCCTGGATGGAGATAGTGTCTGCTGAGGAAGTCTGCCTCCCAGTTGTCCCCACCCGGAATGAAGACAGCTGACAGAGCGCTTACGTAATTTTCCGCCCAGCGAAGAATCCTGGTGGCTTCTGCCATCGCGACTCTGCTCCTTGTCCCGCCTTGACGGTTCACATGAGCCACTGCTGTGACATTGTCCGATTGAATCAGCACCGATAGGTTTCGAAGAAGACTCTCCGCTTGTCGAAGGTCGTGGTATATGGCCCTTAATTCCAACACGTTGATGTGCAGGCAGGACTCCTGGCTTGTGCATTGTCCTTGAAAATATCTTACTTGGGTGACTGCTCCCCATCTTCGGAGGCTCGCGTCCGTGGTTACCAGAACCCAGTCCTGAATGCCGAATCTGCGACCCTCTAGGAGGTGAGTACTTTGCAGCCACCATAGAAGAGACACCCTGGCCCTGGGGGACAGTGTTATCTTTTGATGTAATTGTAGATGGGACCCGGATCATTTGTCCAGAAGGTCCCATTGAAACGTCCTCGCATGGAACCTGCCGAAGGGGATGGCCTCGTAGGCTGCCACCATTTTCCCCAGAACACGAGTGCATTGATGAACTGACACTCTTTTTGGCTTTAGCAGGTCTCTGACCATGTTCTGGAGGTCCTGGGCTTTTTCCAACGGGAGAAAAACCTTCTTTTGTTCCGTGTCCAGTATCATACCTAGGAACGCTAGTCGAGTTGTTGGAACCAACTGTGACTTCGGTAGATTGAGAATCCAACCGTGTTGCTGGAGTACTCTCAGAGAGAGTGACACGTTTCTCAGCAATTGCTCTTTTGATCTCGCCTTTAATCAGGAGATCGTCCAAGTATGGGATAATTGTGACTCCTTGCTTGCGCAGGACCACCATCATTTCCGCCATTATCTTGGTGAAAATCCTCGGGGCCGTGGAAAGCCCAAACAGCAACGTTCGAAACTGGTAATGACAATCCTGTACATCGAATCTCAGGTACTCCTGATGAGAGGGATATATGGGGATATGAAGGTAAGCATCCTTTTATGTCCAGTGACACCATAAAATCCCCCCCCCCCCCAGGCTGGCTATTATCGCTCGGAGCGATTCCATCTTGAATTTGAATCTTTTCAAAGTACAGGTTTAGGGATTTTAACAAAATAGCATCCCTATCTAGGGTATCAAGGTCAGCCGACAGGGTATCTGTCCAAGCTGCAATTGCGCTACATACACATGCCGACGCAATTGCCGGTCTGAGCAAAAACCAGTATGTGAATAAATAGACTTTAATGTAGTCTCCTGCCTGCGGTCCGCAGGGTCCTTGAGGGCCACTGTGTCTGGAGACGGCAGCGCCACTTTCTTGGACAGGCGTGTTAAAGCCTTGGCCACAGTGGGAGAGGATTCCCAACGTACCCTGTCCTGTGTAGGGAAAGGGTATGCCATATTAATTCTTTTGGGAATCTGCAACTTCTTATCTGGAGTCTCCCAAGCTTTTTCAAATAACTCGTTAAGTTCATGAGATGGGGAAAAGTTTATTATCTGTTTCTTTCCCTTAAACGTGTACCCTCGGGTCTGGAACAGAGGGTTCATAGCAATATGCAACACATCCCTTGTTGCAATAATCATACACTGAATACTCTTTGTCACCTTAGGTTGCAATCTAGCTTCATCATAGTCGACACTGGAATCAGAGTCGGTCAGTATCTGTGTCCACAATTAGTGACAAGGGACGCTTTTGAGACCCCGACGGGCCCTGTGAGTCGGTCCAATCCGAGGATTGACCCCCTGATGCCTCCCTGGATTCAGCTTTAGCTACTCTTATGTAAAGATGCCACACTTGCATTCAACATATGCCACATGTCCATCCATTCCTGAGTCGGCACTACCGACGGGGGGACACCACTCATCTGCTCCACCTCCTCCTTGGAGAAGCTTTCCGCTTCAGACATGCCGACACGCACGTACCAACACCCCACACACAGGGATATACCTATAAGGGGACAAATCCCCAACCAGGCCCTTAGGAGAGACAGAGAGAGTATGCCAGCACACACCCAGCGCCAAACTGACACTAGAAAATCCAGACAGCGCTTTTATATTATATAATGCCAATCTTCCCACTCACTGCGCTCCAATGTGTCCCCCTCCTCTTTTTCAGCCCTCTGAAGTGTTCAGCAGGGGAGAGTCCGGGGAGCCAGCGTTCTCTGCAGCCTCTGTGGAGAAAATAGCGCTGGTTAATGCTGAGGGATCAAGCTCCGCCCCCTCCAGCGGCGGGCTTCGGTTCCTCTTCAATTTTAATAAAATGGTGGGGGATCATCTATTTGCTGCCTCCGCAGCCTAATGTGACTTTTTTTGTCCAAAAACGAGGTTTATTGCTGCCCAGGGCGCCCCCCCTGCGCCCTGCACCCATCAGTGCTTTCTGTGTGTGTGTGTGGGAGCAATGGCGCGCAGCTTACCGCTGCGCGCTTTACCTCATGAAGATCTGAAGTCTTCTGCAGCCTTTGACGTCTTCTTGCTTCTCATACTCACCCGGCTTCTATCTTCCGGCTCTGTGAGGAGGACGGCGGCGCGGCTCCGGGACGAACCCCAGGGTGAGACCTGTGTTCCGACTCCCTCTGGAGCTAATGGTGTCCAGTAGCCTAAGAAGCAGAGCCTATCATTTAAGTAGGTCTGCTCCCCTCCCCTCAGTCCCACGATGCAGGGAGCCTGTTGCCAGCAGTGCTCCCTGAAAATAAAAAAACCTAACAATTATTTTTTCCCACAGAAAACTCAGGAGAGCTCTCTGCAGTGCACTCTTCTCCTCTGGGCACAGGATCTAACTGAGGTCTGGAGGAGGGGCATAGAGGGAGGAGCCAGTGCACACCCATACTAAAAGTTCTTTATAGGTGCCCATGTCTCCTGCGGAGCCCGTCTATAAACCATGGTCCTTACGGAGTCCCCAGCATCCTCTAGGACGTAAGAGAAACAAAGTTACATCAGCAGATGACACTGGAATAAGTATCAGGTGGCAGAAGACTGCTGGATTTGATACAGTTGAAGATTATTAAAGAAAGACAAAGGATAAGCACATGAGTGAAGAGGGCCCTGCTCGTGAGAGCTTACAATCTAAAGGGGAGGGGTAGACAGACATGTTTGACACAGATGGGGCACATAGAGAATGTGGAAGAGGCTTAGGATGAGGTTTGGCTGGGTTTGGTGAAGAAGAAGTGGGTCTTGAGAGCCCGTTTGAAGTTTTGTAGAGGTGGAGAGGTAGGGAATTCCAGAGAAGTGGTGCAGCACGTGAAAAATCTTGGAGGTAGGAGTGGGAGATAGTAATCCGTAGGCAGGAGAGTCGGCGAGCATTAGCAGAGCGAAGAATACGGGTGGGAGAGTAAAGGGAGATGTAAATGGGAGAGGAGTGGGTGAGGGCTTTGTAAGAGAATATGAGAAGCTTGAAATGGATTCTTAAAGGGAAGGGGAGCCAGTGAAGGTCTAGTAGGAGAGGAGAGGTAGACGTAGTGCGTTTGGTGAGGAAAATGAGCCGGGCAGCAGCATTGAGGATAGATTGGAGTGGAGAGAAGTGTTTGTCAGGAATGCCAGTCAGGAGATGACCAGTGAGTGGATAAGAGTCTTAGTAGCATCCAGGGTCAGAAAGGGTCTGATCCTGGAAATATTTTTTAGATGAAAACAGCAGGTTTGTGAGAGGTGCTGAATGTGTGGTTTGAAGGAGAGAGAGGAGTCAAGGATTACTCCAAGACAGCGAAATTGGGGGCTAGAGGAGATAGTAGTGCCATCAATAGATAATGAGATTGTAGGAGGTGGTTATGCAGGAGGGAGGGAAGATGATCAGCTAGGTCTTAGACATGTTAAGTTTAAGAAAGCGCTGGGACATCCAGGAAGAGGTAGCAGAGACAGTTGGAGATACTCCACTGCTCTGAGAATACCTACTGATGCAACAGAGCTTCTGAACAGTGCAGGCAGGGTTTAAATGGACGTAAAACAATGCAAATACTTTGATTATTGTTCGGACTACCAGTGTTAGAGAATGTCTACTAGGTTATAATACAGTTAAAAGTGTAATAGTAATTCCTGTATATGAACACCAGTCAATACCCCACCAGAAACAACTTTGGAAGAATTCAGGGTTTACACAATTTAACATTCACACTAACCATTGGCAGCATACTATGCACTCAAGCAAATGTGTGAAGATTGGTCAAAACAAATTTATATATAATGAAATAAATGAAAATTCTCAAGTTTGTAAATGTCATAATCAGTACTGCTTTCACATTGAAAACACGACTCCAACCCGGGACAATGAACACGGGTTGAAGCTCGGTTTAAATGACTTACCCCTTTCACACCGGTGGATGGACTCAGGTTATTCCCTGGTCATCGCTGCTCACACCGGACCTTGGTCTTCTGTGTAACAGCGGATGCTTGCAGATGAGGTTGTCTCCAGGTAGCCCCCAGATTAGCTCCGGGAATATAACTGGTAGCTACCAGGGTTGAAGCCCTGGCAATATGGACCTGTGTAGACTCTTTCATACTGAGCCAGGACCTGGCAGAAACTGGCAATATCCCAGTGTTTCATCTTTCAGTGTGACAGGGGTACAAGTAGTTACTTTATAGCACATAAAAATGAAATGATGGTGCAGAAAAGAAAAAAAAGCTACTATAACGCTTTGCATGTACGGTATTTATGTATGTTAGGAGTATCTTAAAGGTTGACAAAAGTTATTTGAAGCTGCCAAATAGAAGACTGGTCCTGTATACACTTGAGCCGATTTCAGCTCTACTGCAGTATTCAGAACTATTACTTAAAATGAAGTATGCCGAAAATGCTAAATTATACGTTCAGCAGAACACACTAGAAACTAGCATGTACAAAGTGGGTTATGTCTATATAGCTAGCAACTCGTGAACAAATAATAGGAGTAGCCAATTTAAAAAAAAACACCTTTTTATTCAAACAAACAAGTGTAGGACTAAATATTTACAATGAATTATCAGTTTGAAAAAAGAAAGTCTATATATTGCAAGGTTGCACTAGTGTTAAACTAGTCTAATTTTATCTCTCTACAACCATATTGTCACATGTAGATTACAGTGGCAGTAACCTTGTAGTAAGGTCAACTTGCACATTTATTTACATTTATGGAAACGGATGATCAGGAAAAACAGTGGTGTAGTGCATAGCAATTAACATGGCTGCGAAAACCAGATTTGTTTGCTATAAAAGGGGGTACACACGGGAGATTTCTCCAGGAGATGTGTGCTGAGCGATCTATCACAGACCGCTCAGCACACCTCTCCCCCCACTCAACCCAGTGCTGTCGCCGGCACCCCTACACACGGAGGAATGTGTTCATAATTTCTAAGCAATCTAGTCACATTGCTTAGAAATTAAGTGAACATCGCTCCATGTGTGCCCCCCTTAATGCAGAGGTTCTCACACGCAGTCCTCAAGGCAGGTGTGGTATTGAAGGTCGACCACACTTAAGTCAACAGTGTCTAGGTCGACCACTATTGGTAGACAGCAAGTAGGTCGACAGGTCAACATGGTGTTTTTTTTTTAAACTGATGCCGTTTTCGCCGTACAGTGACCGGGAACCCCAATTAGTGCACAGCATTCGCTCGCCATGCTTCGGGCAAGGTTACTGTTCTCAATCGTAGTCCACGTGAATTGTAAAGTAGAAAAAAAAAATGTGAGAAACTCATGTCGACCTTTTGACCTGCCGACCTAGAGACCCAGTCGACCAATAGTGGTCAACCTAGACACTGTCGACCTAGAGAGCGGATACCCTCAAGGCAACCCAACAGTCCAGCTTTTAGGAATATCCATGGCTCAGCACAGATGGTTAAATAAAATGGACTGAGGTGCTAAGTAAGTCACCTGCGGTCAAGCATGGATATACTTAAAAGCTGGACCGTTGGAGTGCCTTGAGGACCACATTTAAAAACAGCTGCTATAGGCAAACCATATATGTACCTGCACACTACATTTGATAAAGTTTCCTAATTTCTCTCAGAATCTTAAAAACATTAAATCGTACGTACAGTAGGTTTCCAGACAATTGAAAATTTAACAGAAAAGGCTATTAAAAAAAAAAAGTAAAATTTCAAGATAGGGAACCATAAGCAAATGTGATTTTTCTTCACCTTATAAGTGCCGCAGTGAAATCCTTAGTGGTTCTTGTTTCTCCAATTTACAAATTAGTAAAAAGTAGGATTCTATAGGCTAAGTGTCAGATGTACTAAGACTTTGGGCAGTATTAAATTGTTTGAAAAGTCAGTTGGGTGTCTGTTTATCCTATCTAATAGACAGGAAAAAACAGACACCCAACCGACTTTTCAAAGAATCGAATATCCCCCGCGAAGTTATAAAGTGGATAGTGATAAACTACCAACCACTCAGCTCCTGTCTTTTTTTGAACACAGCCTGTAACGTGGCAGTTAGGAGCATATTGGCTGGTACTTTATCACTTTTCAAGGCTTTGTACATCTACCCCCATATTCACTGTCAGCTTGGTTCTAAATCAAAACATACAATTACCAACTGACGTAGACAGAGTTTAGCTGTTAAACAAAAAGGGGGGGGGAGGGGGGAAGGAAGAAGAGGGCGACTACAGGCTTTGTTAGGTTCAAACGCAAATAAAGGGTTAAAGAAAATAAAATGCATGGTGGTGTATTCAATAAGTCGGAAACTGCCGTCTTGTCGGAAAGACGGCAGTTTCCGACTGGAAAAGGTCGGAAGGGGTTCCGACCTATTCAATAGGGGCACATTTTTTCCGACAAGTTGGGAAACCCGACTTGTCGGAAAGCAGGTGGATCGGCGGAATAGCCGCTGAACCACCTGCTGCTGTCGGAAACGGGGCCAAATCTGACAGGTTTTGGCCCCCTTTCCGACAAACTTGAGGTGAGGAGACGGGGAGCGCTGCGGCGGGCTACGGGAATAAGAGGTACCTTGATGGCCATCCCCTGGTCAGGCACCTCTCTCCCTGTAGTGTCTCCCCCGCCACCGCAGACATCACCTCCGCCGATCGCCACGCTGCTCCCCCAGCCGCTGCTGTCAGCGCACCCGGCAGCCGCTGACAGCAGCGGCAGGACAGGACACAGGGAACGGCCAAATCAGACAGTCGGATTTGGCCGCTCTTTGAATAGGGGTTGTCGGGTCCATTCCGACAACTGCATGTCAGAATAGACCAGACTCTTATTGAATATACCCCATAGTCTTTTTCTCCAAAACTACAACCAGCCAGGCCTCTCAGACTGGGCTGGTATGGTAAGATTGAGGGAAAAACAACATGGAGTTACCCCTATTTTCCTATAACCAGGATGAACCAGTTATAGCACGGAGACCCACAGCGTGGGGTCCAAAGTCATAACCCCATACTGGTCATCCCAGGGCTAGATCTCCTTAGAAATTTAGGATTTCCTTAAAAAAAAAAAAAAAATGGGGGCTGCTCTGGGAACGACCCCTTGACTCTCAGGACTCCCCACCGGTGATTAGTGCCAGTTAGCAGAAATACAAATCTAACAAAATAGGGGTGGTCCTGCGCACACAGAGCTGAAAGTGTGTACGGTGTAGGTGTAAATCACCCAAATTTAAATTAGATATAAGAAATGGTTATAGGTGCGTATTCCACCTATGAAAGGTTTCTTTTTGACGAGTCTTCACTCAATTCTAGCACCTTATCCATGTGATCATACTAAAAACGTGTACAACTGGAGAAAGGGGGGTGTACCTGAACAATGATACACTCGCAATGATTTATATAAAAGGCTTTCAATTGTCCTCTTTATGACATACTTCCTTTATTTTGCCTCCTATGTCTATAGTAAGGTCTTATCAGAACACACACACTTATAGACAAGTATCCAAAACGTATTTGAAATGTTTAATAAAAAAAAAAAAAAAAACAACAACATACATACACACACACACAGTCCATCTTCACAGCGACGGCATTCAGCGGGACTTGTTCAGCGTAGGAAGAAAGGAAGAGACTAAACTCAAGTCCTTAGGAAGAGACTAAACTCAAGTCCTTACATTTCTTCCTACGCTGAACAAGTCCCGCCGCTGTGAGATGGACTGTTTATACCTTTGGGTACAGGAAGGCACCGGGGCAATAGAAGTTATGAGGTATTGAGTGCCGGTCAGTACTAATAAATAGATATAGAGATAGATAAATAGAGAGATATAGATAGATAGATATATCTCTATCTATCTATCTATCTATCTATCTATCATATATATATATATATATATCTATATATATATATATATATATATATATATATATATATATCTATCTATCTATATATCAAGAATTTATTACTAGTGCCAATATAGTTATCCAGTGAGCAGAAAGTAAGGCAGCAGGGGGCACTTAGCTGCAGAAGGCAATTGGGACTAGTCATACCCAGTTTTAAGGTATCTAGACGACTAGCCGCTCTTGCTCTCCACAGCGAGGGGGTTAAATAATTTAACCAGCAGAACACCCACCTATGGTCAGTCCATTTAAAAAATGGATCCCTTACTTACACAACAGACAGCAACTACTGAGTATGCAATCAGTGAGCTAAGGACCCACATATGTAGGCTAAATAACAATAGTTAAAACAAAAGATTCCGGTGTTTCAAGGAAGGCCTCAGAGAATGGGTATCATTCTGATAAGTGAGCAAGCTGAATTTAGAAAGACCCAGGCCCTGGGCGAATACTTCATTCTCTACTGGCGTGACAAATTGCTGTAAATGCTAAGGCTAATTATAACCAAAACTACTTCCACAAAATTAATACAGTTGATTTACGAGAACTAATACCAGGATTTCAGGTCTGCGCTATTCTTCATTTCCAGTATTTTAGCATATGTGATTTCACTTAAGTTTATAGTGAAAGGTTATTCAGCAACTAAACATATAGGGGAAAATTCAACTGTTTTGGGTGCCATGCTGATTTATGGGGGCCCAACTGAGCAATCCAATTGTTTTGGGTGACCATTAATGATCCCCAAAGCACCAAGTTCAGCCACGTAAAGCAGCTAAACCCTTCTAAAGTCCTTGTTAGGGTGCCCAAAAAGTAGGGACTTTTCACACATTTCTGCTCACCACCTCAGGAGATTGCAAGAAGAAATGGGAGCACACACAGCACTCATGCCCAATCAGAGCATCAATTGAAATACTCCCTCAGGCATCCATGTCGAAACAATTGAATCCGCACCCCCACCAAGACAAATCAGAAAAAAAATATGTACTTTTTTTTGCAGCAATATTTCCATATAGTTGCTAAAGTTAGTTCATACATTAGTTGCGTAAAAAACGATGACAGAGTGGCTGCTTTCATTTAAGTCTTATCACTCATGAACATATGATGTGAAAGACATCTGCTTTTGAAAACACCCATGGTATGGAAAGGGTTAGGTTCATAAATAATAAAGGGGATATCTCTGAATGAATCACAATGATCCACTGACAAATTGCAAGGCACGAAGGAGAAGAGGACTCCAATGGACTAATAGAGTAGCCCTTCCCTCTTGTTTTATGTTTTATTTTTTATTATTAAAACATGGACATACATGTTATTTCCGTCACCACCCCGAATGCTTCTTCACAGCCGTGCGATCGAGTCGGAACTGCGCATGCGTGGCGGCCGCATTGCGCAGGCGCGTCGTTGCCCGGAGACGGCCATCGCCAGGTAGCGACGCTACTAGTGAAGAAAGCGGTCGCAGCGGTGACCGAAGAAGATTGACAGGAGGAAGGCGGATCCGGGCGGCAACTCACCGTTTTTGGGGAGTGGAGAGTCCAACGCAGGCATGTCCAGGCGTTTGGAGGGCAGATGTCTGACGTCAATTCCAGGACCTGCATCACTGGATCGATCGCACAGGGTAAGTAATGCTTACCCTGGTCTTCTTTTACAGGAAAAAGGTTTTGCATAGCAGGGCTAAACAAGCGTTCGCAGCCCTGCTATGCAGAAATACACTCCCCCATAGGTGGCGTCTAGTTGATTGCACAGGCAGCAAAAAGTTGCTCGGAATGACCCCTATGGCACGTTATTAGGCCACTGGAAACATTTATGGGCCGTAAAAAGGGTGCTTAAAGAGAGAGAAAAAAACAAAACTTAATATACACTAAGAGGTAAATTTACAAAGGTAGGAGATTTTTAGAACTGGTGATGTTGCCCATGGCAACCAATCAGATTCTACTTACCATTTATCTAGCTGCTTCTAGCAGATAATAGATATAATCTGATTGGTTGCTATGGGCAACATCACTAGTTCTAAAAATCTCCGACCTTAGTAAATTTCCCCCTAAATGTCAGTTTATTTTTTAAATTGAAAGTAAACCACCCGACATTAACCACTTAACTGACCTTCTATAGGGTTATGAACTTCATAAAAAGCCCATATACAAGACACATGACATGCCTGTATCCCATCTACAGAGCATATTTACTAAGTGTTTTTTCCTTAGAACTGGTGCTGTTGCCCATAGCAACAAGATTCTGCTTAACATTTACCTAGCTGCTTCTAGAAGATACCCAAAATCTGATTGGTTGCTATGGGCAACATCACCAGTTCTAAAAAACTACCACCATAGTAAATTTACCCCTACATATGGTGCTTCAATTGGTGGACCTCTAGAGGCCAGCATCATTTTGTTTTTACTCCTGGCTCCAGCACTTTTGCTAATAACAGTGATGTCTTATCTGTAATTAAACCTGAGCAGCACGCTATCAGTCCAATCCTCTGACTCAAAAGCGGACTCTGCTTTCTAGTAAATCTCCTATAATCCATATACATACAAAATAATGTTGCTAGTAAAAGAAAAATTCCATACGGTCAGTTTTACTGCAGTTGGAACATAAGAAACAGCAAGTTGTGGATATGTGACCTAATGAAAGATTGGTTTTCTAGATATTAGTTTGTAAAGTATGGTTGCGTTATGCCTCGTCCTGTAGACTTCAGTTAAAAGAGTGGCATTTCATACCCTAGTCCTAGTGTATGACTTAAGCTGGGTACACACCTGGAAGACGCGATGATCTAGCGACATCCCAATACAACCACATATTTTGCCCATGTACGAGATGATGACACAACATAGCGTGTGTAGAGAATGCTGGTGCACATCATGTCATCCCATTTGATGTGCAGCACATCAGATGGGATGATGCAATAAACGGTGCGTAAATGTCAGATTGGGAGTATGTACTAAACAATGGTCGTGTAGATGGCTGCAGGTACTGTGACTGTAATACATATAACGTAATGTGTACCCAGCTTTAGGGGGAAATTTATCAAACCTTCTAAAGAGGGCAGGTGGAGAACTTACCCATAGCAACCAGAATATCATTTTATAGACTATGGGTTCTATTCCTGAAGCAGTGTACCAGTGGAGAAGTTGCCCATGGCTACCAGCATTGCATTCTCTAAAGTTATACGTAGCAGCCGATTAGTTGCCATGGGCAACTTCTCCACACTTTTCACTGCTTCATGAATAGACCCCTATATTAAATAAATTATAGCTAGCATCTGATTGGTTGCTATATTCAACAATTTGTTCAAATTATATGGTTTGCTAAATTTCCCATTTAGGGTCTGTGATAAAGCATCAAGGAGAAATGTAATTGTTACTACACTCCTATTAATCCCTTTGCTGCTGAGCTTAGTTCAACAAATTAATCGCTGATCAAATTCCAAGGTGAAGCAGTATACTTTTCTTATTTTTTTGTGATTGAATGAAATGCACAAAATGTGTTGGACTGCTAAAAAAAAAAAAAAAAGCATACCATTATGAATAATAGACAACCTATTGGATCAAACACTGGTACTACTGTGTTTATTGATGCCAGGATATGGGAGATTTGGATATTAAAACACCCATTTCTGGACTTGGCACTTTTAATAGCATAGGGTGTTATTGCCTGGTGATAACTAGAAAATAACTACTAAGAGGACACTGGGGTCAATTCTATTCGGCAACTAAAGAATAGCGCCGGGAATTAGCTCCCGACGCTATTCAATTCAGCTAAAGTTAAGTCGGCGATGTCCCGTTCTCGCCGACTTAACAGGTAGTTTTGTCGGGAGAACGGGCATTCTCCGACTTAACTACCCGGCGCGAGGCTGATTCCCGACAGAATCAGCCTTGCGCCGGCCGCGAGGCAGCACTTTTGTCGGGTTTATTCGCTCATCCCCCGGGGATGAGAGAAGAATTCCCGACAATTGCGGGCAACTAGTAGCAGAATTGAATAGCGTCGGGAGCTAATTCCCGGCGCTATTCTTTAGTTGCCGAATAGAATTGACCCCACTGTTTGAAAAAGGGAACTCTCCTTTTATGCGTCAGGTTGAATGGGGGAAATTGTAACACTTTATCTACAAACAATCAGTCAGCAAAACAATGCTGGGATCCCGACCACCAGAATGCCGGCAGAGGGCCCAGTGCTATTCCCACTCGTGGGTGTCCACAACACCTATAGAGTGGAGATAGAACCTGTGGCAATGCCGCAGCGTGGTGAGCTCGCCCCACCCCGCCGATACCCCAACCCTTATGGAGGCCACCACCATCTGAAAGACCGCACTTCAATAAAAATCAGGTACACCCTTATTTGACAGAGAAGACTGGGTGAGCGGTATTCCCGAAAAGTAAACGTCATAATTTGTGCAGTTTAAGGATGTTCCCTTGGGATTAAACAGGATCAATAGAGAATCAAGGGGGGTACACACAAAGAGATCCGTGTTTAAAATCTAAGCAATCTGACTAGATTGCTCAGATTTTAAGCACGGATCTGCTGTGTGTATGCCCCCCAGCGATAGTGATGAACCTGCCGGTGCTAGATTTCACCTGCATGCAGGCTCAATCTAGCGGGTCGCTCACTTCAGAGCTGTGTGAAGCGCCCCCCCCCTCGCTCAGCACATCGCACTGTGCTGAGCGGGGAGAGATGTGTGCTGAGGGTCTGTGTTAAGATCACTCAGCACACATCTCTCCCGTCAGTACTCCACTTTAACGTATCACTGTATTAGAAATTGGGGGGGGGGGGTCTTTCAAATGAAGGTCCGCTGTTCTGCCAGATGATAGCAAGGGAAACTTGTAGCGGTGTACCACATGTCTTCGTGCATAGCTAGCTAGTTATAAATTCAGAGAAGAATTTTTAAATTGCACATCGCATTTCCCCACAATGCCATACAATGTAAACCTTGTTTTTCAGGTCAGTTGGCTGTCCTTTAAACAAGCTAAGGACATACCAAACTTGAAGTAGTTTGACAAGTCAAACTAAAATTTCATCTTACGGAGGGCTGGGTATTGCCTTTTAAAAAGTCACTGGAGACCACTGCTGGAAAATTTGTAACGCTGAATATCTACCCTGGACAAATCACTATGTCCATGTCTGAAGTTAAACTGAGGAACAGCATACAAGCTAATTTTAAACCAAGGGACAAAAAAATTATTATTATTTTTGCTCTACAACTGTGTGCATACACAAGCAACCACAACCAGAGATCGCATTACTGCATGCACATCCATCAATTTTAGATCAGAATTGCTTGTGTACATGCTAGTCTCATCATATATTCATCTCTACAAATTTAAGGAAATATTTTACTTTCGGATTACTAAACTTTTAAACTATAAGCTCTATGAGCATTAAACAGTCTTCACCAACTCTGAGGTTGTCTCTTAACAAAGAGAACATGTTATTTCTGTTCAATAACATACTGTAGCCTAGTGCCACCATACTCTACAGAACAGGAGTATGATACATGAGGTTTATATCATAACACTGCATAATGTCCAAGCCAGATTGCAATGGGAACAAGTGCTTAGTTTGGCTATATGATCCAGCCATGGCAGACGCTACCATTAGGTGGACCGTGGCAGAAACCTAGGACACCAATGGTTAGGGGCAACTAAAACACTGCACAAGAATGACTGAATGTCACTCGTTGAGTGTTTTCAGTGATCCCACATCTACTGTTCACTCTAGGATTGTGTTGGGTACGGTGCTGATCACTCAGGGGCACATTTTATTTTTTGAAAGGCAAAATTTTGGATGCATTGCTATAATTGAAGTAAACCGTATTTTAATGTGGAAATTGACCACTGCTTATTATTTAAGCTTTATTTTGTATTAAACTATTAGTTCTTCACTAAAGCACATTTTATATTTTAAATATTTATAATTAAATAACATTTTCAGTATTAACAAACATTTACAGTTCTTCAGGTTTAACAAAGCTCCACATAGGACACACAGAGTATACAACTGGTATGTGGTTACATACGTTAGTCCAGCAGGCGGGATGCCGGCTGTCAATCTCTCACCCTCCAGAATGCTGAGTGCTAAGAGTTCCCTTGCAAGCTAGCTGCGCTCTCCACAACGCGGGCTCAGTGGCTCAATAGGATCTATTCTCACTCTATGGGTGTCGTGGACATCCACATGTTGGAACAGGCCAGCTGCTGGCATTTTAACTGCATCCCCTGGTATGCATGGCACCAGTTGTCTATTTAAATATGTGGTGTGAAGGATCTATCTGCTTTACGATGCAACAGTCTGTAGGAGGGGTTCAGATAAAGCGCATCCGGAAAGTATTCACAGCACTTCACTTTTTCCACATTTTGTAATGGAAGCTGTTTCTCGATGTCCGTAATATATCAGAATCAGCTTTATTGGCAAGGTGCACTCGGGTACACTAGGAATTTTTCGCGGTATTATGTTGGGAATGCCACTGGGCTATGGTGTCATGGAAGTTTACAGGGGTATGGTAATTCAAAGATAGCATTGTGATCAGTTTTTTCTCGCTCACATTTATCCAGAACCAAATAAGGGTTTTACAGATTATGCAGTTGGACATAAGAAGTCAATAAAGGAGGTGTAGTAGTGAAAAAAATAGTAGAATAAAGCCCTAGCTGCATATGAGCTTACAGTCTACAGATGATACTGTATATGGGGGTCATTCTGAGTTGATCATAGCTGTGCTAAATTGAGCACAGCTACAATCATTCACACGGACATGCGGGGGGACGTCCAGCACAGGGCTAGTCTGCCCCCATGTCAGTGCCGCCCCCCCCCCCCCCCCCCCCCCCGCAGAAGTGCAAAGGCATCGCACAGCCCGCCCCCCCCAGCGGTCTGGCAACGCCTGCGTTGGCCGGACCGCTCCCCCTAAACGGCGGCGTCCAGCCCCCTCCCGCCCAGCGACCGCATCTGCCTCAGAGGCGATCGCTAGGAAACGACGGCTGCCATGCGCCGGCGTACTGCGGCGCCGTCGCATGCACAGTTCCGACCCGATCGGGTCGGAATGACCCCCTTGAATATAAGCTTTTTAGCTAATGTATGAAGTTAAACCTTTCCATATTCCTACAGGCAATTTCTAATGCTTAAATGTGATTTATTTGCTTTTGAAAAATCATGTTGATTTAAGACTGCCTCCAAAACTCCACATTCTTTTCCCAACTATTCTTTAGTGTTATGTTGTTCACTGGCTAAACAGCATTTCAATGCTACTCAAATATATGTCAAGACAAGAAATACCTGCAAGTAAAACTGGTTTGAAAAATAGGTCCGACCCAGTTTTAAACAGCATGTTCGACCCAGGTTGTTCCCAAGGCTGTCCCTTTCACACTGCACCTTTGTGCTACTGCCGGTTCTTGGATATGACATCATCCGCCGCTCCATAGGCTTTCAATGGGACTCTGGTCACCCATTTACACTCTGCCGTTACCTGGTAGCTACCACAGTCTGATTTCCGGGTAAATGGACCCAGGTTATTTGTTTGGGTCCCTTTTCCACTGAGCCGCTACTTGGGCTGACCTGGCAATAGCCCGGTTATTGAGTACCGTGCAAATAAACAATGACTATGATAGTGCAAATCTAGTTTTGATATAGATATTGTGGCACTCACAAAAAAATGTGGAAGCTTTAGGCCAGAGAGACCCTTTTTTCAGGGGTATTGTAACTACCAGACCGTCAAAGACTGGGGGAGATTTGAAAAGTATAGAGATGTGTGTTAGCTTCTGTTATTAGCTCTGGTTGGGGAGTGCACCAGGATTTTGGGGGTCACTAGCATAGCTGGAGGGTGGGCTGCCAGTCACTACAGGATGTAGTTAATATCGTGGCGGTCAGAATACAGACACTGGGATCCAAACTGCTGCGCCAGGACTATTCCCACTCATGGGTGTGAACGACACCCATAGAGTGGGAATAGAACCTGTAGCAAGCGCAGTGAGCCACCTAGCCAGCAGCGTGGAGGGGTGGTCTTCAGTATGCCGAATTTCGGGATCCCTGCGCACATTATACCGGCACCGGAATCCCGACACCCGGCATACCGACAGCTATTCTCCCTCGCGGGGGTCCACGACCCCCCTGGAGGGAGAATAAAATAGTGTGGCGAGCGTAGCACGCCACCGTGCCCACAGCGTGGCGAGCGCGCAAGAGGCTCCTTAGCGTCGCCACGCTGTCGGTATGCTGGCAGTCGGGCTCCCGGCACCGGTATGCTGGTCGCCGAGCGCCGGCATACCGTACTACACCCGTGTGGAGAGCGCAGAGAGCAAGAAAGTTGCTTTCTAGTGCTTTACAGACACCGGCTAAACTGACCGCCAGGATCACAGCCTGCCAGTATTCCACCCCTAACCCGGTCACTTCATACTCCTTTATAAATGCTGATGAGGATATTCGAGTCTCACAGACACAGGATATGACCATGTAATCATTCTAAAAGCAAACATCTCCCATATGCATCTTCATAGTTGCTCCAGATCATGTGAATCAGTTATTTCAGCATTTTAGTGGAAGATAGAATCACTGAAGGACCATGGAATCATGTGTTTTTACTACAAACATTAGCGAGGCCTGGGTTTTTCAACTAATAAAATTGATTCTGGACAAGCTGATAATAGAAACCAATGCTTTGTTATGATAAAACTGCAGTAGTGGAAACTTACCAAATAACATTTTCTATTATTATGGTTAACATTGGATAACGTATCATCCTGAATACAATTAAAAAACAGCACTTTGTCAAACTGTATTCAAATTTCCACAATAATGCAATGTTAATATATTACCAGTGTTAGCCTTTGCTATATACTTGAATAAAAGTTTTTCCCTTTTTTAGTGTTCTTAATTTCTAAACTGATCCCAGTAACTGGATACACAGTCCTGATGAACAGAAGACAGACGAGTAAAATATACACTACAGTATATTAAGATGATCACACATCTCAGAAGGTTGAGTTCGACCAGTAACAGATATATCCCCGGGGGGTGTAGGAGACAAACTCCAGCATAATAGTAAATTTTAATCGGTGACCAACCCATGGAACCATGGCATAGACTATGTTCTCTAACTAATAGGATCATTAATATAACGTGAGATACGATCAGTATGATAGCCCCTGCACAGAGTGATCTACTGCCCCCAGCCAGACAAAACCGGTATAATGACTCCCAGCTATGGACATATAGCATTTATTTGTGTCACAACAAAAGAAGCCATGTGAAGCATGAGACCCGCATTGTCTAATCCCTTAGAACATAGAGCGGGAGGAGTACAGATGACCTCCCAATGCGCACACATGTACGACATGCTAAGGCCAATGTGACTGCCGGTGCATGGCCATTTTACCACGTCTAGCCGGACACATTATATACACTGAGGCTGGGCATGCTGATGCAATGATATGTGCATTACTGGAGCTGCAGGACCCCGTGTGCCCACAACATGTGCTGCTGCTTCCTGGTGCTGCATGTGCCCGCCGGGCGCTCTCACCTGGTCTCCTGGTTGCTGAACTTCTTGGTGACCACCTTGCCCAGCTCCAGCCCGAGCCGGTCCGCCACCTTCTGGGAGAGATCCTGGTGGGAGCTGCCGCTGAAGAGCACGATGTTAGGCATGGCGACGAGGTGCAGACACCGGGCTGCGGAGTGAGGAGAGCACCCTGAGCACGCCGGTGGCAGAGGAGGAGGCGGGAGCCGGAGCTGCGCTGCTGCTGCTGGTGACAGGGACACGGAATCTCTGTGCGATTTCCTCTCTTCCCTCCTGCTATCAGGGCGCAGAGGCAGACCGCGGTGTCATGTGGCTGCCGTGGAGGCGCCGGCGATGGTGGGAGGGGGATTTGCTGCTGCTCTGGGAGGAAGTGATGGCAGCGTGTCCTGTTTTAGGGCTGGGCCTCCCCTCTCTCCCCTCCCAGGACCCAATCTCCGCCTCGGTGAGAAGGAAACAGCAGACCTGTGGTGTTGTGTATACAAGCTTCAGCACCCTTGGTCTTGGTGTAGTAACAATGAACATTGTCCTACAGTACATACAGCAAGATTTATCAAGCCTTGGTGAGTGATAAATTGCACAGTGATAAAGTACCAACCAATCAGCCCCCAACTGTCATGTTACAGGATGTGTTTTAAAAATGAGTTAGGAGCTGGTTGGTTGGTACTTTATCACCATGCAATTTATCACTCTCCAAGGCTTGATAAATCTTGGCCTCAGTGCTATGCTTACCATATATTCTTAGTGATGCAGGGCTAAGCGCATGCCTGTGTTTGGAGTGTATGTTGCGTGAATTTGCAATGCACATGCTCAGAAAATTGTCTCACACAATAGCGTCAATGGGGGTCATTCCGAGTTGATCGCTCGCTGCCGATTTTCGCAGCACATTGGTCAGGTAAAAAAAAGGAAAACTGCGCATGCGTATGCGCACGTGCGTCGTACGGGCATAAAGAGCATCGCTGCTGTGCACTGGATCTAGCGTAGATTCCATTCGCACAGCCGATCACAAGGAGATTGACAGGAAGAAGGAGTCTATGGGTGTCAACTGACCGTTTTCTGGGAGTGTTTGGGAAAAACGCAGGCGTGTCCAGGCGTTTTTTTGCTGCAATCATCGCACAGAATAAGTAACTACAGGGCTGGTCTTGTTTTGCACAAAATGTTTTTGTACCACTCGGCTGCACAGTTGTTCGCACACTTGCAAAGCGAAAATACACTCCTCTGTGGGCGGCGACTATGCGTTTGCACATCTGCTAAAAGTAGCTAGCGAGCGATCAACGCGGAATGAGCCCCTATGAACAGGTGTACTTTTGAGATCAAGGGGTGACAGTTTACAAACCATCAATGGTCGGAGGCCAGTGGTGAGTGTTTTCACCATTGATGGCAAAGTCTGGGGGTGAAACTCAAATGCATTTTGCGTATGCGCGGACACTAAGGGGGATATCCAATTAGCCCCGTTTTTTTACCGGGGCTAATTGTCCCGCCGGGGGCTATCCAATTAGCCCCGATAAGCTGCGGCATGCGAAAACAGAATCCTTGCAAACAGCCCCGTTTTTGTCCGAAAACGGGGCTGTTTCACCCTAAAACACACAGGTTTCACTGAACCTGTGTGTTTTCGGGAAAAAAAGGTTTTTTTTTACACACGATTTAACAGGATAGCCTGTAAAAAAAAAATCGGTGAAACATCGGAAAAAAGTCAGATAAACGGCCGAAAATGTCTGTTTTTCGGACCCGATGTTTTAACGGGGATAATTGTGTCAAAGTCAGAAAAATATCACGCTACACGTTGCCATATATTTACCTCATGCGCGTGCCTGCTGCACGTGCACATTCTCTCCCGTGCGTGCGGATATACGCAGCCGCGTGATGGCGCCTCGGCCATGCGCTCGAGCGCGTGGTATGTGCATTTACGGTAGAGTTTGTGTGCGTCTAGCGGGCGACTCAATCGTTTAATGATAGAACCAAATAGCATGTTTTATAGGTAATGTTCCCTTTAGTAATAACTGTAAGTTTGTTTAATGTGACTTGTTCACGGACTTGGGAATCCCTCTTTGCGTGGTACAAAGGGTCTGATTAAGGTTGAACAGTGGTGTCTGGTACCTAACCGAAGAGTAGTTTAATAGCAATAATCCGGTGTTGGTTAGGTAAAGATTAATCGCTCCTGCGTGTAGTTATGGCCATTAGTAGTTTCTGGACATATTCTATATTTGCAGTTCATTATCCATGCGGCGGGAATCCGGAGATTCCCACCCACCTGAGCTGTTTGAAATAGTCACAGCCCACCTGTTCAAATCCACCTATGACCTTTTGTTATAGTGCAGAGAGACATTCCTGTGTCCAATGAACAATAAGGTTGTAGGGCCCTTTGAAGTACACTGTATGTTGTGTATATAAGGGTCACTGTCCCCAGACCGGCCAGTACTCTCTCTTCAACAGTTATCGCTGATAATTGGAGGACTGGATTCCAGTTGCGCCTGCAAGTGTTCCCTGTATGGTATGTTTCTCTGTTGCCACTTTGTTACCCGTGTAATGTTAGCCATTCATTCTTAGTCTATGTATTTGTATTTGCGATTGTTTACTATTGTGTATATTTCTGTCTAGATATCCTGTTAGAATTATATGTTAGCCTGTAGTGTATGACTTGTTAACTGTTTCTCTTTTCGATATAACTAAAAGCTTGTTAGTAAAGGTGTTGGATCCTTAGCACGGTATCGTGTGTTCATTACATTGCAGTGGGTAATAGGAGCGTCACGATCGCTCAAACAGCTTTAGTGTTAACAAGGTTAAGCAGCGTTATATCGCTACAGTGTTTCAGTACAAGATTTACAGTATAAGAGTATCCTTTCTGTGTGTTACATTCAAGGTTTACTGATTGTCATCTTGTGAGCGTCTGCGCAGCTCGTGTTCTCCTCGTGGTCTCGAGCGTCCGCTACGCTGGTAGCGTAGCATTACGGTAGTCGTTCGCCTATAGCGTGCTCGACACCACGCATTAAGCTGTGAGCGAGCGTGCCGCATGTGCGTCTCGATCACGGCCGAGCGTATGCTACGCTAAGTGCGTACCCTTACGGTACCCCATACGCCAATTGCGTACTGTGTCTCTTACCCATTATTGTGAAGGTTATAAGGTAATCAAATCAGCATTATCAATTGGATATCCCCCTAACTGCTCATGTGCAGGGCAAGATTAAGGGAGGGGTGACAGTGCAGCTGTCCCGGTACCCAGCTGTTCATTGGGGGTCATTCCGAGTTGTTCGCTCGTTGCCGATTTTCGCTATACTGCGATTAGTCACTTACTGCGCATGCGCAAGGTACGCAGAGCGCATGCACTTAGTTATTTTACACAAAAGTTAGGTATTTTACTCACGGCATAACGAGGATTTTTCATCGTTCTGGTGATCGTAGTGTGATTGACAGGAAGTGGGTGTTTCTGGGAGGAAACTGGCCGTTTTCTGGGAATGTGCGAAAAAACCCTGGCGTTTCTGGGAAAAATGCGGAAGTGTCTGAAGAAACGGGGGAGTGTCTGGGCGAACGCTGGGTGTGTTTGTGATGTCAAACCAGGAACGAAACTGACTGAACTGATCGCAATGTAGGAGTAAGTCTGGAGCTACTCAGAAACTGCTAAGAAATTTCTATTCGCAATTCTGCTAATCTTTCGTTCGCAATTCTGCTAAGCTAAGATACACTCCCAGAGGGCGGCAGCTTAGCGTGTGCAATGCTGCTAAAAGCAGCTAGCAAGCGAACAACTCGGAATGAGGGCCATTGACAGCAGCTGCTGAGGAGCTCCTCTGTGTATGGTCAGTCTTGCAGGACATTGAAGGGGAAATCCTGCAAGACACTGAGAGCTACCGGCATCTGCTGCTTCGGCACACTGTCCCTGACCAGGCCGCTGCTCATTGACGTCCAGATAGGCGTGTGTGTGTCCTGCCCTTTTCATGTGCAGAACACAAACTATAAGTAACTCACCATGAATGGTTTTTGAAGGGTGGAAAAAATCATTGATCACTGAAGGAAGAGACTATAATAGTCATCACTATTTAGTTCACGTAAAACAGAAGAGGCGGAACCGAGACCGTCTTCACAGCATTGTTGTCCCTGGGCAAACCTGGAATAATGATAAAATAATAATAATAATACAGTACCCCTCCTGCTGTCCCTCGACAATTGACAGTACTCTGATTGGTGGATAGCTCCAGCCATCCATCAATCAGCATACTGACAGCCATTCACTGTCTGGCTGCAAGCTGTGTAATTCACAATCAGAGCAGCCAGGTACTGTAGCATTCTCTACCTGTATTCGAAGGCCCCTAGAATTGTGGAGCCCTGGGCAATTGGCAAGTATGCCTATATGATAAGAGAGCCCTGAGCAGGACTAGGCTGTAGTGGGGAATTCTCACATAGGCAAAGTTCAGAAAAGGGTCATTTTCACACAGATTCATCAAATGCAGTTGTGAGAGAAAATACATCTGTTTGGAGGTGCATTTTAGGTGCAATTTCTCATTGATGACCGCAATTGAGCACATGTACAAATGCATCCGCATAGGGCCTTAGTGTGAGTGTTGTGTGTGCAGTGCCATCACCCAGGGGCCCTCATTCCGAGTTGTTCGCTCGTTATTTTTCTTCGCAACGGAGCGATTTTCCGCTAACTGCGCATGCGCAATGTTCGCACTGCGGCTGCGTCAAGTAAATTTGCTAAGAAGTTTGGTATTTTACTCACGGCATTACAAGGTTTTTTCTTCGTTCTGGTGATCGGCGTGTGATTGACAGGAAGTGGGTGTTTCTGGGCGGAAACTGACCGTTTTATGGGTGTGTGTGAAAAAACGCTGCCGTTTCTGGAAAAAACACGGGAGTGTCTGGAGAAACGGGGGAGTGTCTGGGCGAACGCTGGGTGTGTTTGTGACGTCAAACCAGGAACGAAACTGACTGAACTGATCGCAGTGGCAGAGTAAGTGTCGAGCTACTCAGAAACTGCTAAGAAATTTCTATTTGCAATTTTGAGAATCTTTCGTTTGCAATTCTGCTAAGCTAAGATTCACTCCCAGTAGGCGGCGGCTTAGCGTGTGTAATGCTGCTAAAAGCAGCTTGCGAGCGAACAACTCGGAATGAGGGCCAGGGTCCCCATGGGAGGCATCACCGCATTTGGCATGCTGGGTATCTGGAACTTTAAAATACTTCCTAAAGTAGCAAATGCTTATACAGTACCCCATACCCACAAGCCTTTCATTGTTTGTGGTTGAAATGGACCAAGCTGGAAAGAATTATTGAAAGTTGTGATCACTCAGCCTACATAAAGTAATTTCTGTACTACCCTGGGTACCTTGGTCCTGATGCAGAGTTGGAAGTAATTGGGAATACATTGCTAAAAAAAAGAGCTTGAAAAGAATAGTATAGTCCCCCATATGCAGAGTTGTACGAATTGTGAGATGTGACCACAATGCCGGACAATGGTACCACTGTGCCCTGAACTGGCCTTGGCCCATAAACACATGATATCATAAAGAGGGAGCAGTGCCATCAGCAATAGGAGTGCGGCACTGCCCAGAGCATCCACTGGACACTCCAGGCAGCTGTACCGGATGCAGGGTGTCTGTCTAGGTGGGTCTTTAGATGCACCATCAGTGAATAATCGGTAGCACCATTGAAATTTGCATTATCCTATGTGAGGTACCGTTTCCGTGTACTACATACTATGGTGTATAGTCTGAGCAGTTGTGCATCTTTAGATGCATCCGCTGTCAGCAACATGCTTGTATCTGTATAGCCACCTCCCAGGAATGACCGCTAAAATCCACACTCCCTGCATTTGAATTTATTCTGTGTCTCCGTGCGTTAACCGTCGAGACATTGCCTAGCCACATGCATATTGGCATAGCGTGCAGAATTAGGTCGTAAATGTGGTATCCGTTCACATGGTCGACAATGTTATGGTCGACAGTCATTAGGTCGATCACTATTGGTCGACATTGACATGGTCGACATGGACACATGGTCGACATATGAAAATGGTCGACACATGAAAGGTCGACACATGAAAAGGTCGACATGAGTTTTTTAACTTTTTTTCTCTTGGGGAACTTTTCCATACTTTACGATCCACGTGGACTACGATTGGAACGGTAATCTGTGCCGAGCGAAGCGAAGGCACCATGCCCGAAGCATGGCGAGCGAAGCGAGCCATGCGAGGGGACGCGGTGCACTAATTGGGGTTTCCAGTCACTTTACGCAAAAAACGACACCAAAAAAAGTTAAAAAACTCAAAACTCATGTCGACCTTTTCATGTGTCGACCTTTCATGTGTCGACCATTTTCATGTGTCGACCATGTGTCCATGTCGACCATGTCAGTGTTGACCAATAGTAGTCGACCTAATGACTGTCGACCATAACATAGTCGACCATTCATACCGGAACCCGTAAATGTATAGACATCTCCTAAGCATTCACATATGCATATACACAGTGTATCTGCAGAAACAAGTGCAAAATAACATGCTTATACACAAAAATATAAAACTTGATTTTTGCAAACATATATTGTGTAAATGTATACCTAATAAGTATGGGGCTGATGTGAAGTTGCACACCAGTTTGCATAGCATAAAATACCAAATAAAATACATAAAAAGGCCGCACACAATCAGTTGTATTTTACACTTGCTACTGGAAACGTGTGATGTGAGAAAGAGGGGGCTCTAATGCATACTGTACTTGCCAACTCTTTTTCTCATGTCTGGGAGAAGGCCAGAGAGGAGATGCTGTTGACCACTCTTGAGTGCAGGGCCAGGTACTCACGTAATTAGGCGCCACCATTGTTGCCGGAAAATGCTTACGATTCGCATGTCCGTGGGGAAGGGGCAGGCCTAAAATTACACTATTTATTTCATTTTAGCCCCGCTCCTTTCCCGTTGACTCGAGGTGCCTGGTTTTATCTCCGTATTATGCACTTACATCTAGCCACCCTGCACGTTAAACAGCCCTTCTAGTCACGCCATGCTGTGACATGACTTTATAGCGCTGAGCATCTTTTTGTGAAACTTTTTCTATGAAAATGCATCTTATTCGCAAAATGATGTTAATAAAATGCACAGGCAGCTTTTGCTGATTAAAATGATATGCGGCATACCTATATTCTGTGTGCGACCGCGGCTGTATCTGCATACGAAATTCTACGCTACAGTGTTTTCTAGGAGTCCGCTTGTGCGTTTTATTCACATAGCAATGCAGATAAGATGCATTTTCGTAAAAAAAAAGACGCTCAGAGTTAACAGAGTTGCACTGGACCTGTCAGCTCAGTCATGCCAGTCATCTCCCGTTGTGTGGCGTATTAAGTTAAGATGTATGAGGACATATCTGTATGCTCTAATGTTGGCTGAATACAGTAGGGACATGTTCACGTAATTAAACAGAGGCAACCCTGCACTGAGAAGCATAAACCCTTATGAAATCCGGTCCAATTACGATTTCCCGGGTACAAGTGCAACTACATAATGATGGTTGCAACACTTGCTTCTATTTGCAGATTCATCTCTGAAAATTATATGCATATATTATATGATTTTTGTGTGTGTATTTTACAATTTTTTTTTTTTAATTTATTTGTACATTAGAAGGAAAACATGTCATGTTCAACAGGTTTTCATGTTTTTATGTTTTATTCAAACTTTATTGCAAATGTGCATTTTGCTACCAAAACATGAGCGTGAGTATATCGGACTTGAGCGCAATGTAAACCTGGCTCATATGCTACTGGTGCAGGCATCTTGCAAATAGTGTTACTTTTTATATGCACATTGGCCCTCATTCCGAGTTGTTCGCTTGCTGCCGTTTTTCGCAGCACAGCAATCAGGTTACTACTGCGCATGCGTATGCACCGCAATGCGCACGCACGTCGTACGGGTACAAACAGTATCATTGCTGTGCAATGCTTCTAGCGACGAATCCATTCGCACAACCGATCGCAAGGAGATTGACAGGAAGAGGGCGTTTATGGGTATCAACTGACCGTTTTCTGGGAGTGGTAGGGAAAACGAAGGCGTGTCCAGGCGTTTAGACACAAATGAGCTGAAACTGGCTGTGAGTTCGATTTTGCTAATTTTTTTGCTGCAAAAACCGCTGTGACTTTTTCCTATTCAGTTAGACCATACTTGCCTACATTACTACTTACCTCTCTGGGAGATGCCCAGAGAGGAGAAGCAGGTGGGCTGCGACAGGGGTGGGGTCATGCTAATTGCACCGTCAAACCACCGCCCCCCTCGCTGGGAAAATGAATTGATTGGACCGTGTTTGCATAGGGGGCAGGACTAATATGACACGATTAACATATAATTGTGTCATTAGGCTCCGCCCCTTCCACTGGGACTGTAGTTTCTCTGTGTCTATGGCCCTCATTCCGAGTTGTTCGCTCGCTAGCTGCTTTTAGCAGCATTGCACACGCTAGGCCGCCGCCCTCTGGGAGTGTATTTTAGCAGAATAGCGAAAGGAAAGATTAGCAGAACTGCTACTAAATAATTCTTTGCAGTTTCTGAGAAGCTCCAGACCTACTCACAGATTGCGATCAGCTCAGTCCGTTTAGTTCCTGGTTTGACGTCACAAACACGCCCTGCGTTCGGCCAGCCACTCCCCCGTTTCTCCAGACACTCCCGCGTTTTTCCCTGACACGCCTGCGTTTTTTAGCCAACGCCGGGAAAATGCTGAGTTACCACCCAGAAACGCCCCTTTCCTGTCAATCATTTACCGAACAGCAGTGCGACTGAAAAGCGCCGCAGAGTCCACAGCAAATCTGCTAAGTTTTTAGTTAAATAACTAAGCGCATGCGCCCTGCGTGCCTTGTGCATGCGCAGATTGCAACAAATCGCAGCATAGCGAAAATTGGCAACGACCGAACAACTCGGAATGACCCCCTATATCTCCCCATTCTGCCCACTTCACTAGGAAGTGAGCAGAATGCGGTAGTGTTGCCTACTACTCCATGGCTGTGGGGGAGTATCAGAAAGAATGTGTGTCTTCCCCAGGATCTGGGAGAGTAGGTAAGTATGAGTGACTATTATACCCCTTTCACACATGCAGCAAAATGTCAGGTTATAGCATGTGAATGCACAGCAACCCGGGAATTTTAGAGGTATATTCAATTAGGGTCGACAACCCGTATTCAATCCCATCTCAATTCGACTTTAAAAAAAGTCGAATTGAGATGAGACCTGTGAGCGGAGGAGAGGGGGGAGACCAGCGGGGAGAGCCGCGGGCAGACGGAGGAGAGCAGCGCTACAGCAGCGCTGCAGAAGGATGTCTCACAGCTGCCAGACCTCATGGCAGTGTCCACCCGGCTCCAGCAAGTGTGACCTCACTTGCTGGAGCCGGGTGGACGCTGCCGTGAGCGGCGCGGCTGTGACACATCCTCCTGCAGTGTGGGTTGGCTCCTTCCTCTATGCCCTTCCTACCAGACTCAGTTTAGAAAATGTGCCCGGAGGAGCCGGTCACAGTTAGGGGAGCTCTACTGAGCTTTTCTGGTTAAAGTTAATTTAGAGTTTATTTTTTTACAGGAGGCTGTTGGCAACAGCCTGCCTGCAGCGAGGGACTAAGGGGGGGAACAGTGTCCGCCCTGCGGGGTCTGAGTCACTGACTCCGCTGACTGGACACTGAGCTCCAGAGGGGTTGGATCATTCTCCGCCACAGGGGACCGCTCGACCCAGCAGCATGCCGCCAACCCCTTACAGAGCTGAAGAGTGGTGAGTGAGACACCGATCCCCCTAGCAAGCGGGGGGCCAGTGTGAAGATGGCGGCACAGGGGAGGGAGCGCAGTATTAACTGTGCTCCTATGAAGGTCCAGAGGCACATGGTGCGGCGCTGTGAGGGGTGCCCTGGGCCAGCGCTTAGCTCCACACTGGTCAGCAAGTCTGTCGGGGTCCGCGGATCTCAGCCAGCACATTTCTCCTCAGGCCAGTATAATCTGTGAAGAGTGGGAAGACAGCGCCATTAAGGGGGCAGAGCTGCTCCTCAGAGCGGACCCAGCAGCGTTCCAGCGCCATTTTCCTATGATTGAATAGTCTAGGTATGATTCGTGGAACTACACATCCCAGCAAGTTGTACTGCATTTGCTGATTATGTCAAATGAATTTCATGATTGAATAGTCTAGGTATGATTCGTGGAACTACACATCCCAGCAAGTTGTACTGCATTTGCTGATTATGTCAAATGAATTTCATGATTGAATAGTCTAGGTATATTGAAAAAGCGAGTTGTTTTTTTTTGTGTGTGTGTGTTTTTCTCTTTGTAAAGATATAGTTGGCTGCCTTATTGGTATGTAATGTCTGTTTTTCTAAGCTAATTTATGGCCTTAGCTTAAAGGGGGGGTTGTATTGGGTGGAGTTTGCAATCATTGCATTCACATGGATAGTGTTCCTATTTGAAGTCTAGTATACGGCTGGATAGCCATCGGCTGGTCGTGCTTCCATAGAAGTGCTGACATAAAAGTGTTATTATAAAAATAGCGTTATACCTGCGTTAAACTGAAGGAAAACATCAACACACCAACACTACCACAAAAGGACTGCTTTAATGCCTCAAAAGTATGTAATTCATCTTATGCACATTATCTGTTTTTAAAAACCTATGAAAAGGCATCCCCAATCTGCTCACTACAGTTCTCTCTTAGGCAAACTTATGTATGTTTCTTGATGTAATGATTTCTTGTAAATGTCATTGTATGTGTGGGGAAGTTGCTCGGTGAAACATTTTATTATTGCATACTGACTGGTGTTTACCTCCTTTGAACATTTACCATTGTGGTCAGGTGTACTATATCTTTATATTTAGTAAGGTGTAGTCATGGTGTAAAGGACAGAGTATGATTACCGATTAGTAAAAGAAAACAAATACTGAGCAACATCCCCAAACAGGTAATTTCAACTTTAAACTTGTCATTTATTTTGTACGCTCTGGACATGGCTACTAATAACAAATGCACAGACAAAATTCTTAAAGCTATGTGTGCAAATGCTAGGAGCTTAGGAGACAATATTCCAGAGCTAATTGCGATAATGACAAGGGATAACCTGGATTTTGTGGCAATTACAGAGTCTTGGTGCAATGAGAATCATGACTGGGACTTAGCTATACCAGGATACAATTTATTTAGGAAAGATAGAATAGGAGGAGGGGTAGCAATGTATGTGAAAAAAAGCATAAATGCTACTTTAATACAAAATATTGAAGCCAAAACTGAGGCCCTTTGGGTCACCATAGAAACTGGGAAGAAGGACATTATTCGCATTGGGGTGATCTATAGACCACCAGGCCAGGGGCAGGATTTGGACAGGAACCTATTGTTGGACATCTCTAAAATGGTTTTTAAGGGAGAAGTCATAATCATGGGAGACTTTAATTTACCTGATATAAATTGGGAGGGGTCTTTTGCAAGTTCAGCTACAAGTGGCAAATTTTTACATTCCTTACAGGGAGCATCTCTCAAGCAATTGGTGAGGGAGCCCACTCGCAAAGACTCAATATTAGATCTAATTCTTACAAATGGTGATAGGATATCTGATATATATGTGGGTGAGCACCTGGGATCCAGTGATCATCAAGCAGTATGGTTTAGTATAAAGACAGGATCCAACTCCTGTCACACAAAAACAAAGGTGTTGGATTTTAGAAATGCTGACTTTGCAAAAATGGGGAGATGTTTGAGTGATTCATTGGCGGACTGGAGGAACTTGGAAGGAGTGCAGGAGAGGTGTAAAAAACTGAAAAGTGCAATGCTAAGTGCAACAGACCTTTGTATCAAAATGGTTAGGAAAAGCACCAGGAAAAGGAAGCCAGTGTGGTTCACAAAAGAAGTATCAACTAGTGTGAAAGCAAAAAAGATGGCTTTTAGGAAATACAAACAGACTCAAAATAATAACGACAAAGAGGTGTATCTGGACAGACGGAAGGATGCTAAGAAAGTTATCAGACGTGCAAAGGCAGAAGCTGAGGAGAAAATGGCCCAGTCAGTAGATAAAGGGGGCAAAACTTTTTTTAAGTATATTAGTGAAAGGAGAAAATCAAATGGAGGAATAATAAGACTTAAGACAGAGAGTGGGCATTTGGTGGAGGGAGACAAGGCAATAGCAGATCACCTAAATAATTATTTTTGCTCAGTATTTACTACAGAAGAAGGGATGGGGCCACAGTTAAGTTGCAAGGACATTCATAAAAATAAGGTAGATGAAAATACATTTACAGAGGAGAAGGTCCTAACAGAACTTTCAAAACTAAAAGTGGATAAATCAATGGGACCAGATGGGATACACCCAAGGATACTCAAAGAGCTAAAAGATGTGCTGGTTACACCTTTAACAGAATTATTTAACCAGTCACTAAATACAGGTGCTATTCCAGAGGACTGGAAAAGAGCAAATGTAGTTCCACTGCACAAAAGTGGAAGCAAGGAAGAAGCAAGTAACTACAGACCAGTAAGCCTTACATCAGTAGTAGGGAAAGTAATGGAAAAACTATTAAAAGAAAGAGTAGTGGAATATCTTAAATCAAACAACTTACAGGATCCAAAACAGCATGGATTTACTGGTGGGAGATCATGCCAAACAAATCTTATTGACTTTTTTGACTCTGTGATGAAAATAATAGATCAAGGGGGAGCTGTAGATGTAGCATATCTAGACTTTAGTAAGGCATTTGACACTGTCCCACATCGCAGACTGCTAAATAAACTTGAAAGCCTGGGGATGGATTATAAATCAGTTAAATGGATAAGAACCTGGTTGCAGGATAGGAAACAGACAGTCGTAGTTAATGGAGTGCAATCTATGGAGGGAAATGTTACCAGTGGAGTACCCCAGGGATCTGTACTTGGTCCAGTTCTCTTTAATATCTTTGTTGGTGACATTGCAGATGGTATTGAAGGGAAGATATGCCTTTTTGCAGATGATACAAAGATATGCAACAGGGTAGACACACCAGGAGGGGTCAAACAAATGATTAATGACCTAGGTAGGCTTGAGAAATGGTCAAGAATGTGGCAACTACAGTTTAATGCTAAAAAAATGCAAAATCATGCACTTGGGTCTCAAAAACCCAAAGGCTAAGTATAGTATCAAGGGTACTATAATGGACACTACTGAGGAGGAAAGAGATTTAGGAGTCACTATTTCAAGTGACTTGAAGGCAGGAAAGCAATGCAACAAAGCAATGAGAAAGGCAAGTCAGATGCTTGGTTGCATAGGGAGAGGAATCAGTAGCAGGAAAAAAGAAGTGATAATGCCACTGTATAGGTCATTGGTACGGCCCCATCTGGAATACTGTGTCCAGTTCTGGAGACCCTATCTCCAGAAGGATATAAATACATTAGAGAGTGTACAAAGAAGGGCAACTAAAATGGTGCATGGCCTACATCACAAAACTTACCCGGAAAGGCTAAAAGATCTTAACATGTATAGTTTGGAGGAGAGAAGGGAAAGGGGGGACATGTTAGAAACTTTCAAATATATCAAGGGTCTTAACAAAGTTCAGGAGGGAAACATTCTTCAAAGGAAAAGAAGTATTAGAACTCGAGGGCATACATTGAGACTGGAGGGGGGGAGGTTCAGGGGAAATTTAAGGAAAAATTACTTCACAGAAAGGGTAGTGGATAAGTGGAATAGCCTCCCATCAGAGGTGGTAGAGGCTAAGACTGTAGGGCAATTTAAACATGCTTGGGACAGGCATATGAATATCCTTACAAAGAATTAAGGTTAAAAAAGGGTTGAGATTGCCTAAAGGATAAAATAAAAAAGGGGCAGACTAGATGGGCCAAGTGGTTCTTATCTGCCGTCAAATTCTATGTTTCTATGTTTCCTGCCTGCACAGCACTGGATGGAAGAACAAGTCCCTCCACAGCAACTCCAGCTATCAGTACACGGTACCAGGGGGTTGTAGAAGGGAGGGGAGGCTGTAAAACGACTGTGTATCCTATTAAGGGACACTCTGCGCTGGTAAGGGGTCTCCCTTTACTAAAGGTGCTGTGGTGTGTGTTGGCTCCGATCTCTGTGTCTCTCTTGCCATTCTTGGGGGGGAAACTCTGTCTGCCCCCACCTGTGTGTGTGTGGAGTGTTTGGTGGTCTCCTTTAGCTATGTCCAGGGACACTGTGCCATATGCTGCAGAGTATTTATCCTCCCAGGATGATCCCATTCCATGTAATCAGGATAGCACTGGTTTAGCACGGATACCAGCAAGAGAGTGGTTTTCCTCTATCAAATCTTGGATTTCTCAGATTTCTGACAGGGTTGCAAGTAATGAATCTGCAACCCAGGTATTACAGAGCTCTATGGCAGTATGGCCTGTTTCTGGTACCTCAGGACGCCCCGCTATATACCCCCACAAACGTGCGCTTGTGCATGTCACACAAGACGACACGGATACCGATTCTGACACTACAGATGGTGATGGGGATGTGTTGCGGGGGTCCGCATTTCTTGCAAAAGGGGTGCAATTGTTGATAGAGGCTATCAGGGATGTGTTAAATGTTAATGATACCACACCTGAGCAGGTTGAGGAGGCTTTTTTCACTGAAAATAAAAAAGCCTCGCTAACCTTCCCTGCTTCAAAGGAATTGAATGCTATATTTGAAAAAGCATGGGTAAACCCAGAGAAAAAAGTCCAGGTCCCTAAAAGGGTCCAGGTGGCATTTCCTTTCCCTGAGGAGGATAGGAAAAAATGGGAAAATCTGCCAATTGTTGACACCTCTATGTCCAGACTCTCAAAGAAGGTGGTTTTGCCTGTTCCAGGATCTACCGCCTTAAAGGAGCCGGCTGATAGGAAAATTGATAACATGCTTAAATCATTGTATACTGCTTCAGGGGCCATATTACGTCCCACTATTGCTACAGCATGAATTGCAAAGGCAATAGTAAAGTGGTCGGCTACCTTACTTGAGGATTCGGATACTATGGATAGGGATGACGTTGCTTTGTATTTACGCAACATTCATGATTCTGCAGGTTTTATGGTAGAATCCATGAAAGACCTGGGTTCCATAGCTGCGGGAATTTCTACCATGTCTGTTTCAGCTCGTCGGGGACTGTGGCTGCGCCAGTGGTCGGCCGACGCGGAATCCAGAAGGAGTGTGGAGTCCCTACCCTATACAGGTCAGGCTCTCTTTGGGGAAGCTTTAGACGCGTGGATATCCACCGCTACAGAGGGTAAGTCTCCGTTTCTTCCCTCAGCATCACCTGCTCCGAAGAAATCTTTCTCTTCATCTGCACCGCAGTCCTTTCGGCCTAACAAGCCCAGAAAGGCCAGAACATCCAATACCTTCTTTAGGGGAGGTCGGGTTAAGTCCAAGAATCCTGCCGCTGCAGGTTCCCAGGAACAAAAGCCTACTTCGGGTATGCCAAAGTCCTCCGCATGACGATGGACTGCACGCCCCAGTGGGAGCGAGACTCAGACACTTCAGTTATGTCTGGGTATCGTCCGGCCTGGATCCCTGGGTGATAGATATTGTGTCTCAGGGATACAGGCTGAAATTTCAAAGTCTCCCTCCTCATCACTTTTTCAAGTCAGGCTTACCAACTCTGTTGGAGGACAGCACTGTACTACAAGATGCTGTCCAAAAGCTAGAGGAGGCACAGGTCATTGTGCCAGTGCCACCTCACATGCTGACCAAATGTTACTATTCGGTCCTTTTCGTGGTACCGAAGCCGGATAGTTCGGTCAGGCCCATTCTGAACCTAAAATCATTGAACCCCTTTCTAAGGGAGTTCAAGTTCAAGATGGAGTCTCTCAGGGTGGTGATATCAGGTCTCGAAGAGGGGGAATTCCTGGTATCACTGGATATCAAGGATGCGTACCTCCACATTCCGATCTGGCTGCCACATCAGGCTTATCTCCGCTTCGCATTGCTGGACTGTCATTTCTAGGCCCTGCCATTCGGCCTCTCCACAGCACCAAGGGTGTTTACCAAGGTGATGGCGGAAATGATGATTCTCCTCCGCAAGCAGGGGGTGAACATCATTCCATATCTGGATGATCTGATGATAAAGGCATCGTCCAAGGAGAAGCTACTGCAGTCCATTGTTCTCACAACACGACTGCTCCAGAGTCACGGTTGGATTCTGAACCTTCCAAAGTCACATTGGAACCAACCCAGAGGTTGTCATTTCTGGGAATGATCCTGGATACGGAAGTGCAGCGGGTGTTTCTTCCGCAGGAAAAGGCATTGGTGATACAAGCTATGGTCCGGGATGTCCTGAAGCCACCCCGGGTGTCGGTTCATCAATGCATTCGCCTATTGGGAGAGATGGTGGCCTCTTACGAGGCGCTCCAGTGCGGGAGGTTCAACGCTCAGGCCTTCCAACTGGATCTCCTGGACAAGTGGTCGGGATCTCACCTCCACATGCACCAGAGAATCCGTCTGTCGCCAAGGGCAAGGATTTCACTCCTCTGGTGGCTCCAATTGCCTCACCTACTGGAAGGCCGCAGGTTCGGGATTCAGGAATGGGTCCTTCTAACCACGGATGTAAGCCTCCAGGGCTGGAGAGCAGTCACTCAAGGAGTAACCTTCCAAGGACGGTGGTCAAGCCTGGAAGCCGGCCTGCCCATCAACATCCTGGAACTAAGAGCCATCTACAACGGTCTTCTTCAGGTGGCCCCTCTTTTAAGAAATCGGGCCATTCAAGTACAGTCGGACAACGTAATGACAGTGGCTTGCATAAACCAACAAGGCGGAACGAAGAGCAGGGCGGCAATGTCAGAGGTGACAAGAATACTCCTCTGGACAGAAAAGCACGCGTTGGCGCTATCAGCCATCTTCATTCCGGGAGTAGACAACTGGGAAGCAGACTTCCTCAGCAGACACGATCTCCATCCAAAGGAGTGGGGTCTCCATCCGGAGGTGTTCATGGAAACAACATACCTTTGGGGTCTGCCACAAATAGACATGATGGCCTCTCGTCTCAACAAGAAGCTTTGGTGTTATTGTTCCAGGTTGAGGGAACCACAGGCAGTGGCAGTGGACGGCCTGGTGTCTCCGTGGGTGTTCCAGTCAGTGTACGTGTTTCCACCACTCCCACTCATCCCAAGAATCCTAAAGCTCATAAGGAGAACAAGGGTTCAAGCGATCCTCATTGCCCCAGACTGGCCAAGAAGGGCTTGGTAGTTCTGTATATCCAACCTCCCTTTGTACCGCCTACGGCACCCTGGGACCTTAACGTGGTGTTGCAGTTCCTCCAGTCGGATTGGTTTGAGTCTCTACAGGAGGTAGAGATCAAGTTTCTTACATGGAGGGCGGTCACGTTGTTGGCCTTAGCTTCTGCTAGACGTGTGTCTGAGCTGGGGCTTTATCCTGTAAAAGCCCTTACTTGATCTTCCACGAAGATAGAGCTGAGCTACGGACACTAACAGTGATGGTTTTAGTGTTATTCAAGCTTCAACAGAGATCGTTACATTAAAATAACTGAGGTACTAATTAAGTCACTTGTTCTCAAGCATGAATATCACTAAAACCTGGACTGTTAGGGGTATATTTACTAAAGTGTTTTTATAGAAGTGGAGATGTTTCCCATAGCAACCAATCAGATTCTAGCTATTATTTTCTAGAAGGTACTAGATAAAAGATAAGTAGAATCTGATTGGTTGCTACATCTCCACTACTAAAAATCTGCACTTAATACCCCTTTTCCACTGCCACAATAACCTGGGTTAGTGCTGGGTTAGCCCAGGTCGCGGCTCAGTGTAAAAAGATCTTTGAAAAATAACCCGGGTTGAGTGACCCGGGAATCCGACCCTGGTAACTACCAGGAACCAGGGGCGGATTACCCACAAGGCACCCTAAGCACCCGCCTAGGGCCCAACAGGTACCAAGGGGCCCGCCGCCTGTGGATGAGCCTCGCAAAATCCGGCCCTCAAAATATTTGTTAATAGGGGAGGCCTCTCCATATGTCACTCTCCCCTTCACTGCCCCACAGCCTCTGCTTCCACCCGCTCAATCTCTCACTGTAGTCAGAGACTCCAGAGCTCTCTCTCCCATCACCGTCCCTCAGACTCAGCCGCACCACAGTCTCACTGCCCTACAGCCTCCGCTGATCCCCGGTTACTGCCCTGCAAGCCTCTTCCGCTCCCCAGTCACTGCTCCCCAGCCATCGCTGCTCCCCAGTCACTGTCTCATCCGGCTTCCGCTACATGGCGGTGTCGAACCCGGTCGGGAGAGATGACAGCAGCGCTGGCCTAGAGGTGTCGGCCGTGGTGCAGAACGTAGCGGACCCTCAGTGCTATAGAATCACATCCTTGAGCTGGTGCGCTGCTGCGGCTGTGAGACATCCTTCTGCAGCGCTGCTGTAGCGCTGCTCTCCTCCGTCTGCCCGCGGTTCTCCCGCTGGTCTCCCCCCTCTCCTCTGACGATGGAGGCTGCTTTGGCAGAGAAGAGCGCCATGAAGCAGATGAGGAAGTTCCTGTCTATCCCGCAGCCTGGTGCACATGGTTAGTGGAGAGGAGTGCCCTGAAAGGTGAGGGCTCCTGTCCCTTGCTGATTGTGACCAATGTCACTGCTGTTAATGGCTTGTTGTGGCCCCTGTCCAGATACGGCTCTTTACACATAGTGCCCCTGTCCAGGCACCAGGCAACTTACGCATAGTGCCTTATAGTGTGCACCCCCGCCACCCCATCCTCTTCTCCATATGCACCGACCTGACCCCCATCACAGAACGCAGTCCCTGGCAATGTCACTGCCTCCCCTTCCTGCCCGGTGAGTCACAAACACATTACTTCTGCTGCCATTCTGGGGACACTGCTGATATGGGGGTTTATTTACTTATTTAATGCCACAAAGCATCCACTGCACCGTAGAACATAGTGACAGATCAGAATGACAAAGCATGAGTACAATACGTAACGCAAGTACAGCAAACATGAAAACATTACAGTAATATAGCCCAGTACAGGAGAGAGGGGTGTGCAAGGGGGCGGCTGTGCCTTTCTCGCAGACATCACGCTGACACCACAGCCAGCTGCTACATGTACAGCACTACACATGTATTTTCTATGTATATGCAGCCCACATAATAAGCATAGAACTAACTTTTCCCTTTGATGGCACCACAGCACAAACTTTTATGCAGTCAGTGCTATCTAAGATGTTTTGTCTTGTAAATGATTGCCCCTTTAACTACTGTGTGATCATAATGTGTAAGCGGCAATACTACCATGTGGGCTAATGTGTAAGGGGCACTACTACTATGTGAGTGTCATGTGTATGGGGCACTACTGTGTGGCATAATGTGTTGAAGGGGTACTACTGTGTGGCGTAATGTGTATAAGTGGTACTACTGTGTGGCATAAACAGAGCCAGATTAATGGGGGGGTCACAGAGAGTCAGTATCCCGGGCCCTCCTCCCTAAAGGGGCCCCCCGACGGAGCTACTTAGATCCATCTGTCCCTGCTGTCTGCACAGCATGCACAGTCACGCCCACACTGCACGAAGGGTGTCAAAGTCAGAAAAATATCACGCTACACACTGCCATATTTGCACCTCATGCGTGTCCCCGCTGCGTGTGCATGTGCTCTCCCGTGCATGCGCATACTCGCTGTTGCGTGCACCCGCAGGCGCACGGTATGCGCATTTACGGTAGAGTTTGTATGCGTCTAGCGTGCGACTCAATCGTTACATATTTTAACCATATAATGTTTTTTGTAGATCATGGTCCCTTTGATAGAATCTGAAAGTTTAGTTAATGTAGCATGCTCATGGACAGAGATATCCCTCTTTGTTTGATACGAAGGGTCAGACAAGGGTTATACAGTGGTGTTTAGTATCCATCGGAAGAATATTTAATTAGCAATATTCCGGTGTTGGTTTGAAGCGGATAACTTGCTCGTGCGAATAGTTATGGACATAAGAAGTTTATGGACTTTTACTATATTTGCACTTTATTATCCATGCGGCGGGAAACCTAGTTTCCCACCCACCTGAGCAGTTGGAAATAGTCACAGCCCACCTGTATGAATCAACCTATGACCTTTTGTTATAATGCGAAGAGGAATTCCTGTGTCCAATGAACAATAAGAATATAGGGACCATTGTACTGTATTATGTGTAGGGTATAAAAGGACAAGCCACTCTGGGCCAGCTCGCTATTCTCTTCAACGGTTCTCATTGCTGATAATCGGGAGCTGGATATCCAGAGGCGCATGCGATTGTTTCCCTTGAGCGTAAGTTTCTCCGCAACCATATTACCTTTATTGTTATTGTGAGCCATATCTCTCTCTCTTCTCCTCTTTCTCTCTCTTTCTCTTAAGTATTATTGTACTGCTATTGTATTTCATGTGTAGTTTTCTGGTTAGGTGGTCAATGTTATTTTGGTAGTGTATGACTTGTATTGTATTATTCTTTTGCAAATAGAACGTTCATATAAGGTGTTAGAACCTAATACCGGTATCTGTGTATTTATTATATTTCTAAGTATTCTCAGAGCGTCGGAGACGCTCGTACAGTTAATAAGGTTACACTGTGTTACATTTACACCCTATCGCTGCACCAAGGTTTATTGCATAAATACATTGTTTATGGTATAGTTATAAAGGTTTAACATCGTGAGCATCAGCGCCGCTTGTGATCTCCTCGTGGTCCCAAGCGTCCGCTACGCTAGTAGCATACCATTACGTTAGTCGGCAGCCTATAGCGTGCCTGCCTGTGATCTCTTGGCCGTAAGCGAACGTGACGCTCGAGCGTATACCATACGCCAATAGCGTACTGTGTTCTTTCACCTTTTAGAGGGTTTTAAGTAAGATAAATATTAGGCTTTATCAATTGGGGGCTCGTCCGTCCTTCACATATCTGCACTAGGTAATTTCAGCAGACATTATCCATCAGCAAAGGGCGGGAGGTCATATTCCTCGTCGTGCTGACCGGATAAGCGTCTGCTTCGCTTAGTAAAGGGTGCTGAAGGAATCCGGAACCGGAGGTAAGAACAATACGCTAGTGTCTTTTAAAACTGTTTATTTCTGTCTTGCGTACGCACGCACGCACGCACGCATATATCTGCATTTCTTTTTCATTCGTGTATTTTCATATCACTCTCCTGTTTGCCATTTCACAATTGTTAACGGGCTAAGAAAGATTTGTTGCTATCAGTAGTTAAAGAGTAAAAGTAATACATTAAGGGGTAATTTGTAAAGCACGCACACAGCTTTACCTAAAGATACAAGGAGAGATCTGTGTGGTGCTCGGTAGATGATCGAGGATCACCTACATTGATAAACGTGTTAATTGTGTTACGGTGGATATCTGCCTTGCGTACACGTGTCTCTAACAAAAGGCTGAGACTCGCGTACGCAACCCAAAGGCCGACGCACGCAGTGTATATTACGCAACGGAGTGTCCGGGTACGCCCACGTAACAAATCACACGATAGTGTTATTTTAAACAGGCGAAAAGGTGGCAACGCGATAAATAGCGCAAGTAAATTTTAGTGTCCGAAATTTAAACTAATAGATCCTTCTCTAAATTTACGACTCATCTGGTCTAAAGGAAAGAAATTTCTGCGCAGAAATAGAATCAAAAGTAAAGTGTACATGTGGTGAGTGAGTGTTTGCATATATATGTTTTTACAATTTTTGGGTTGAACCACAAGAAGTCGAGTTCTCGTGAGGTACATACATGTAAGTGACGTGCATGGTGGCTAGGGAGGCATCCCTTGTTAAACATTAAAAAAAGAGCATTAGAGTATAGCAGACCAGAAGGTCTACTGTAGAACAGACCAGGAGGTCATACAGACCAGGAGGTCTAGGTACAGCAGACTAAGAAGTCTGCTATAGATAGAAAAGAGCACAACCCAGGGGGTTGGTGCAAAACCCATATAGGCCATTGAAGCTCAGGCTGAAGGAATTCGCAGCCATAATTTTCGATTCCACTGGTCGCTCCGCACATAAGATTAGTTGCTTATGTGCTGAATGATTGTACCGCACGTAATTGTGTGCATTAGTTAGTAATCTGACCCAGTGCCATTTGCATACGAAAGGGGTCATAAACCCTATTTGTACATTCTAACGTGATTTGTGTAAATTTTTTTTATTTTAAGGGAGGTTCGCTGGTCACTCAGGAACTATCCAGCAACCAATAGTTACTGGAAAGAGTAAGTGCTCTTCGGATCACCCTCACATGTTCCAGTAAATAGCGGTTCAGGTCGCAGGGGCCCTGGGTCGAGTACGCCAGCGCTAAGGCAGTGTGTGGGCGTATTGGTCGGCGTGGGCGAGTGAGTGGGGTACTCGGTAAACCGCCACCGTCGGCCTATCTTGAACATCTTGGTTTTTGTAAGGGTTCGCTGAAGACCCTGATTGAAGGTCAGAGGTAGTGAAAGCAACACCTGCAAGTTATGGGGGCCAGTTGTTCAGGTAGGGGGCGATCAACCTCGGTTCGGGTTGATTCAGTAAACCGGCCAATCGGGTCGGCAAGGTATGCAATGTGTGAAAAATACGGTTCACACACAGAAGTTTTATGTGATGAATGGGAAAGAATGACTGTACATGACGGGGAGAAGTTCCCAAGAGTAGGCAGCTTTAGCCCAGATGTGTTACTAAATCTAAGGAGAAGGATATGTCTCATTAAATCGACAAAGAGACGGATCAAACATTATGATTATTTACAGTTATGGCAACAGGAGGGTGAAATACAGAGAGGATTGGCTCAGGCGGCGGGATATAACCCTATCAGGAAACTGATAGCTACGGCACCACCGCCACCTTACATAACGGGAGAGAAGTTGGTTGCGGAGAATGACGCACTAATGTGTAATAAACAGGCACTTAGTAACTGCATAAATGTTAAGGATAATATGAATAAGATGAGTAATGCAAGTATTAACCCGTGCAAGTTGTACCCTGTTTTAAACTTTCCCCAGGAGTGTGATCAAGAGGACGAGTCAACAACAATATCGGCACTCTCTCTAGCAGCCACCATATCAGAAACTGCAGTGGGCACGACCCAACCCGTAAGATTAGTATCCAAGGCCCCTAGCGGAGGGACAGGTGAGGTCGTATCAACGGGTAAGTACGGCACCATACACTATGCTGAAACCATTTCACCACAAGCTGTAGAATCTATTCAGAACGATGTAAGTAGACTTAATCCCGTTAGGGTAATAGCAGTGCCAAATGGGAAAACTGACACTTCAGGAATCACTCCTGTCAGAAACATTGCCATGCACTGCCCATTTTCCCGAATGGAATTAAGATCAATAGTGTCTGAATTCCCTGACCCTAGAAAAGATCTAGTTGCTAGCCAGAAATACATTAGAGACCTAGGGAATACAGTAGAGCCCAATAACAAAGACTGGCAGATATTGCTGAGGGCATGTTTACCATCCAATGTCGACTCAGCACAATTCTTAGCTGACTGTAAATTAGATGAGGATGTACCCCTTACGGATGTGTACAACCAAGACATTGTAAAGAGAATAAATTTACAGTTAAAAGAGTATTTCCCAGCTGTTGTCAAATGGAACAAGATTTTCTCCATTAAACAAAAGGAGTCAGAAACAGCTGCTGACTATTTTCACAGGGCATTACTAGAAATGGATAAATACACAGGCATTGAAGACATCAAAACAAATGTAAATCATAGAGAAGTAGCAGTATCTGTGTTAATGGATGGTTTAAAAGAAGCATTAAAGACAAGAGTACAGACCACGCAACCATGTTGGCGAGGTCTGTCGGTGGCTACTTTGAGAGAGGCCGCTGTTGATCATGATCGCAATATCACCAGACACAGGGAGTCACAAAGCGATAAGTTAATGGCCGTAAGTATACAGGCCCTGACCACAAGGCAACCTTTGTATAAATCTCCAAACCCTGTGGGTAAGTCAAATGTGGTAACTTGTTATTCCTGTCATAGAGAGGGACATTTTGCACGAGACTGTAAAGTGAAAAACATACAAAAATCATATCAACCCCCTAGACAACGACATGACACACGAAATTGGGATCAGGGACCGCAGAGACGGAGTCATGAGCCACATGCAGGGGAAACAAAAAGGTATCCCCCAAAAAGAGACTGGCAGGTCTCGGGTAGTTCCCAGTTACCCCCTTCTCAAGTAGTTGCTGCCAGCGCGATTCAGGGAGGTCACCATACCCAAAAGGGGTGTGGCCATACCTGTAATCTGCAGCCAGTGAAATTGATTGCAAGCCTTGGAAGTGAACCCGAGGTCACAATTGATGTAGCTGGTAAATCATTAAATTTCCTTGTAGATACGGGGGCGGCCAAATCAGTGATAAATTCGACAGTGGGCATGAGAACCACTGGTAAGACAATTCCAGCCATGGGAGTAACGGGAGTAGTCCAGCACTACCCTGTTAGCAAACCAGCAGAGATTACAATAGGGCCTTTGCATACCAAGCATTCCTTTTTGCTGGCGGCATCGGCACCGACTAATCTCCTGGGAAGAGATTTATTGTGTAAAATGGGGTGCGTCATTTATTGTACTCCTGAAGGTGTATTCTTAGACATACCTGAGAATCATGCTCAGGAAGTGCGAGACATGTTAGACTCCCCATCAAAATTAATGTCCCACACTGTTATATTAAATAGGAATCCATCCCAGGTAGAAGAAATGACATCCCAAATACCAGAGTCACTGTGGACTAAAGATGGACAAGACACTGGATTAATGGCAAACGTAGCTCCAGTAGTTGTGCAAGTAAAAGATGGTAGGATAGCTCCAAAAATCCCACAATACCCTCTGAAGCCAGAGGTGGAGTTAGGAGTTTACCCAGTAATAGAGCGCTTGCTACAGCAGGGCATTCTGGTAAGAACATCCAGCACTGCCAATAGTCCCATCTTCCCTGTGAAAAAGAGTGGGGGGAGGGGTTACAGGCTAGTGCAGGATCTAAGGGGGATTAACAAAATAGTTGAGAGTCAATTCCCCGTAGTGCCAAATCCAGCTGTCATCCTTATGCAGATCCCTCCCACTGCGAAATTTTTCACTGTTATTGACCTCTGCTCCGCTTTCTTTTCGGTACCCCTGCATCCTGACAGCCAATATTTGTTTGCATTTACATACAGAGGAGTCCAATACACATGGACTCGATTACCGCAAGGTTTCATAGACAGTCCAAGTATATTTTCACAGGCTTTGCATGATTGTTTACAGTCTTTCCAACCAGAGAGTGGATCAATATTGATACAGTATGTGGATGATTTACTACTGTGTTCAGATTCACTGGAAGCGTCCCTGAAGGATACGAAACAGCTCCTGTTTCATCTTTCAGACACAGGACACAAGGTTTCCAAAGACAAACTACAATTATGCCAGCCTAAAGTAAAATATCTGGGACACTGTCTAACACAAGGACTGAGACACCTGACCGCTGATAGAATTCAAGCAATTAGAGACATGACTCTGCCACAAACCCAGCAACAGATCAGAACGTTTTTAGGAATGTGTGGGTATTGCCGTAACTGGATCCCAGGGTTTTCCATTCTAGCATTACCTTTGCAGGAGATGGTTTCATCAAACAAACCTGATCGGATTTCGCATACAGACGAATCCGAGATGGCATTTGAGAGACTCAAACAGTGCCTAACGCAGGCACCAGCATTAGGTATGCCAGACTATGGGAAACCCTTTGAACTGTACGGAACAGAAAGTGCTGGTTGCGCAGCAGGCGTCCTAACCCAAAAGCACGGTGATACCAGCAGGCCGGTAGCATACTACAGCGCTCAGCTAGATACGGTAGCGCGATCCCTCCCCACATGCTTGCGAAGTGTCGCTGCAATAGCATTGCTAGTTACAAAAAGCGAAGATGTAGTGCTAGGACACAACCTCACAATTCATACGCCACATGCAGTGTCAGCCTTGTTGAATTCTGCCCAAACCAGGCACGTCTCATCAGCGCGGTTTACAAGATGGTAATTGGCATTAATGGCCCCCGTAAACATCACCATAAGGAGATGCAGTGCATTAAATCCTGCAACATATCTCCCAGGTGTGCCTGGACAGGCACAAAGGGTGGAGGATGAGAGTGGTGGGGAAGGAGGATTTAATACAAGGGATGACACACATGATTGTATGGAATATTTGACCCAAAATTTCACGGCAAGGCCAGATATCAGTGACAACCCACTGGAAGATGTAGATTTTACTTTCTACACTGACGGTAGTTGTCACAGACAGACAGACTCGGGAGACTTGTGTACTGGATACGCAGTCGTAGATGACCAAGGCACCATAGAAACAGAACCGCTAGGCCCACCTCACTCAGCCCAGGTTGCTGAACTGGTTGCCCTAACCAGAGCATGTGAATTGGCTAAGGGCAAGTCAGCCAATATCTACACCGATTCTAGATACGCCTTCGGGGTAGTCCATGATTTCGGAGCCCTATGGCGCCTCAGAAATTTCATGACGGCAGCTGGTACACCGATAGCGCATGCAGCTCACATCAAAAGACTTCTAACAGCGATACAGGAACCTGACAGAGTGGCTGTTATCAAGTGTAAAGCACATACATATAGCCAGGACCCAGTATCACTTGGTAACAGCCGAGCAGACGAAGCTGCTAAGTTAGCAGCCGGTACCCCCAGACAGACAGACATCACACAATTGATGGTATTTAATACCATCAACACACAGAAGTTGTGTGAGATGCAAAATTTGTGTTCCACACAGGAAAAGGCAGTCTGGAAGGCAAAAGGATATGGCCAGGAGTCCTCAGGACTCTGGACAGATGGACAGGGTAAACCAGTGGCACCCAGAGCATACCTTCCATGTTTAGCTGAAGCAGCACATGGGCTGACTCATCTGGGCAAGGAGGGAATGTGCAAGTTGGTAAGAGCATATTGGTGCGCCCCAGGATTCTCATCCCATGCAGGTAAGAGAGCAATGTCATGCCTTACCTGCTTGAGGAAGAACATCGGAAAGGCAATACCAACAGAACCATCTCATATCCCACCTACAGGCGGCCCTTTTCAGGTAATACAGATTGATTTTATAAAATTACCCCCTTGTCGAAATTTGAAATATGTACTTGTTTGTATAGATGTGTTTTCAAATTGGGTCGAAGCATTTCCTGCGGCCACAAATACCGCTATGTTTACTGCTAAGAAAATTGTGCAGGAATTTGTGTGTAGATATGGTATCCCTAGAATAATTGAAAGTGATAGGGGTACCCATTTTACAGGTGATGTCTTTCAAGGAATGTGTAAGTTGATGGGAATTGATAGTAAGCTGCACACTCCATATCGCCCCCAGGCGAGTGCGAAGGTGGAAAGAGTGAACAGCACTATTAAAAATAAACTGAGCAAAGTTATGGCAGAAACAGGATTAACATATCCAGAAGCTTTACCCATTGTACTATACAGCATCAGAACCACTCCCAGGTCCCCTCTTAATCTGTCCCCCTTTGAAATCTTGTTTGGTCGACAACCGCATGTTATGATTAACCCTCAGGATGATTTGAAGTGTAACAATGAAGTGACTGTAAAATACCTGGTTAACATGAGTAAACAGCTAAGGAATCAAAATGACAATCTGAAGTTAGTGATTCCTGATTTGCCAGATAGTAATTGTCATGACATTGAACCTGGGGATTATGTAATGATACGGAATTTTCTACGCTCAGGTTGCCTTATTGACAGATGGGAAGGACCATACCAAGTCTTATTGATTAGCACGACAGCATTGAAAGTTGCCGAGAGAGAGACTTGGGTTCATTCGTCCCATTGTAAGAAGGTTGCTGATCCAGAAAGGTCCCGTGATAAAGAACAGACGGTAGAGGAAGTTGTATCACTGGAGTGTCTGTTTCAGGAGAACTGAGACGGCACCTGAGCATTGAAAATAATAAGATCGGAGGCAGTTGTCGATCCCCTGTTCCCTTTTATTGTTTTTCTCCACTTCCCATCCCATCCCCCTCAATTACTTCTTTCCCCATTCTCATTCTTCTCCATTTCCTCCTATAAGATGGACTTGCCCCAAGAGACTGTGATCCGGATTTTCCTGTTGACCATGATGTTGACCAGAGCAGTCTGTTCCGGCGAGAGTACCATGGATGTCGAGAGAGGTTCTGGAATGGGTTCTGATGACAGAGATGGAGGCGTAGATTTCCAAGAACAACATAACCACCGAGTAAAGGCGAGTATCAGAAAACGATCTGGTAGCATTGACAACAGAAGAAATTGTGAAGGATTGTTAGCTGAAGAGAACTGTATCTGTAGGCTCTGTGACAGTGTAGTTGAGGATGGGTGTATCAAGAAATGCCAATCTAGTTTTAATATCCACATGGACCGGCATCCATTGAGTGACTATCACTCCTTAGTGGGTAAAGTGTTAAATCAGACAGATTGTTGGGTATGCTCTCAAGTACCTCAAGGCCATAGCAAATCAGGATTAGTTCCCTTCCCTTTAACTATAGGGGAGGTACTTGAGCTAAGTGGTGGGAGGCCGGTGGACAGGAGGTTTAATATCTCCAGTCCTCCTAGTTTGAAGCTCCACCAATATCATGTGGATAGATCCCTAGTATGTTTTAACATTTCCAATCCCCGAAAGCCGGGAAATTGGGAAGTGTCATGGAATAACCAAACCATGACCTTTTCATACAGAGCCGATAGAATGCCAACAGATACAGAACTTATACGCCACATAGCTGGTAGTGGAAAATATTTCCGATATAGGTATACCCTAGGAAGTAGGTCCATGAGAGTTGGAGAGGTATCACCAGGATACTGTGCACATATCATACAAACTGATACGTGTAGCAAACAGATGGGAGAATTAGGGTTAGGAGATTTCATATGGAAAATGTGTAATATGGTTATGTCCTACTCCGTCCCATATGTTCTCACCGATGATGCATATTTCATATGCGGGAGGAAGGCGTATAAGTGGCTTGCCCCAAATTCAGAAGGGTTATGTTATATTGGAAAAGTACTGCCTGAAGTAATGACTGTATCACATACTAAAATGAAAGATATTCACCGCAGTGCCCAAGCTCCTTATACTCACACCCATTACGAGCACATCGTTAAACGTCATCTAATAGAGAGAACAGAGCATCCGGCCTCTGACCTGATCAGTGAATCCACCGGGATTCAATTCCTAATCGCGTTAGATATCACTCGTACCGCCAGAGGAGTGATAAATTATAAATATATATCTGCGCTTGCAAATTTATTAGACAATATCACTGAAATGTATGATGACACATTCAGGTATACTGGAAGGGAGCTCCAAGCTTATAAAACAGAACTGGTTCAGCATAGGATGATTCTCAATTATCTCACAGCTGTGACGGGTGGGTATTGTGTCACCCTAGCAACTCAGTATGGAATAAAGTGCTGCACGTATATCACAAACAGCACCGAGGACCCGGTCGAGGTCATAGACCAAAAGATGGACGACATTCTCCAATTAAAATGGGAGTTCCGAAGGAAACACAATCTCACCCTTGCCGCTGTGGGTAATGAGCTGACCAGTTGGGTGTCATGGTTGAACCCGCGAAATTGGTTCTCTGGTTTAGGAGAATGGACCCAAGGTATTATCATGGATGTAGGGAAATTCCTTTTGTGTATCCTGGGTGTCATCATACTAGTCGGTCTGATATTTAGATGCGTTCGGGTTTTAACAAAGTGTAAACGTAGCGCCCGAGTGATGAGTTTAAGGAGTGAAGATACTGTAATAACAACGACTGATGTGATTTATGACCCAACGATAGAGACAATGTTGTGATGAAAATGTGATTCCACGGTCCGTTTCTTTCACCTGTTTCTCGTTTTTCTCCAAGGTAAAAAGACCCGCTTGGAAGAGGAATTTGACGACCTTGTATGCAGACAACAGATGGACTAAAGAAGAAGCTTGACAACCTCTTACACAGACAACTGATGGACTATGCCATAGACCCCCCATGTCCCTAGTACTTTAATGAAAACGCTAGCCCAACACTTTTTGTAAGTCTATGGACATTGATAAAGCTTTGCTTACATTTATTAGCAAAAGCACAAAGAGACTACAGTCAACATGTACTTCAGACAAGACTTCAGACAAGACCTCAATCGGCAAATGTATATTAACCTCACATAGAATATCAATGCATTTACCATAAGTGTTCTTTATCTTCATCTCTACAACCTTCAGGTAATGACACACATAGTCGATAGGGAATACAGGCACAGATATCAGCACTCACATATTCCCCCATTCATGTATCATCAACTAAAATGTGCTCCCCCATTTTTGTTGCAACCAAAAGCCGAAGAGAGCTCGGTAAAGTTTGATAGCCCATCCACAGACCCGTACCACGGGATAAGAAGGAATTCAAATGTATACTTCGCAATACCTCGAAGCTTGATTTAAAACACGTACGGCACGATGATACATGACCCCCCAAACATGGATTCATACACACATGCTTCTGCTATCTCACTAGGTCATACCCTTTCCTACCTTCTCCTCTCCTCCCCTACCCAATCATAGAAATGTATTATACATGACATATATTTTTCTCTCTTTTTGAAATGTTTTAGAAAGTGGCAGTAATTGGTGACTGCCAAAGGGTGGACTGTCAAAGTCAGAAAATATCACGCTACACACTGCCATATTTGCACCTCATGCGTGTCCCCGCTGCGTGTGCATGTGCTCTCCCGTGCGTGCGCATACTCGCTGTTGCGTGCACCCGCAGGCGCACGGTATGCGCATTTACGGTAGAGTTTGTATGCGTCTAGCGTGCGACTCAATCGTTACATATTTTAACCATATAATGTATTTTGTAGATCATGGTCCCTTTGATAGAATCTGAAAGTTTAGTTAATGTAGCATGCTCATGGACAGAGATATCCCTCTTTGTTTGATACGAGGGGTCAGACAAGGGTTATACAGTGGTGTTTAGTATCCATCGGAAGAACATTTAATTAGCAATATTCCGGTGTTGGTTTGAAGCGGATAACTCGCTCGTGCGAATAGTTATGGACATAAGAAGTTTATGGACTTTTACTATATTTGCACTTTATTATCCATGCGGCGGGAAACCTAGTTTCCCACCCACCTGAGCAGTTGGAAATAGTCACAGCCCCCCTGTATGAATCAACCTATGACCTTTTGTTATAATGCGAAGAGGAATTCCTGTGTCCAATGAACAATAAGAATATAGGGACCATTGTACTGTATTATGTGTAGGGTATAAAAGGACAAGCCACTCTGGGCCAGCTCGCTATTCTCTTCAACGGTTCTCATTGCTGATAATCGGGAGCTGGATATCCAGAGGCGCATGCGATTGTTTCCCTTGAGCGTAAGTTTCTCCGCAACCATATTACCTTTATTGTTATTGTGAGCCATATCTCTCTCTCTCTCTCTTCTCCTCTTTCTCTCTCTTTCTCTTAAGTATTATTGTACTGCTATTGTATTTCATGTGTAGTTTTCTGGTTAGGTGGTCAATGTTATTTTGGTAGTGTATGACTTGTATTGTATTATTCTTTTGCAAATAGAACGTTCATATAAGGTGTTAGAACCTAATACCGGTATCTGTGTATTTATTATGGCCCTCATTCCGAGTTGATCGGTCGCAATGCGAATGTAGCAGAGTTACACACGCTAAGCCGCCGCCTACTGGGAGTGTATCTTAGCTTCTTAAAAGTGCGACCGAAGTAATCGCAATATTGCGATCACAAACCTCGTAGCAGTTTTGGAGTAGCTTCAGACTTACTCTGCCTGTGCGATCAGTTCAGTGCTTGTCGTTCCTGGTTGACGTCACAAACACACCCAGCGTTCGCCCAGGCACTCCCACCGTTTCTCCGGCCACTCCTGCGTTTTTTCCGGAAACGGTAGCGTTTTCAGCCACACGCCCCTGAAACGCCGTGTTTCCGCCCAGTAACACCCATTTCCTGTCAATCACATTACGATCGCCGGAGCGATGAAAAAGCCGTGAGTAAAATTACTTTCTACATAGCAAAGTTACTTGGCGCAGTCGCAGTGCGAACATTGCGCATGCGTACTAAGCGGATTTTCATTGCGATGCGATGAAAAATACCGAGCGAACAACTCGGAATGAGGGCCCATATTTCTAAGTATTCTCAGAGCGTCGGAGACGCTCGTACAGTTAATAAGGTTACACTGTGTTACATTTACACCCTATCGCTGCACCAAGGTTTATTGCATAAATACATTGTTTATGGTATAGTTATAAAGGTTTAACATCGTGAGCATCAGCGCCGCTTGTGATCTCCTCATGGTCCCAAGCGTCCGCTACGCTAGTAGCATACCATTACGTTAGTCGGCAGCCTATAGCGTGCCTGCCTGTGATCTCTTGGCCGTAAGCGAACGTGACGCTCGAGCGTCTCGACTACGGCTAAGCGATTGTTACACAACGTGCGTACCCTTACGGTATACCATACGCCAATAGCGTACTGTGTTCTTTCACCTTTTAGAGGGTTTTAAGTAAGATAAATATTAGGCTTTATCAAGGGTTACACTCTCAGCTACAGTAGCAGCACCTGCCTGGCTTGCAGGGACCACGCCTCTTCTAAGGATCACTGAGGAGAAAGGGACTCGGACCAGCAGACTGCAGGACAGGAGCAGAGGCAGAACTCTGGGAGGCAACGGAGTCAGCTGCCGCCGGGCTCCTGCTTTGAAGGGGGGCACCTCTCCTCCTGTTCGTGTGTTCAGCGACATTAATCAATTAAGTTAATTGACAGCAGCCGGTATCTCTTCCATAGCCGACTTCCCCACTAGTCACTACACATTACAAATCACACCCTCTTTATTATAGATACACTGGAAGCAGACAACTTACTGATGAAGCTATTTGCTCCTATAAAGGAAACATGAGAATTCTAACTATATGAAGTTATTTCTCTGACAAATACACGTAACTTCATATAGTTAGAAATAATTCTCATACTTCCTATGCAAGAGCAGATATCTCCATCAGTAAGGTGCATGCTACCAGTGTAAAAGGTTGTGGGTTCTAATCCTGGATATGACACTTGCAAATTAATTGTCAGAGAAATAATCAGCATTGTGAGTGACTGAGCAGATCTATGTAGTGTGTGGTTGGACCCCTACATAGATCTGCCTAGTTGCAACGGTTTTGTAGCAGCTTCATATAGTTAGAATTAGTGATGAGCGGGTTCGGTTTCTCGGAAACCGAAACCCCCCGAACGTCACCCTTTTTACACGGGTCCGAGCCATACTCGGATTCTCCCGTATGGCTCGGTTAACCCGAGCGCGCCCGAACGTCATCATCCCGCTGTCGGATTCTCGCGAGATTCGGATTCCATATAAGCAGCCGCGCGTCGCCGCCATTTTCACTTGTGCATTGGAAATGTTAGGGAGAGGACGTGGTTGGCGTCCTTTCCGTTTATTCATTGTTGAGTTGTTGCAAATATTTGTGCTTGCTTAGATCATTGTGGGGACTGGGGAGCAGCTTTATATTAATATAGGAGGAGTACAGTGCAGAGTTTTGCTGATCAGTGACCACCAGTTTTATCCGTACTCTGCCTGAAAAAAACACTCCATATCTGTGCTCAGTGTGCTGCATATATCTGTGCTCACACTGCTTAATTGTGGGGACTGGGGAGCAGCTGTATTATATAGCAGGAGTACAGTGCAGAGTTTTGCTGACAGTGACCACCAGTATATATTGTCTGCCTGAAAAACACTCCATATCTGTGCTCAGTGTGCTGCTTTATTGTGGGGACTGGGGAGTCGGGACCATCAGTATAATATTATATAGGAGGAGTACAGTGCAGAGTTTTGCTGACACAGTGACCACCTGTATATATAGCAGTACGGTACGGAAGGCCACTTCTGTACCTACCTCTGTGTCGTCATTAAGTATACTATCCATCTAGATTCTATACCTGTGGTGCATTTTAGTTTTGCAGTTTGCTGACACAGTGACCACCAGTATATATAGCAGTACGGTACGGAAGGCCACTGCTGTACCTACCTCTGTGTCGTCATTAAGTATACTATCCATCTACATTCTATACTTGTGGTGCATTTTAGTTTTGCAGTTTGCTGACACAGTGACCACCAGTATATATAGCAGTACGGTACGGAAGGCCACTGCTGTACCTACCTCTGTGTCGTCATTAAGTATACTATCCATCTACATTCTATACCTGTGGTGCATTTTAGTTTTGCAGTTTGCTGACACAGTGACCACCAGTATATATAGCAGTACGGTACGGAAGGCCACTGCTGTACCTACCTCTGTGTCGTCAAGTATACTATCCATCTACATTCTATACCTGTGGTGCATTTTAGTTGTGCGCAGTATATATAGTAGTAGGCCATTGCTATTGATACTGGCATATAATTCCACACATTAAAAAATGGAGAACAAAAATGTGGAGGTTAAAATAGGGAAAGATCAAGATCCACTTCCACCTCGTGCTGAAGCTGCTGCCACTAGTCATGGCCGAGATGATGAAATGCCATCAACGTCGTCTGCCAAGGCCGATGCCCAATGTCATAGTAGAGAGCATGTAAAATCCAAAAAACAAAAGTTCTGTAAAATGACCCAAAAATCAAAATTGAAAGCGTCTGATGAGAAGCGTAAACTTGCCAATATGCCATTTACGACACGGAGTGGCAAGGAACGGCTGAGGCCCTGGCCTATGTTCATGGCTAGTGGTTCAGATTCACATGAGGATGGAAGCACTCATCCTCTTGCTAGAAAAATGAAAAGACTTAAGCTGGCAAAAGCACAGCAAAGAACTGTGCGTTCTTCTAAATCACAAATCCCCAAGGAGAGTCCAATTGTGTCGGTTGCGATGCCTGACCTTCCCAACACTGGATGGGAAGAGCTTGCGCCTTCCACCATTTGCACGCCCCCTGCAAGTGCTGGAAGGAGCACCCGCAGTCCAGTTCCTGATAGTCAAATTGAAGATGTCACTGTTGAAGTACACCAGGATGAGGATATGGGTGTTGCTGGCGCTGGGGAGGAAATTGACAAGGAGGATTCTGATGGTGAGGTGGTTTGCTTAAGTCAGGCACCCAGGGAGACACCTGTTGTCCGTGGGACGAATATGGCCATTGACATGCCTGGTCAAAATACAAAAAAAATCAGCTCTTCGGTGTGGAATTATTTCAACACAAATGCGGACAACAGGTGTCAAGCCGTGTGTTGCCTTTGTCAAGCTGTAATAAGTAGGGGTAAGGACGTTAACCACCTCGGAACATCCTCCCTTATACGTCACCTGCAGCGCATTCATCATAAGTCAGTGACAAGTTCAAAAACTTTGGATGACAGCGGAAGCAGTCCACTGACCACTAAATCCCTTCCTCTTGTAACCAAGCTCCTGCAAACCACACCACCAACTCCCTCAGTGTCAATTTCCTCCTTACCCAGGAAAGCCAATAGTCCTGCAGGCCATGTCACTGGCAAGTCTGACGAGTCCTCTCCTGCCTGGGATTCCTCCGATGCATCCTTGAGTGTAACGCCTACTGCTGCTGGCGCTGCTGTTGTAGCTGCTGGGAGTCGATCGCCATCCCAGGGGGGAAGTCGGAAGACCACTTGTACTACTTCCAGTAAGCAATTGACTGTCCAACAGTCCTTTGCGAGGAAGATGAAATATCACAGCAGTCATCCTGCTGCAAAGCAGATAACTCAGGCCTTGGCAGCCTGGGTGGTGAGAAACGTGGTTCCGGTATCCACCGTTTATTCAGAGGCAACTAGAGACTTGATTGAGGTACTGTGTCCCCGGTACCAAATACCATCTAGGTTCCATTTCTCTAGGCAGGCGATACCGAAAATGTACACAGACCTCAGAAAAAGAGTCACCAGTGTCCTAAAAAATGCAGTTGTACCCAATGTCCACTTAACCATGGACATGTGGACAAGTGGAGCAGGGCAGACTCAGAACTATATGACTGTGACAGCCCACTGGGTAGATGTATTGCCTCCCGCAGCAAGAACAGCAGCGGCGGCACCAGTAGCAGCATCTCGCAAACGCCAACTCGTTCCTAGGCAGGCTACGCTTTGTATCACCGCTTTCCAGAAGAGGCACACAGCTGACAACCTCTTACGGAAACTGAGGAAGATCATCGCAGAATGGCTTACCCCAATTGGACTCTCCTGGGGATTTGTGACATCGGACAACGTCAGCAATATTGTGCGTGCATTACATCTGGACAAATTCCAGCACGTCCCATGTTTTGCACATACATTGAATTTGGTGGTGCAGAATTATTTAAAAAACGACAGGGGCGTGCAAGAGATGCTGTCGGTGGCCCGAAGAATTGCGGGCCACTTTCGGCATTCAGCCACCGCGTACAGAAGACTGGAGCACTACCAAACAGTCCTGAACCTGCCCTGCCATCATCTGAAGCAAGAGGTGGTAACGAGGTGGAATTCAACCCTCTATATGCTTCAGAGGATGGAGGAGCAGCAAAAGGCCATTCAAGCCTATACATCTGCCCACGATATAGGCAAAGGAGGGGAAATGCACCTGACTCAAGCGCAGTGGAGAATGATCTCAACGTTGTGCAAGGTTCTGCAACCCTTTGAACTTGCCACACGTGAAGTCAGTTCAGACACTGCCAGCCTGAGTCAGGTCATTCCCCTCATCAGGCTTTTGCAGAAGAAGCTGGAGACATTGAAGGAGGAGCTAAAACAGAGCGATTCCGCTAGGCATGTGGGACTTGTGGATGGAGCCCTTAATTCGCATAACCAGGATTCACGGGTGGTCAATCTGTTGAAATCAGAGCACAACATTTTGCCCACCGTGCTCGATCCTAGATTTAAAACCTACGTTGTATCTCTCTTTCCGGCAGACACAAGTCTGCAGAGGTTCAAAGACCTGCTGGTGAGAAAATTGTCAAGTCAAGCGGATCGTGACCCGTCAACATCTCCTCCTTCACATTCTCCCGCAACTGGGGGTGCGAGGAAAAGGCTAAGAATTCCGAGCCCACCCGCTGGCGGTGATGCAGGGCAGTCTGGAGCGAGTGCTGACATCTGGTCCGGACTGAAGGACCTGCCAACGATTACTGACATGTCGTCTACTGTCACTGCATATGATTCTCTCACCATTGAAAGAATGGTGGAGGATTATATGAGTGACCGCATCCAAGTAGGCACGTCAGACAGTCCGTACGTATACTGGCAGGAAAAAGAGGCAATTTGGAGGCCCTTGCACAAACTGGCTTTATTCTACCTAAGTTGCCCTCCCTCCAGTGTGTACTCCGAAAGAGTGTTTAGTGCAGCCGCTCACCTTGTCAGCAATCGGCGTACGAGGTTACTTCCAGAAAATGTGGAGAAGATGATGTTCATCAAAATGAATTATAATCAATTCCTCCGTGGAGACATTCACCAGCAGCAATTGCCTCCAGAAAGTACACAGGGATCTGAGATGGTGGATTACAGTGAGGACGAATTAATAATCTGTGAGGAGGGGGATGTACACAGTTAAAGGGGTGAGGAATCGGAGGATGATGATGAGGTGGACATCTTGCCTCTGTAGAGCCAGTTTGTGCAAGAAGAGATTGATTGCTTCTTTTTTGGTGGGGGCCCAAACTAACCAGTAATTTCAGTCACAGTCGTGTGGCAGACCCTGTCGCTGAAATGATGGGTTCGTTAAAGTGTGCATGTCCTGTTTATACAACATAAGGGTGGGTGGGAGGGCCCAAGGACAATTCCATCTTGCACCTGTTTTTTCTTTCATTTTTCTTTGCATCATGTGCTGTTTGGGGACAATTTTTTTGAAGTGCAATCCTGTCTGACACTGCAGTGCCACTCCTAGATGGGCCATGTGTTTGTGTCGGCCACTTGTGTCGCTTAGCTTAGTCACACAGCGACCTTGGTGCGCCTCTTTTTTTCTTTGCATCATGTGCTGTTTGGGGACAATTTTTTTGAAGTGCCATCCTGTCTGACACTGCAGTGCCACTCCTAGATGGGCCAGGTGTTTGTGTCGGCCACTTGTGTCGCTTAGCTTAGTCACACAGCGACCTTGGTGCACCTCTTTTTTTCTTTGCATCATGTGCTGTTTGGGGACAATTTTTTTGAAGTGCCATCCTGTCTGACACTGCAGTGCCACTCCTAGATGGGCCAGGTGTTTGTGTCGGCCACTTGTGTCGCTTACCTTAGTCACACAGCGACCTTGGTGCGCCTCTTTTTTTCTTTGCATCATGTGCTATTTGGGGACTATTTTTTTTGAAGTGCCATCCTGTCTGACACTGCAGTGCCACTCCTAGTTGGGCCAGGTGTTTGTGTCGGCCACTTGTGTCGCTTAGCTTAGTCACACAGCGACCTTGGTGCGCCTCTTTTTTTTCTTTGCATCATGTGCTGTTTGGGGACTATTTTTTTGAAGTGCCATCCTGCCTGACACTGCAGTGCCACTCCTAGATGGGCCAGGTGTTTGTGTCGGCCACTTGTGTCGCTTAGCTTAGCCATCCAGCGACGTCGGTGAAAATTTTAGGACTAAAAATAATATTGTGAGGTGTGAGGTGTTCAGAATAGACTGGAAATGAGTGGAAATTATGGTTATTGATGTTAATAATACTATGGGATCAAAATGACCCCCACATTCTATGATTTAAGCTGTTTTTTAGGGTTTTTTGAAAAAAAACACCCGAATCCAAAACACACCCGAATCCGACAAAAAAATTTCGGTGAGGTTTTGCCAAAACGCGTCCGAATCCAAAACACGGCCGTGGAACCGAATCCAAAACCAAAACACAAAACCTGAAAAATGTCCGGTGCACATCACTAGTTAGAATTATAGATGAGTGGGTTCGGTTTTACTCGGGGTTACTTGGATCTCAAAACGGCATCTTATTGGCTCACGGATGATATATAGGGGAGGAGGCACCAATATTTTTCTTGCCTCTGGGCAACTGGGATAAACTTACGCCACTGGACAGGAGACTGAACAGACTACTGCTGCACTGATAAGGAGTGTAGTCAAGCAAGCAAGGTAGTAGGGAGGTGAGCGCCCAACCCCACAGTAGTGAGTTTAATGTTATAGTGCAAACTGTATGCTGTGGCAAATCTCACTAGGCAGGGACTTAAACCTTTATAATAGTTACCCCATATCCCCTTAGAAGCAAAAAAAAAAAGCTTCATCACCCCCCACCCCCCATTAAAAAGCACAAAAATAAACCACCACTCCACCCTGAGGCCAAAGTATTTTTTTTGTATGATTATTTCACTTACGTCCTAGAGGATGCTGGGGACTCCGTAAGGACCATGGGGTATAGACGGGCTCCGCAGGAGACATGGGCACTATAAAGAACTTTTACTATTGGTGTGCACTGGCTCCTCCCTCTATGCCCCTCCTCCAGATCTCAAATCCTGTGCCCAGAGGAGATTGGGTGCACTACAGGGGAGCTCTCCTGAGTTTCTCTGAAAAATAATTTTGCAAGGTTTTTTATTTTCAGGGAGCACTGCTGGCAACAGGCTCCCTGCATCGTGGGACTGAGGAGAGAGAAGCAGACCTACTTAAGTGATAGGCTCTGCTTCTTAGGCTACTGGACACCATTAGCTCCAGAGGGAGTGGGAAAGCAGGTCTCCCCTTGCCGTTCGTCCCAGAGCCGCGCCGCCGTCCTCCTCACAGAGCCGGAAGATAGAAGCCGGGGGAGTATAAGAAGAAAAGAAAACTTCAAGCGGCAGAAGGCTTCAGATCTTCACTGAGGTAAGCTAGCAGCGGTAACGCTGCGCGCCATTGCTCCCACACACTGCACACACTGAACAGGCACTGATGGGTGCAGGGCGCAGGGGGGGCGCCCTGGGCAGCAATATAAACCTCTGGATGGCATTATGTGGATATAGGCTGCGGAGGCAGTGTATATATCAATACCCCACCATTTTTTTTATACAATTGAGCGGGACCGAAGCTCGCCGCCGGAGGGGGCGGAGCTTGGTCCCTCAGCACTAACCAGCGCCATTTTCTCCACAGAGCACTGCAGAGAAGCTGGCTCCACGGACTCTCCCCTGCTGAACACGGTGACAGAGGGTTTTACACGTATATATCAAAAAGCGCTATATCTGGGAAATTGTTTCCAGTGTCAGTTGGCGCTGGGTGTGTGCTGGCATACTCTCTCTCTGTGTCTCCAAAGGGCCTTGTTGGGGAACTGTCCCCTTATAGATATATCCCTGTGTGTGTGGGGGTGTCGGTACGTGTGTGTCGGCATGGTTGAAGTGGAAGGCTCATCCAGGGAGGAGGTGGAGCAGATGATTGGTGTGTCTCCGTCGGCAACGCCAACTCAGGATTGGTTAGACTTGTGGAATATGTTAAATGCAAATGTAAACTTATTGCATAAGAGAATGGACAAAGCAGAGTCCAGGGAAAAAGCAGGGAGTCAATCCACGCCTTGGACTGGGTCACAGGGCCCTTCAGGGTCTCAAAAACGTCCCCTATCCCAAATAGCAGACACTGATACCGACACGGATTCTGACTCCAGTGTCGACTACGATGATGCAAAGTTACACCCAAGGGTGGCCAAAAGTATTCATTATATGATTATTGCAATAAAAGATGTTTTGCATATTACTGGTCATCAGTAATATGCAAAACATCTTTTATTGCAATAATCATATAATGAATACTTTTGTCCCTGACACGAGGGTGCGCATGTATAAGGAAAAGAAACCTGAGGTAACCTTTCCCCCATCTCATGAACTGAATGAAGTATTTGAAAAAGCTTGGGAAACTCCAGACAAAAAACTGCAGATTCCCAAGAGGATTCTTATGGCGTACCCTTTCCCTGTACAGGACAGGGTACGGTGGGAATCCTCGCCCAGGGTGGACAAGGCTTTAACGTGTCTGTCCAAGAAGGTGGCGCTACCGTCTCCAGACACGGCAGCCCTCAAGGATCCTGCTGATCGCGGACAGGAAACTACCTTAAAATCTATTCATACGCATACGGGTGCTTTGCTCAGGCCGGCGATAGCATCGGCATGGGTTTGTAGCGCAGTTGCAGCGTGGGCAGATACCTTATCAGCTGACTTTGATACTCTAGACAGGGATACCATTTTCCTGACCTTAGGTCACATAAAAGACGCAGTCTTATATATGAGAGACGCTCAAAGAGACGTTGGGCTGCTTGGTTCCAGAGCCAACGCAATGGCTATTTCTGCGAGGCGAGCTCTGTGGACCCGCCAAAGGACGGGTGATGCAGACTCAAAGAAGCATATGGAGGTTTTACCTTACAAGGGTGAAGTTTTGTTTGGGGATGGTCTCGCGGACCTGGTTTCCACAGCTACCGCGGGTAAATCTACTTTTTTACCTTTTGTTCCCCAACAGCAAAAGATAACTTCACAGTATCAGATGCAGTCCTTTCGGTCGCATAAGGCCAGAAGAGGTCGGGGCTCCTCTTTCCTCACCGTGGTCCCGAAGCCGGATAGTTCGGTCAGACCCATTTTAAATCTAAAATCCCTAAACCTGTACTTGAAAAAGTTCAAATTCAAGATGGAATCGCTCCGGGCAGTGATCTCCAGCCTGGAAGGGGGGGATTTTATGGTATCACTGGACGTGAAGGATGCCTACCTTCATGTCCCCATATATCCTCCTCATCAGGAGTACCTGAGATTCGCTGTACAGGACTGTCACTACCAGTTTCAGACGCTGCCGTTTGGGCTTTCCATGGAACCGAGGATTTTCAGCAAGGTGATGGCGGAGATGATGGTGCTCCTGCGCAGGCAGGGAGTCACAATTATCCCGTACTTGGACGATCTCCTGATAAAAGCGAGATTGAGAGATCAATTGCTGAAGAGTGTGTCGCTCTCCCTGAGAGTGCTTCAACAGCACGGTTGGATTCTCAATCGACCAAAGTCACAATTGGTTCCAACGACTCGACTATCATTCCTAGGCATGATTCTGGACACGGAACAGAAGAGGGTTTTTCTCCCAATGGAAAAAGCCCAGGACCTCCAGAACATGGTCAGAGACCTGCTAAAACCAAAAAGAGTGTCTGTTCATCAATGCACTCGAGTTCTGGGGAAAATGGTGGCAGCCTACGAGGCCATCCCCTTCGGCAGGTTCCATGCGAGGACATTTCAGTGGGACCTTCTGGACAAGTGGTCAGGGTCCCATCTACAAATACATCAGAAGATAAGCCTGTCCCCCAGGGCCAGGGTGTCTCTCCTGTGGTGGCTGCAGAGTGCTCACCTTCTAGAGGGTCGCAGGTTCGGCATTCAGGACTGGGTTCTGTTAACCACGGACGCGAGCCTCCGAGGATGGGGAGCAGTCACACAAGGAAGACATTTTCAGGGACTATGGTCAAGCCAGGAGGCTTGTCTACACATCAACGTGCTGGAATTGAGGGCCATATACAACGGCCTACGACAGGCGGAAAATCTTCTTCGCGACCTACCAGTGCTGATTCAATCAGACAACGTCACAGCCGTGGCTCATGTAAACCGCCAAGGCGGGACAAGGAGCAGAGTGGCGATGGCGGAAGCCACTAGGATTGTTCGCTGGGCGTAAAATAACGTAAGCGTTCTGTCAGCGGTCTTCATACCGGGAGTGGACAACTGGGAAGCAGACTTTCTCAGCAGACACGATCTCCATCCAGGAGAGTGGGGACTTCATCGAGAAGTCTTTGCAGAGATAACAAGTCATTGGGGACTTCCTCAAATAGACATGATGGCGTCACGCCTCAACAAAAGGCTTCGGAGGTATTGTGCCAGGTCAAGGGACCCTCAGGCAGTAGCGGTAGACGCCCTAGTGACACCATGGGTGTTTCAGTCGGTCTATGTGTTCCCTCCTCTGCCTCTCATCTCAAAAATATTGAGAATTATAAGACGAAAAAGAGTACAGACAATACTCGTTGTTCCAAATTGGCCTCGAAGGGCCTGGTATTCGGATCTTCAGGAAATGATCACAGAAGATCCGTGGCCTCTTCCTGTCAGGGAGGACCTGTTGCAGCAGGGGCCCTGCATATTCCAAGACTTACCACGGCTACGTTTGACGGCATGGCGGTTTAACACCGAATCCTAGCTGGGAGAGGTATTCCGGAGGAAGTCATCCCTACTCTGATAAAGGCTAGGAAGGAGGTGACGGCGAAACATTATCACCGTATCTGGAGGAAGTATGTATCTTGGTGTGAAGCCAAGAATGCTCCTACAGAAGATTTCCATCTGGGCTGTTTTCTCCACTTTCTACAGACAGGAGTGGATATGGGCCTGAAATTAGGCTCCATTAAGGTACAGATTTCGGCCCTATCTATATTTTTTCAGAAGGAATTGGCTTCTCTCCCAGAAGTCCAGACTTTTGTGAAGGGAGTGCTGTACATCCAGCCTCCTTTTGTGCCCCATGTGGCACCGTGGGACCTTAACGTGGTGTTAAGTTTCCTAAAATCTCACTGGTTTGAGCCTCTTCAAACGGTGGAATTAAAATTTCTCACTTGGAAGGTGGTCATGTTATTGGCCTTGGCATCGGCAAGGTGGGTGTCGGAATTGGCGGCCTTGTCTCACAAGAGCCCCTATTTAATTTCCATGTGGATAGAGCTGAGTTGACTACTCGTCCTCAATTTTTGCCTAAGGTGGTTTCTTCATTTCATATGAACCAACCTATTGTGGTGCCCGTGGCTACGGATGACTTGGAGGACTCCAAGTCCCTGGATGTAGTCAGGGCCTTAAAAATGTATGTAGCCAGGACGGCTAGGGTTAGGAAAACAGAGGCTCTGTTTGTCCTGTATGCAGCCAACAAAGTTGGCGCTCCTGCTTCTAAGAAGACCATTGCTCGCTGGATCTGTAACACGATTCAGCAGGCTCATTCTACGGCTGGATTGCCGTTACCAAATTCGGTAAAGGCCCATTCCACTAGGAAGGTGGGCTCTTCTTGGGCGGCGGCCCGAGGTGTCTCGGCATTACAGCTTTGCCGAGCAGCTACTTGGTCGGGTTCAAACACTTTTGCTAAATTCTACAAGTTTGATACCCTGGCTGATGAGGACCTTGCGTTTCCTCAATCGGTGCTGCAGAGTCATCCGCACTCTCCCGCCCGGTTGGGAGCTTTGGTATAAACCCCATGGTCCTTACCGAGTCCCCAGCATCCTCTAGGACGTAAGAGAAAATACGATTTTAAACCTACTGGTAAATCTTTTTCTCCTAGTCCGTAGAGGATGATGGGCGCCCGTCCCAGTGCGGACTAAATCTGCAAGACTTGTATATAGTTGTTGCTTACATAAGGGTTATGTTACAGTTGGGATCGGTCTTTGACTGATGCTGTGTTTTGTTCATACTGTTAACTGGTTGCGTATATTCCAGGTTATACGGTGTGATTGGTGTGGGCTGGTATGAATCTTGCCCTTAGATTAACAAAATCCTTTCCTCATATTGTCCATCTCCTCTGGGCACAGTTTCTCTAACTGAGGTCTGGAGGAGGGGCATAGAGAGAGGAGCCAGTGCACACCCATACTAAAAGTTCTTTATAGTGCCCATGTCTCCTGCAGAGCCCGTCTATACCCCATGGTCCTTACGGAGTCCCCAGCATCCTCTACGGACTAGGAGAAAAAGATTTACCGGTAGGTTTAAAATCTTATTTTTACTCTCCCTTACCCCCTCAAGCATAATTACCAGTATATTATTCCTCCACCACCCCCAATTGTTATCGATTCCCCTCCCTATTGATGCCCCCTTCACCCCCATGGGCATACATGACTCCCCCCCACACACAAACATGCAGAGCCTCCCTATTTTAAGTGCACTGTGCTCCCCAAAGGCTTAATCCGGCCCTAGTCTTAAAATGTATAAGTGTTACTACTGTGTAGTGTAATGTGTATAAGAAGTAGTGATGTGCACCGGACATTTTTCGGGTTTTGTGTTTTGGTTTTGGATTCGGTTCCACGGCCGTGTTTTGGATTCGGACGCGTTTTGGCAAAACCTCACCGAATTTTTTTTGTCTGATTCGGGTGTTTTTTTTTCAAAAAACCCTAAAAAACAGCTTAAATCATAGAATTTGGGGGTCATTTTGATCCCATAGTATTATTAACCTCAATAACCATAATTTCCACTCATTTCCAGTCTAGTCTGAACACCTCACACCTCACAATATTATTTTTAGTCCTAACATTTTCACCGAGGTCGCTGGATGGCTAAACTAAGCGACACAAGTGGCCGACACAAACACCTGGCCCATCTAGGAGTGGCACTGCAGTGTCAGGCAGGATGGCACTTCAAAAAAATAGTCCCCAAACAGCACATGATGCAAAGAAAAAAAGAGGCGCACCAAGGTCGCTGTGTGACTAAGCTAAGCGACACAAGTGGCCGACACAAACACCTGGCCCATCTAGGAGTGGCACTGCAGTGTCAGGTAGGATGACACTTAAAAAAAATTGTCCCCAAACAGCACATGATGCAAAGAAAAATTAAAGAAAAAAGAGGTGCAAGATGTAATTGTCCTTGGGCCCTCCCACCCACCCTTATGTTGTATAAACAGGACATGCACACTTTAACGAACCCATCATTTCAGCGACATGGTCTGCCACACGACTGTGACTGAAATGACTGGTTGGTTTGGGCCCCCACCAAAAAAAGAAGCAATCAATCTCTCCTTGCACAAACTGGCTCTACAGAGGCAAGATGTCCACCTCATCATCATCCTCCGATTCCTCACCCCTTTCACTGTGTACATCCCCCTCCTAACAGATTATTAATTCGTCCCCACTGGAATCCACCATCTCAGGTCCCTGTGTACTTTGTGGAGGCAATTGCTGCTGGTGAATGTCTCCACGGAGGAATTGATTATAATTCATTTTGATGAACATCATCTTCTCCACATGTTCTGGAAGTAACCTCGTACGCCGATTGCTGACAAGGTGAGCGGCTGCACTAAACACTCTTTCGGAGTACACACTGGAGGGAGGGCAACTTAGGTAGAATAAAGCCAGTTTGTGCAAGGGCCTCCAAATTGCCTCTTTTTCCTGCCAGTATACGTACGGACTGTCTGACATGCCTACTTGGATGCGGTCACTTATATAATCCTCCACCATTCTTTCAATGGTGAGAGAATCATAGGAAGTGACAGTAGACGACATGTCAGTAATCGTTGGCAGGTCCTTCAGTCCGGACCAGATGTCAGCACTCGCTCCAGACTGCCCTGCATCACCGCCAGCGGGTGGGCTCGATATTCTTAGCCTTTTCCTCGCACCCCCAGTTGCGGGAGAATGTGAAGGAGGAGATGTTGACGGGTCACATTCCGCTTGACTTGACAATTTTCTCACCAGCAGTTCTTTGAACCTCTGCAGACTTGTGTCTGCCGGAAAGAGAGATACAACGTAGGTTTTAAATCTAGGATCGAGAACGGTGGCCAAAATGTAGTGCTCTGATTTCAACAGATTGACCACCCGTGAATCCTGGTTAAGCGAATTAAGGGCTCCATCCACAAGTCCCACATGCCTAGCGGAATCGCTCTGTTTTAGCTCCTCCTTCAATGTCTCCAGCTTCTTCTGCAAAAGCCTGATGAGGGGAATGACCTGACTCAGGCTGGCAGTGTCTGAACTGACTTCACGTGTGGCAAGTTCAAAGGGTTGCAGAACCTTGCACAATGTTGAAATCATTCTCCACTGCGCTTGAGTCAGGTGCATTTCCCCTACTTTGCCTATATCGTGGGCAGATGTATAGGCTTGAATGGCCTTTTGCTGCTCCTCCATCCTCTGAAGCATATAGAGGGTTGAATTCCACCTCGTTACCACCTCTTGCTTTAGATGATGGCAGGGCAGGTTCAGGACTGTTTGGTAGTGCTCCAGTCTTCTGTATGCGGTGGCTGAATGCCGAAAGTGGCCCGCAATTCTTCGGGCCACTGACAGCATCTCTTGCACGCCCCTGTCGTTTTTTAAATAATTCTGCACCACCAAATTCAATGTATGTGCAAAACATGGGACGTGCTGGAATTTGCCCAGATGTAATGCACGCACAATATTGCTGGCGTTGTCCGATGTCACAAATCCCCAGGAGAGTCCAATTGGGGTAAGCCATTCTGCGATGATCTTCCTCAGTTTCCGTAAGAGGTTGTCAGCTGTGTGCCTCTTCTGGAAAGCGGTGATACAAAGCGTAGCCTGCCTAGGAACGAGTTGGCGTTTGCGAGATGCTGCTACTGGTGCCGCCGCTGCTGTTCTTGCTGCGGGAGGCAATACATCTACCCAGTGGGCTGTCAGTCATATAGTCCTGAGTCTGCCCTGCTCCACTTGTCCACATGTCCGTGGTTAAGTGGACACTGGGTACAACTGCATTTTTTAGGACACCGGTGACTCTTTTTCTGAGGTCTGTGTACATTTTCGGTATCGCCTGCCTAGAGAAATGGAACCTAGATGGTATTTGGTACCGGGGACATAGTACCTCAATCAAGTCTCTAGTTGCCTCTGAATTAACGGTGGATACCGGAACCACGTTTCTCACCTCCCAGGCTGCCAAGGCCTGAGTTATCTGCTTTGCAGCAGGATGACTGCTGTGATATTTCATCTTCCTCGCAAAGGACTGTTGGACAGTCAATTGCTTACTGGAAGTAGTACAAGTGGTCTTCCGACTTCCCCTCTGGGATGACGATCGACTCCCAGCAGCTATAACAGCAGCGCCAGCAGCAGTAGGCGTTACACTCAAGGCTGCATCGGAGGAATCCCAGGCAGGAGAGGACTCGTCAGACTTGACAGTGACATGGCCTGCAGGACTATTGGCTTTCCTGGGTAAGGAGGAAATTGACACTGAGGGAGTTGGTGGGGTGGTTTGCAGGAGCTTGGTTACAAGAGGAAGGGATTTACTGGTCAGTGGACTGCTTCCGCTGTCACCCAAAGTTTTTGAACTTGTCACTGACTTATGATGAATGCGCTGCAGGTGACGTATAAGGGAGGATGTTCCGAGGTGGTTAACGTCCTTACCCCTACTTATTACAGCTTGACAAAGGCAACACACGGCTTGACACCTGTTGTCCGCATTTGTGTTGAAATAATTCCACACCGAAGAGCTGATTTTTTTTTGTATTTTGACCAGGCATGTCAATGTCCATATTCGTCCCACGGACAACAGGTGTCTCCCCGGGTGCCTGACTTAAACAAACCACCTCACCATCAGAATCCTCCTTGTCAATTTCCTCCCCAGCGCCAGCAACACCCATATCCTCATCCTGGTGTACTTCAACAGTGACATCTTCAATTTGACTATCAGGAACTGGACTGCGGGTGCTCCTTCCAGCACTTGCAGGGGGCGTGCAAATGGTGGAAGGCTCAAGCTCTTCCCGTCCAGTGTTGGGAAGGTCAGGCATCGCAACCGACACAATTAGACTCTCCTTGGGGATTTGTGATTTAGAAGAACGCACAGTTCTTTGCTGTGCTTTTGCCAGCTTAAGTCTTTTCATTTTTCTAGCGAGAGGATGAGTGCTTCCATCCTCATGTGAAGCTGAACCACTAGCCATGAACATAGGCCAGGGCCTCAGCCGTTCCTTGCAACACCGTGTCGTAAATGGCATATTGGCAAATTTACGCTTCTCCTCAGACGCTTTTAATTTTGATTTTTGGGTCATTTTACTGAACTTTTGTTTTTTGGATTTTACAAGCTCTCTACTATGACATTGGGCATCGGCCTTGGCAGACGACGTTGATGGCATTTCATCATCTCGGCCATGACTAGTGGCAGCAGCTTCAGCACGAGGTGGAAGTGAATCTTGATCTTTCCCTATTTTAACCTCCACATTTTTGTTCTCCATTTTTTAATGTGTGGAATTATATGCCAGTATCAATAGCAATGGCCTACTACTATATATACTGCGCACAACTAAAATGCACCACAGGTATAGAATGTAGATGGATAGTATACTTAATGACGACACAGAGGTAGGTACAGCAGTGGCCTTCCGTACCGTACTGCTATATATAGTATACTGGTGGTCACTGTGTCAGCAAACTGCAAAACTAAAATGCACCACAGGTATAGAATGTAGATGGATAGTATACTTAATGACGACACAGAGGTAGGTACAGCAGTGGCCTTCCGTACCGTACTGCTATATAAAGTATACTGGTGGTCACTGTGTCAGCAAACTGCAAAACTAAAATGCACCACAGGTATAGAATGTAGATGGATAGTATACTTAATGATGACACAGAGGTAGGTACAGCAGTGGCCTTCCGTACCGTACTGCTATATATAGTATACTGGTGGTCACTGTGTCAGCAAACTGCAAAACTAAAATGCACCACAGGTATAGAATGTAGATGGATAGTATACTTAATGACGACACAGAGGTAGGTACAGCAGTGGCCTTCCGTACCGTACTGCTATATATAGTATACTGGTGGTCAGTGGCGTCGGAACTGGGGGGGCAAGGGGGCAGCTCGCCCCCCCCAAACATAGAGAGGCGCCAATCATGTATAGGAGGCGCAGAGGTGTGATGTGCGGTCAGGTGAAAGACCGCACATTACATCCTCCACTCCGTGCAGCCAGCCTCACCTCTACGCGATGCGCTGCTCCTGTGCATCCGTCCTCTAACCTGCATAGTTTCACGTGTGCACCGGGAGCCAATCAGGATTCCTGTTGCGCTTCCCGCTCCGCTATTGACGGTCGGTTCTGTGCTGCAGCCGCCCGGCACCCGCCTGTGTATACAGCCCCTTCCCCCCCGTCTGGCCCCAGCAGCGCGGGGATGAGTCTGCAGACAGCATCAAGGTGGCGCGGACGGGGACGTCATACATCCCATGCAGCGCACCGTGTCAGCGGATCTTTCCATCACTGATACACAGGAATTCAGCGCCGGGCTGCGGGTCAGGTGAGGAGTGTGAGGGGAGCGGCCAGTGACAGCAATGAGAAGGAGGAGGACAGCAGCTGGGGGTGTATCATACAGAGGGGTGAGACTGCAGGAGATTGCATTGCAGCTCCCTCCTTGCTCTCCTGTTTGCTGTTATTAACATCAGTGTGCACAGTGCTGGATGGGAGAGTCCCAGGAGTATGCATCCAGTTATGAGAAATAGAGGTGGATAAATTAGCACAATCTCATTTTAGCTGTACCGATGACTGCAATCTCATTGACCTCTCCCTTCTCTCCTTCTCTCTATGCTTCATTCTCCCCACTCTGCCCCCTCTCTCTCTCCTCTCTGTGCCTCTCTTTATCTCCTCTCTCTCATCTCAGTGCCCCCTCTCTCTGTGCCTCTCTTTATCTCCTCTCTCTCATCTCCGTGCCCCCTCTCTATGTGCCTCTCTTTATCTCCTCTCTCTCATCTCCGTGCCCCCTCTCTCTGTGCCTCTCTTTATCGCCTCTCTCTCATCTCCGTGCCCCCTCTCTATGTGCCTCTCTCTCACCTCCGTGCCCCCTCTCTATGTGCCTCTCTTTATCTCCTCTCTCTCATCTCCGTGCCCCCTCTCTATGTGCCTCTCTCTCATCTCCGTGCCCCCTCTCTATGTGCCTCTCTTTATCTCCTCTCTCTCATCTCCGTGCCCCCTCTCTATGTGCCTCTCTCTCATCTCCGTGCCCCCTCTCTATGTGCCTCTCTTTATTTCCTCTCTCTGCTTCTCTTTCTCGTCTCTCATCTCTGTGCCCCCTCTCTCGCTCTCCCTGCTCTGCAACTCGTTCTCTCCTTTTTTTGCCTCTCTAACATTTCTCTCCTCTCCACTATGTGCCTCTCTCTTTCTCTCCTCTGTACTTCTCTATCTCCTCTCTGTACCCCCCCCACCTCTCCTTTCTATGCTACTTTCTCACTCCGTGCCTCTCTCTCTCTCTCATGTCATTTCCTCTCTGTGCATCTTTCTCTCCTTTTCTGCATCTCTCTTTCTATGCCTCTCTCATCTCTCTCTGCCCCCCCCCCCTCACTATCTCTGCATCTCTGCCGCTTGCTCTCTCCTCTCTCTGCCTCTCTCCCGCCGCACTCCTCTCTCAGCATCTCTCTGCCGCTCGGTCTCTCCTCTCTCTCTGCATCTCTTGCTTCTCTCTCTCCCCGCACTCCTCTCTCAGCACCTCTGCTGCTCTCTCTCTCTGCCTCTCTTACTTCTCTTTCCCTCGCACTCCTCTCTGCATCTCTCTGCCTCTCGGTCTCTCCTTTCTCTCTGCATCTCAGCCACTCACTCTCTCTCTGCATCTCTTGCTTCTCTCTCTCCCCGCACTCCTCTCTCAGCACCTCTGCCGCTCTCTCTCTCTGCCTCTCTTACTTCTCTCTCCCCCGCACTCCTCTCTGCATCTCTGCCGCTCTCTTTCTCCACTCTCTCTCACCCTTTCTTGCTTCTCTCTCTCTCCCGCCGCACTCCTCTCTCAGCATCTCTCTGCCGCTCGCTCTCTCCTCTCTCTTGCTCTCTCTTCATAAACGTCTACCACCAGCTCCCATCTTGTTCCTTGCACTTGTTCACAGTCTCTCTCCCCCCTTTGTTGTTGCTCCCCTTTGATTTCCATATCTCTCTCTAAACCTGCAACACAAACCTCTCTCAGTGGGTGTGTCAATTGTCAGCTCCACCTATAGTAAAGAATATAACTGTCCCAGTTGGTGCTGTTCTTTGGGGACAATTCTGTTCATCTCCAGTCTCCACTGCCAGCAGCTCTCCCAGCACCAGTGTGGCTAGTGGGAGAGCTGGTGCTGGTTTGAGGGGGTGACATTTAGCAATTCAGCAATTTAGGGGCGCCGAAATTAGATTATATTTTGCCCCCCCCAACCTAAAAACGTTCTGACGCCCCTGCTGGTGGTCACTGTGTCAGCAAACTGCAAAACTAAAATGCACCACAGGTATAGAATGTAGATGGATAGTATACTTAATGACGACACAGAAGTAGGTACAGCAGTGGCCTTCCGTACCGTACTGCTATATATAGTATACTGGTGTTCACTGTGTCAGCAAACTGCAAAACTAAAATGCACCACAGGTATAGAATGTAGATGGATAGTATACTTAATGACGACACAGAGGTAGGTACAGCAGTGGCCTTCCGTACCGTACTGCTATATATAGTATACTGGTGGTCACTGTGTCAGCAAACTGCAAAACTAAAATGCACCACAGGCATAGAATGTAGATGGATAGTATACTTAATGACGACACAGAGGTAGGTACAGCAGTGGCCTTCCGTACCGTACTGCTATATATAGTATACTGGTAGTCACTGTGTCAGCAAACTGCAAAACTAAAATGCACCACAGGTATAGAATGTAGATGGATAGTATACTTAATGACGACACAGAAGTAGGTACAGCAGTGGCCTTCCGTACCGTACTGCTATATATAGTATACTGGTGTTCACTGTGTCAGCAAACTGCAAAACTAAAATGCACCACAGGTATAGAATGTAGATGGATAGTATACTTAATGACGACACAGAGGTAGGTACAGCAGTGGCCTTCCGTACCGTACTGCTATATATAGTATACTGGTGGTCACTGTGTCAGCAAACTGCAAAACTAAAATGCACCACAGGCATAGAATGTAGATGGATAGTATACTTAATGACGACACAGAGGTAGGTACAGCAGTGGCCTTCCGTACCGTACTGCTATATATAGTATACTGGTGGTCACTGTGTCAGCAAACTGCAAAACTAAAATGCACCACAGGTATAGAATGTAGATGGATAGTATACTTAATGACGACACAGAGGTAGGTACAGCAGTGGCCTTCCATACCGTACTGCTATATATAGTATACTGGTGGTCACTGTGTCAGCAAACTGCAAAACTAAAATGCACCACAGGCATAGAATGTAGATGGATAGTATACTTAATGACGACACAGAGGTAGGTACAGCAGTGGCCTTCCGTACCGTACTGCTATATATAGTATACTGGTGGTCACTGTGTCAGCAAACTGCAAAACTAAAATGCACCACAGGTATAGAATGTAGATGGATAGTATACTTAATGACGACACAGAGGTAGGTACAGCAGTGGCCTTCCGTACCGTACTGCTATATATAGTATACTGGTGGTCACTGTGTCAGCAAACTGCAAAATTAAATGCACCACAGGTATAGAATGTAGATGGATAGTATACTTAATGACGACACAGAGGTAGGTACAGCAGTGGCCTTCCGTACCGTACTGCTATATATAGTATACTGGTGGTCACTGTGTCAGCAAACTGCAAAACTAAAATGCACCACAGGTATAAAATGTAGATGGATAGTATACTTAATGACGACACAGAGGTAGGTACAGCAGTGGTCTTCCGTACCGAACTGCTATATATAGTATACTGGTGGTCACTGTGTCAGCAAACTGCAAAACTAAAATGCACCACAGGTATAGAATGTAGATGGATAGTATACTTAATGACGACACAGAGGTAGGTACAGCAGTGGCCTTCCGTACCGTACTGCTAAATATAGTATACTGGTGGTCACTGTGTCAGCAAACTGCAAAACTAAAATGCACCACAGGTATAGAATGTAGATGGATAGTACACTTAATGACGACATAGAGGTAGGTACAGCAGTGGCCTTCCGTACCGTACTGCTATATATAGTATACTGGTGGTCACTGTGTCAGCAAACTGCAAAACTAAAATGCACCACAGGTATAGAATGTAGATGGATAGTATACTTAATGATGACACAGAGGTAGGTACAGCAGTGGCCTTCCGTACCGAACTGCTATATATAGTATACTGGTGGTCACTGTGTCAGCAAACTGCAAAACTAAAATGCACCACAGGTATAGAATGTAGATGGATAGTATACTTAATGACGACACAGAGGTAGGTACAGCAGTGGCCTTCCGTACCGTACTGCTATATATAGTATACTGGTGGTCACTGTGTCAGCAAACTGCAAAACTAAAATGCACCACAGGTATAGAATGTAGATGGATAGTATACTTAATGACGACACAGAGGTAGGTACAGCAGTGGCCTTCCGTACCGTACTGCTATATATAGTATACTGGTGGTCACTGTGTCAGCAAACTGCAAAACTAAAATGCACCACAGGTATAGAATGTAGATGGATAGTAAACTTAATGACGACACAGAGGTAGGTACAGCAGTGGCCTTCCGTACCGTACTGCTATATATAGTATACTGGTGGTCACTGTGTCAGCAAACTGCAAAACTAAAATGCACCACAGGTATAGAATGTAGATGGATAGTATACTTAATGACGACACAGAGGTAGGTACAGCGGTGGCCTTCCGTACCGTACTGCTATATATAGTATACTGGTGGTCACTGTGTCAGCAAACTGCAAAACTAAAATGCACCACAGGTATAGAATGTAGATGGATAGTATACTTAATGACGACACAGAGGTAGGTACAGCAGTGGCCTTCCGTACCGTACTGCTATATATAGTATACTGGTGGTCACTGTGTCAGCAAACTGCAAAACTAAAATGCACCACAGGTATAGAATGTAGATGGATAGTATACTTAATGACGACACAGAGGTAGGTACAGCAGTGGCCTTCCGTACCGTACTGCTATATATAGTATACTGGTGGTCACTGTGTCAGCAAACTGCAAAACTAAAATGCACCACAGGTATAGAATGTAGATGGATAGTATACTTAATGATGACACAGAGGTAGGTACAGCAGTGGCCTTCCGTACCGTACTGCTATATATAGTATACTGGTGGTCACTGTGTCAGCAAACTGCAAAACTAAAATGCACCACAGGTATAGAATGTAGATGGATAGTACACTTAATGACGACACAGAGGTAGGTACAGCAGTGGCCTTCCGTACCGTACTGCTATATATAGTATACTGGTGGTCACTGTGTCAGCAAACTGCAAAACTAAAATGCACCACAGGTATAGAATGTAGATGGATAGTATACTTAATGATGACACAGAGGTAGGTACAGCAGTGGCCTTCCGTACCGTACTGCTATATATAGTATACTGGTGGTCACTGTGTCAGCAAACTGCAAAACTAAAATGCACCACAGGTATAGAATGTAGATGGATAGTATACTTAATGACGACACAGAGGTAGGTACAGCAGTGGCCTTCCGTACCGTACTGCTATATATAGTATACTGGTGGTCACTGTGTCAGCAAACTGCAAAACTAAAATGCACCACAGGTATAGAATGTAGATGGATAGTATACTTAATGACGACACAGAGGTAGGTACAGCAGTGGCCTTCCGTACCGTACTGCTATATATAGTATACTGGTGGTCACTGTGTCAGCAAACTGCAAAACTAAAATGCACCACAGGTATAGAATGTAGATGGATAGTATATTCCTAATGACGACACAGAGGTAGGTACAGCAGTGGCCTTCCGTACCGTACTGCTATATATAGTATACTGGTGGTCACTGTGTCAGCAAACTGCAAAACTAAAATGCACCACAGGTATAGAATGTAGATGGATAGTATACTTAATGACGACACAGAGGTAGGTACAGCAGTGGCCTTCCGTACCGTACTGCTATATATAGTATACTGGTGGTCACTGTGTCAGCAAACTGCAAAACTAAAATGCACCACAGGTATAGAATGTAGATGGATAGTACACTTAATGACGACACAGAGGTAGGTACAGCAGTGGCCTTCCGTACCGTACTGCTATATATAGTATACTGGTGGTCACTGTGTCAGCAAACTGCAAAACTAAAATGCACCACAGGTATAGAATGTAGATGGATAGTATACTTAATGATGACACAGAGGTAGGTACAGCAGTGGCCTTCCGTACCGTACTGCTATATATAGTATACTGGTGGTCACTGTGTCAGCAAACTGCAAAACTAAAATGCACCACAGGTATACTGGAAAGAAAACAAATTTACACCCACAAGAAAATGCGCTAACCAGCTGCAGGTCAATGGACTTTCAAGGATAGGGTGTTACCCACACCCAAAAATGGAAGATATTGTAAAACAGAAAAGATTTTCCCCGAAAGTCCTCTTTCCTGCGCTCAACCCTTTAATACAAAAAGGCAATAAAGTCTCTACTTATCTTAGACTTGAGGTTCCCTTTAATTTTCTCTGCTCCTCGTACTCATATGTACAAATTTTTTAGCGATGGTACATGAAAAAAAAAGAGATCAGAGATACAATCTAGTGTAGTGTGTTCATAAATTTCAAGGATAAAAAAAACTTTCAATATGAATCATATAGTCCAGAAACGTATATAATAAAAATATAATGTTATTTATTGCCGGAAAAAAAGTTCCTCATCACATGAAGAAACAGTAAAATTCATTACACATCCAGGACATATGAGGGTGGCTTCCTACCAGATCTTGGATTTTTTGAAGTGCGTCAAAGCAAAAGTGCTGTATAGATGTTTAATGTCCCCGGGGACGAAACAGCTCCAAGCCGTGGGCACCTCGTCTTCTCCTCGTCTGGTCAATCAGCCACCGGTCGTCACAATCAACCAACGCGTTTCGATCAATCCGTTGATCTTTTTCAAGGCATATGCTGTCTGTCCCTCTTCCCAGATATTTATACCCCTGTGTGTTTGTGATCCTAAATACTGGGAGGAGCCACTCTCATTTACAATTAAAACCATATACATACATTATATTAATCTTTTGTCTAATCTAACAGTCAGGTTCTATTCTGATCAGTACAATGTATCTATCATATAAAAATCGCATTAGCAAGTGCTTTATTTCATTTAAAAAACATAAAAAACTATAAATTGCCGTGACCGGAAGTGCCCTGTGCACTTCCGTTTCTTCCCCTCATTTCCCATCTCAAAAGGTTCCATATTCTAATGGGGAACGGATCCTCTGGTGCAACTTCCGGTTGTCTCTGCTGTATGATTGAGACTCCCGGTCACGTGATCAGGCCGGATGTTCCTCGGCGGCCATTTTTGTAGTCCAAACAGTGATTCCGATTCTACCAGCTTTACTCTTTGTCTGAAAACTGATAGTGCATAAGATATAAGTTTCCTGTACACATATATATAAAAACAGCTCCATACATATATATATATCAACTCCATTATTAGACTTATTGTCATTGCAGCGGATTCTCCCGGCCACGTGATTATAACGGAAGTTCCGCCGCGGCCATTTTGGTAGTTCTAACATCTTATAAAAAATAATAGTGTACTACCAACATTATTTTACAGTTAAAAAACATATAAAAAGGTGCCAAGAGTCCATCATTTTAATATAGAAACTAGAACTAGGATAGGCAATACGATTTTTATCTGTCTATAAATACATTAAATCTAATGTCATTCTCCACATTAATGTAGGTTTACTGTCTATACCGCAAATATTTTCACATTATTCGACACTCTAAAAATTATGATCATCATACAGATTAAAATAAACTTAGTAATTTGAATCTCATATCCAGATAATTTAAAAAAATGCAAAAATAGAATTGATACATCTTCTTTCCGGATAATCTACTATAATAGAAGAAATAGTGCAGTTTACTTATAATGGTTTAAAGGACAAGAGTCCAGACACCCCAGTTTTAGGGCATATATATCTTTACTCCAGGAACCACTTAACTTCAAAGTCCTTATTCAAACCCCCTGGGTGTAACGTCTTTAAGGAATGTATATATTGCATCTCCGTTTTCGCCAAGGTCGCAGCCGTATTGTTGCACCTCCAGCTTCCTTTCACTTGTTTCAGTGCACCAAATTTTTTCACATTTTTTATGTCTTGGTTATGGACCTTTTTAAAGTGTGCAGAAAGTGTGTGTGTTTCAACCCCATTTTTAATGTTGCGTAAATGTTCCGCAAGCCTCACTTTCAAATTTCTGCTGGTCCTACCAATATAGAATAAACCACAACTGCATTCCAAAAAATATATCACATTCAGTGAAGAGCAGGTTATAAATTCCTCAATCCTGAGATTTTTTCCATTTATCTCAATCTCTGTGCACTTATTAACACCACTAACTGATTTACACATACGGCAGATCCCGCACCGGTAAAATCCCTTTGAAAGGGTGCGGATATTTGCCCTCGGTGGTGAGTAAGCGCTCCTAACCAGTTTATCCTTTATATTTTTGGCTTTTCGATAGATAAACTGAGGATGATCGGGGAGTTGTTTCTCTAATAACGGATCACCTCTCAGGACTGACCAATGCTTTTTAAATATACATTCTATTTGTTTATGTTGGGCATTATAATTCGTAATAAAAGCCATAGAGAAATCTTTTTTCTCATCACCAGAAACATTTGACTTTATCTTTGGAACTAACAGATCCTTCTTGTCTATACCTTTACATTTAAGTTTTGCTTTTTCAATACTTTTCTGACTGTATCCACTTCTTTGGAAACTCTTGGTCATTATTCCCGCTTGTTCCTCATAGGTTTTATTGTCCGTACAGTTCCTTTTCAACCTTTGCAGTTGGCTGTTAGGTATGGACTCCAACCAGTTGACATGGTGGCAACTGGTGGTGTGGATGTATGTTCCTGAGTCCGTTGGTTTTGTATAATTACGGGTCTTTAAGGATCCGTTATCCACATATATGTTTAAATCCAAAAAATTCACATTATTGTTGCTGATGTCAAATGTTAATAGAATATTATACTCATTTCTGTTCAGCTGTTCACAGAAAAGGGACAAGGTCTCTCTGTCTCCTCTCCAAAAGAAGATTATATCATCGATATATCTTGACCAGGATACCAGGTTCGCCCCGAATTGATTGTTCTGCCACACATGTTGGTCTTCCCACATACCCTTAATGACGACACAGAAGTAGGTACAGCAGTGGCCTTCCGTACCGTACTGCTATATATAGTATACTGGTGTTCACTGTGTCAGCAAACTGCAAAACTAAAATGCACCACAGGTATAGAATGTAGATGGATAGTACACTTAATGACGTCACAGAGGTAGGTACAGCAGTGGCCTTCCGTACCGTACTGCTATATATAGTATACTGGTGGTCACTGTGTCAGCAAACTGCAAAACTAAAATGCACCACAGGTATAGAATGTAGATGGATAGTATACTTAATGACGACACAGAGGTAGGTATAGCAGTGGCCTTCCGTACCGTACTGCTATATATAGTATACTGGTGGTCACTGTGTCAGCAAACTGTAAAACTAAAATGCACCACAGGTATAGAATGTAGATGGATAGTATACTTAATGATGACACAGAGGTAGGTACAGCAGTGGCCTTCCGTACCGTACTGCTATATATAGTATACTGGTGGTCACTGTGTCAGCAAACTGCAAAACTAAAATGCACCACAGGTATAGAATGTAGATGGATAGTATACTTAATGACGACACAGAGGTAGGTACAGCAGTGGCCTTCCGTACCGTACTGCTATATATAGTATACTGGTGGTCACTGTGTCAGCAAACTGCAAAACTAAAATGCACCACAGGTATAGAATGTAGATGGATAGTATACTTAATGAGGACACAGAGGTAGGTACAGCAGTGGCCTTCCGTACCGTACTGCTATATATAGTATACTGGTGGTCACTGTGTCAGCAAACTGCAAAACTAAAATGCACCACAGGTATAGAATGTAGATGGATAGTATACTTAATGACGACACAGAGGTAGGTACAGTAGTGGCCTTCCGTACCGTACTGCTATATATAGTATACTGGTGGTCACTGTGTCAGCAAACTGCAAAACTAAAATGCACCACAGGTATAGAATGTAGATGGATAGTATACTTAATGACGACACAGAGGTAGGTACAGCAGTGGCCTTCCGTACCGTACTCTATATATAGTATACTGGTGGTCACTGTGTCAGCAAACTGCACAACTGAAATGCACCACAGGTATATAATTAGAATGTAGATGGATAGTATACTTAATGACGACACAGAGGTAGGTACAGCAGTGGCCTTCCGTACCGTACTGCTATATATACTGGTGGTCACTGTGTCAGCAAAACTCTGCACTGTACTCCTCCTATATAATATTATACTGGTGGTCCCGACTCCCCAGTCCCCACAATAAAGCAGCACACTGAGCACAGATATGGAGTGTTTTTCAGGCAGACAACGTATAATGGTGGTCACTGTCAGCAAAACTCTGCACTGTACTCCTGTACAGCTGCTCCCCAGTCCCCACAATTAAGCAGTGTGAGCACAGATATATGCAGCACACTGAGCACAGATAAGGAGCGTTTTTTTCAGGCAGAGAACGGATAAAACTGGTGGTCACTGATCAGCAAAACTCTGCACTGTACTCCTCCTATATTATACAGCTGCTCCCCAGTCCTCCCCACAATTAAGCAATAAAGCACAATCAAGTTCAACAATAACGGAGAGGACGCCAGCCACGTCCTCTCCCTAACATTTCCAATGCACGAGTGAAAATGGCGGCGACGCGCGGCTGCTTATATAGAATCCGAATCTCGCGAGAATCCGACAGCGGGATGATGACGTTCGGGCGCGCTCGGGTTAACCGAGCCATACGGGAGAATCCGAGTATGGCTCGGACCCGTGTAAAAAGGGTGAAGTTCGGGGGGGTTCGGTTTCCGAGAAACCGAGCCCGCTCATCACTAATAAGAAGTACTATGGAAAATATAGTGCTATGGATTGATTGAGGAAGGGGGGCCCCAAATCGGTAGCTTGCCTTGGGCCCAGTGACGTCTAATTCCGCCTCTGACAGGGACGGACCCGGGTAAGGGTGCAATATAAATTTTGTGACCTGGTTTAACTGACCTTGGTTATACTTAAAAGCTGCTGATTGGCTGTGTATGCAGGGGTCCGCCTCAAGGGAGTGTCTGTGAGTGACGTGCAGGGCAGACACAGGATCAGTGTAAACGGGCTGACACGGGAATAACCTTGGTCTAAAGTGCAGTGCAAACGTGGTCTGACCTGGCTTGAAACTATGTCCATAAAAATCAAGAGTCGGACCTGGGTTTTTGGTGGAAAAGTGGTATACCCCTTATACCCCTTTCAGACATAAGGGCCCTCATTCCGAGTTGTTCGCTCGCAAGCTGCTTTTAGCAGCATTGCACACGCTAAGCCGCCGCCTACTGGGAGTGAATCTTAGCTTAGCAAAATTGCGAACGAAAGATTCTCAAAATTGCGAATAGAAATTTCTTTGCAGTTTCTGAGTAGCTCGGGACTTACTCTGCCACTGCGATCAGTTCAGTCAGTTTCGTTCCTGGTTTGACGTCACAAACACACCCAGCGTTCGCCCAGACACTCCTCCGTTTCTCCAGCCACTCCCGCGTTTTTCCCAGAAACGGTAGCGTTTTTTCACACACTCCCATAAAACGGCCAGTTTCCGCCCAGAAACACCCACTTCCTGTCAATCACATTACGATCACCAGAACGAAGAAAAAACCTTGTAATGCCGTGAGTAAAATACCAAACTTCTTAGCAAATTTACTTGGCGCAGTCGCAGTGCGAACATTGCGCATGCGCAATTAGCGGAAAAACGCTGCGATACGAAGAAAATTACCGAGCGAACAACTCGGAATGACCACCAAGATACGGGAAATACATGAGTACGATCCAGCTCTATCAACCAGGGAATTTCCTGGGTCTTTGTCTGAGTACCCCATTCACACTACACCTAAAACCCAGGAAATTTCAAGATGCATTCACAATGAACCCAGGTCTGTCATGGAATTTGGTGTGAATTTAAAGGGGACTCTTTCATGTATATTATTCAGTCTTTCATATTTGGTAATGGCAAAATTGTGCTTTTATTTCCTATTTACACACATTTTTTCTTTAAAGCTGTGCTACTTACTAGATATTTTTTTAATTTATTCTTACTAAGGCTCTCCTACTCACATCCCCACTCCCATACCCAGCTATCAGCCAGTATTACCATTCCTCCGTTTCAGATCTACTCTTCTCGTGTGTGAACTTCCTATAAGTATACAGCATTTGTATAGTCTACTGTGTAATAGACTAAACTAAGCTGGGTTAAATTATAGCCATTAGCCAAACAGCCAGTCTCACTGTCTTTTCTTCCAACCTGGGTCTAAAAACCCAGGTTGGATGCGTTCACACTAGAGGCGACCTGGGAAAAATGCTGGTAGAGAGCAGGGTTTAGGACCTAGGACTTTGACCTGTTCACACATTGCAAAAACCCTTGTTGATGCATGTTCACAGGCAAAAACCCAGGCTTCTGCTGTATGTCTGAAAGAGGTATTCGTGTGCCTTGATGACCGAGGTTGGGAATGCCTTTCCTATATGAATGTTCTTTGCTGGACAATCAACTTTTTTCTACTGAGATAACCATGTTAAAGCCTTTCCTGCTTCTGCCTCATGTTTGTCACAAGGGGTTACATATCTGCAGGATGTTTCTTAAGTGGAACTAAAATCAATTATGTGAAACTCTATAGTTGTAGACAAAAAAAATGTAATTTATGAAATTGCAATTATATGGATGGGTGAGGGGCTTCTCTGGTCAAAATAGCATCGATTGTGGAGGTCCAATATTTTTGTTCTTGTGAGGTCAATGCTGGCAGGATGCACACTTATGCCAAAAACTAGAGTTAGTGCCTAATTCAGCATCAGTAGCAGATTCTGCTAAATTGCTAAATCTGCTACTGAAAAAATCTCATGATGGGGGCTGCCCAGCACAGGGTAAGGCCGCCCATCATGAGAAGTCATGCCCAACGATGCAATCACAATCTAATTGTGATTGCATCACAGGAATCACATCAATTGCAGCAGTTAGGGTAGACCCCTGTCTGCGTAGCCTGGCTGCGAAGGCAAGTGCACCCCTGCCATGTTTTCTCCCGCAGCTGCTGCGTGTGACGTCACGTGGCCACCCCTAAACTGGTCCAGAAACGCCTGAGTTGTCCGGACCACTCCCCCATAATGCCACATCGTGGCTGTCCGCCGCTGTCAATCACAGTGCGATCGTATCCGCATGCGCAATAGTCTGAAAATCGCCCGTTTTGCATTTTCTGACAGTTGCAACTGAACCTGAATTAGGCCCTTAATTTTGTAGAACAAGATATTTAAGGAACGCAGAGAGTGTATGTATTGCGACATTCCTGAATACCTGTGTGCCATAGAGACTCTGTAAAATAACATGAATTGGACACTTATTTGGATCAGAAGGAGGTCTGTACTGGTGCATGGGACATATTTTGCTTCTGTTAAGAACAAGTTATTTGTGAAAGAGCATTTAAAGATACAGTTGTACCATTGTGATCAAAAATAAAATGTACACTACTGACATGTACTGTGTAATAGGACAATTTAATGGTCTATTTACTATAATAAACTCTTTATCGGCTGATATCAATGTACATTTATACACAGGTAAACAATGCATACTTATGTATAATAAAACGTGGATATATTGACAAGGAAAAATGGGTCAGCTATATTTATGTAAATAAAGGAGGGAATGGTATGGTGTCACAGAAATAATGGTCCTACCAGGGGCGTCTCTAGAGAGGAGGGGACCCGTGTAAAGACTCCGTGTGTGGGCCCCCTCCTCTCCCGTAGCCATCACGCCGCTGCTAGCACTCTCAGAGCTGTAGACTCTGGCACAGTGCCAGAGTCTACAGCGCATGCGCAGGACTCCAAAAAATGAACGCCGCACCATTTTTTCAGAGTCCTGCGCATGCGCTGTAGACTCTGGCACTGTGGCAGTCTCTAGTGGTCAGTGCGCTAGCAGCGGCGCAACGGTTACGGGAGAGAAGGGGGCCCACACACGTTCAGCGATGGACTCTGGAAAGGTAAGTATAGGAGAAATGTGTGCAGTGTGGGCCCCCCCTGTACTCAGGGGCCCGTGTGCACCGCACACACTGCACCCATTATAGAAACACCAATGGGCCCTACACGCCGTATCACCATCTGCCCCAATAGGCTGTCCAACTGTCAGCACTTCACACAAACATTTAAAGTATCCAACTCCGCTTCCAATACTAATAACCAAAAGACTGACCTTAAGGGAGATTTATCAAAGCTTGGAGAGATATAGGGGTATATGCAATTGCGGTCGAATTCCCGAAATTGTCGAAAAACGGGACTTTTTCGGCAAAAAAAAAAAAATCGACAATGCAATTCAGTACTTTCCGTCAAAAAAACGGACTTTCAAAATTCGACTTTTTGAAATTCGACATTTGTCAAATTCGACATTTCTGCAATGGTACAAATGCGGCAATTCGCCAAAAGTATATTCAATTGAAGTTTGGAAATTCGACAACAGTGCTTTTAGACAGTAAATTCGTCATTTTCAATCCGCCACACTTTGGTGGGGGAATCTAATAAAAAAAAATTTAAAACATGTTTTTTTTTGTGTTTTTTTTTATTGGTAATAGCATATCTATTTATATTAGAAGGGATTAGGTAATTGGTTTGTCTATTTTGGAGGTACAAGTATTATTTATATATTTTTTAAAATATTATTTATTTATTTATTTTTAAATGGAATGGTAAAATCCCGAAAAAAAAATGGCGTGGGGTCCCCCCTCCAAAGCATAACCAGCCTCGGGCTCTTCGAGCCGGTCCTGGTTCTAAAAATCCGGGGGGGAAAATGACAGGGGATCCCCCGTATTTTTAAAACCAGCACCAGGCTCTGCGCTTGGTACTGGTGCAAAAAATACGGGGGACAAAAAGAGTAGGGGTCCCCCGTATTTTTTACACTAGCATCGGGCTCCACTAGCTGGACAGATAATGCCACAGCCGGGGGTCACTTTTATACAGCGCCCTGCGGCCGTGGCATTAAATATCCAACTAGTCACCCCTGGCCGGGGTACCCTGGGGGAGTGGGGACCCCGTCAATCAAGGGGTTCCCCCCCCCCAGCCACCCAAGGGCCAGGGGTGAAGCCCGAGGCTGTCCCCCCCATCCAAGGGCTGCAGATGGGGGGCTGATAGCCTTGAGAAATTTGAAAGAATATTGTTTTTTCCAGTAGTACTACAAGTCCCAGCAAGCCTCCCCCGCAAGCTGGTACTTGGAGAACCACAAGTACCAGCATGCGGGAGAAAAACGGGCCCGCTGGTACCTGTAGTTCTACTGGGAAAAAAATACCCAAATAAAAACAGGACACGCACACCGTGATAGTAAAACTTTATTACACACATGTCGACACACACATACTTACCTATGTTCACACGCCGACCTCTGTCCACTTGTCCAAGTAGAATCCACATGTACCTGTGAATAAAATTATACTCACCTCAATCCAGTGTCCAGATTATAATCCACGTACTTGGCAAAAAAAAAAAACGATCACCCAGACCAAACGGACTGAAAGGGGTCCCATGTTTACACATGGGACCCCTTTCCACGAATGCCGGGACCCCACGAGACTGCTGTCACAGAAGGTCCCTTCAGCCAATCAGGAAGCGCTACTTCGTGGCACTCACCTGATTGGCTGTATGCGCGTCTGCTGTCAGACAGCGCATCGCACAGCTCCCTCCATTAGTTTCAATGGTGGGAACTTTGCGGGTAGCGGTGGGGTTACTCCCTCCATTAGTTTCATGGGACCCCTTTCAGTCCGGCTGGTTCGGGTGTTCGTTTTTTTTTTTTGCCAAGTACGAGGATTATTTTAAAAGATCCGGACACTGGATTGAGGTGAGTATAATTTTTTTCACAGGTACCCCGGATTCTTCAGTGACGAGGGGGGCGTGGCAGTCGGCGGGTCAACATAGGTAAGTATGTATGTGTCGGCATGTATGAAATAAAGTTTTACTTTCACGGTGTGTGTTTCCTGTTTTTATTTGGGTATTTTTTTCCCAGTAGAACTACAGGTACCAGCGGGCCCGTTTTTCTCCCGCATGCTGGTACTTGTGGTTCTCCAAGTACTAGCTTGCGGGGGAGGCTTGCTGGGACTTGTAGTACTACTGGAAAAAACAATATTCTTTCAAATTTCTCAAGGCTATCAGCCCCCCATCCGCAGCCCTTGGATGGGGGGGACAGCCTTGGGCTTCACCCCTGGCCCTTGGGTGGCTGGGGGGGGACCCCTTGATTGAAGGGGTCCCCACTCCCCCAGGGTACCCCGGCCAGGGGTGACTAGTTGGATATTTAATGCCACGACCGCAGGGCGCTGTATAAAAGTGACCCCCGGCTGTGGCATTATCTGTCCAGCTAGTGGAGCCCGATGCTGGTGTAAAAAATACGGGGGACCCCTACTCTTTTTGTCCCCCATATTTTTTGCACCAGCACCAGGCGCAGAGCCCGGTGCTGGTTTTAAAAATACGGGGGATCCCCTGTCATTTCCCCCCCCCGGATTTTTAGAACCAGGACCGGCTCGAAGAGCCCAAGGCTGGTTATGCTTTGGAGGGGGGACCCCACGCAATTTTTTTTCGGGTTTTTTACTGTTTTTTTTAAAATCGGATCAAAATCCGTCAAATCGGCCGTTTTTCGACAGCGGGACTGTCGAATCCGTTTTTAATTGAATATGGTAAATTTCGGCACCCACTTGCCGGAATTCGACGGTCGAATTGTGTCGAATTAAAAAACGTCCGAAAAATTGCCGCGATTCGCCGCTAATTGCATATACCCCATAATGTGGAGAAAGATAAAATACTAACAAATCAACTGCTGACATTTTACAGGCTGTGTTTGAAAAATGACAGCAGGTGATTGATTGATTGATTGATTGATGCTCTATCTTCCTCCACTTTATCTCTCTCCAAGCTTTGGTTAATTTTCCCCATGAACTGGAGGTACTGCAGATGAAATTACTATTTGCAAAGAAACACGTTAGGGTTTCTTGTCACTTTAATGGCCCTAATACATTTAAGATGTACTAGGGCAGTGGTTCTCAAACTCGGTCCTCAGGACCCCACACGGTTCACGTTTTCCATGTAACCCAGCAGCTGCACTGTGTAACACCGACTGTCACATTTTAAAAATCTACAGGTGACCTGGAAAACATGAACCGTGTGGGGTCCTGAGGAGCGAGTTTGAGAACCTGTGTACTAGGGCAATGCCCCAATTCCCCTGACAGACGGGTCAAGAGATCGGCAATATTAAGCATGTTTAAAAATGTCAAGCGGGCATTTTTAACATGTTTGATTTCCCTGATCCCCCAACGGATCATCAGTGTGCGCCATTCAGCGGATCTAGTCGGCGTATCAGCATTTCTGGCCTAATTGGAGAATCACCTCTTAGATGAATAGGGGCCATAACACTTGGTTACCTCACACACAATTGCCTTCCACCACTGACCAGTGCAGTATAGGCAGTTCCCACAGTCCAAGCAAAACAAGTTACTGGATACCCCCTGTGACACGGCATTCACACCTGTGGCTTTGGCCTGAATCTTAACCTGTGACCAGCAGTGGTTCCTACCTAATTGTAGTACGGGGGCTGCCACTACCTCCATGCCCAGAGAGGAGACAACCAGCCTCGGTCTCGGCAACTGCGCAATGGTCCCGGCACCTGCGCTGGGAAACGGCGCATGCGCAGATGCTGCAGTGTGACTACACAAGTGCAAACCCCATGCAGCCCATAGAAGGAAGTCACTGCCAGTCACAGTTAAGTCAATGAAGCTGGACTGTATTTGCCTTCCCTAACACTGAGTGGGGTGGCGGATTTTACCAGAGGAAGAGGAGGGGGGGGGGGGTGCAGCCCGTAGGTAGAATGTGTGTGTGTGTGTGTGTGTGTGTGTGTGTGTGTGTGTGTGTGTGGCTAGGTTGAAAGGAGAGATCGAAAGGCTGCGTGAAGGGAGGGTTAGGGGGGAGAAGGTTAGCATATTTATCTATCAGGTGCCAAGATTTCTCAGCATCAGGATGCTGCTGTCAGTCATGTGATTCAGATAACATATCCAGAATTACATTTATTGAACTCCACACCTAATGGAGTAGACTCTTTCAGCTGTAAGAACTCTGGGTTAGTCAGCAAACAAGTTTTCTTCAGGAGAATGAAACATAGAAACAATTGTACTTTGTAGGTTTTTACCTTACATAAAATTAATAACTGTCACATACAATTAAATCAACCTTGGGGCCCCACAAAGTCAGATCCACAGTTTAACAAGATGGAGCTCGGTGCTGCACTTTGAAATGTATTTCCTCTAGTTATAAAAGTTGTAGTTAGTCATAATTAGAGATGTGCAGCGGGCATTTTTCGTGTTTTGTGTTTTGGTTTTGGATTCGGTTCCGCGGTCGTGTTTTAGATTCGGACGTGTTTTGGCAAAACCACCCTTTCGGATTTTTGTCGGATTCGGATGCATTTTGGATTCGGGTGTTTTTTTTAAAAAAACCCCTCAAAAACAGCTTAAATCATAGAATTTGGGGGCAATTTTGATCCTATAGTATAATTAACCTCAATAACCATAATTTCCACTCATTTTTCCAGTCTATTCTGAACACCTCACAATATTATTTTTAGTCCTAAAATTTGCACCGAGGTCGCTGGATGACTAAGCTAAGCGGCCCAAGTGGGCGGCACAAACACCTGGCCCATCTAGGAGTGGCACTGCACTGTCAGACAGGATGGCACTTAAAAAAATAGTCCCCAAACAGCACATGATGCAAAGACAAATAAAAAAGAGGTGCAAGATGGAATTGTCCTTGGGCCTTCCCACCCACCCTTATGTTTTATAAACAGGACATGCACACTTTAACAAACCAATAATTTCAGCGACAGGGTTTGCCACACGACTGTGGCTAAAATGACTGGTTGGTTTGGGCCCCCACCAAAAAAGAAGCAATCAATCTCTCCTTGCACAAACTGGCTCTACAGAGTCAAGATGTCCACCTCATCCTCCGATTCCTCACCCCTTTCACTGTGTACATCCTCCTCCTCACAGAGTATTAATTCGTCCACACTGGAATCCACCATCACAGGTCCCTGTGTACTTTCTGGAGGCAATTGCTGGTAAATGTCTCCACGGAGGAATTTATAATTCATTTTGATGAACATCATCTTCTCCACATTTTCTCGTAGTAATCTCCTACGCCGATCACTGACAAGGTGACCGGCTGCACTAAACACTCTTTCGGAGTACACACTGGAGCGGGGGCAACTTAGGTAAAATAAAGCCAGTTTGTGCAAGGGCCTCCAAATTGCCTCTTTTTCCTGCCAGTATACGTACGGACTGTCTGCATGCCTACAGAGATGCTGTCACTCATATAATCCTCCACCATTCTTTCAATGGTGACAGAATCATATGCAGTGACAGTAGACGACATGTCAGTAATCGTTGGGAGATTCTTCAGCCTGGACCACATATCAGCACTTGCTCCTGACTGCCCTGCATCACCGCCAGCGGGTGGTTTTGGAAATTTTATCCTTTTCCTGGCAGCTCCAGTGGCGGTAGAAAATGAAGGAGGAGCTGTTGGCGGGTCACGTTCCGCTTGACTTGACAATTGTCTCACCAGCAGGTCTTTGAACATCTGCAGACTTGTGTCTGCCGGAAAGAGAGATACAACGTAGGCTTTAAACCGAGGATCGAGCACGGTGGCCAAAATGTAGTGCTCTGATTTCAACAGATTGACCACCCGTGAATCCTGGTTAAGTGAATGAAGGGCTCCATCCAATAGTCCCACATGCCTAGCGAAATCGCTCCGTTTTAGCTCCTCCTTCAATCTCTCCAGCTGCTTCTGCAAAAGCCTGATGAGTGGAATGACCTGACTTAAGCTGGCAGTGTCTGAACTGACTTCACGTGTGGCAAGTTCAAAGGGTTGGAGAACCTTGCACAACATGGAAATCATTCTCCACTGCACTTCAGTCAGGTGCATTCCCCCTCCTTTGCCTATATCGTAGGCAGATGTATAGGCGTGAATGGCCTTTTGCTGCTCCTCCATCCTCTGAAGCATATAGAGTGTTGAATTCCACCTCGTTACCACCTCTTGCTTCAGCTTATGGCAGGGCATGTCCATGAGTGTTTGCTGATGCTCCAGTCTTCGGCACGCGGTGGCTGAATGCCGAAAGTGGCCCGCAATTTTTCAGGCCACCGACAGCATCTCTTGCATGCCCCTGTCGTTTTTCAAAAAATTATGCACCACCAAATTAATTTTATATGCAAAACATGGGACTTTGCCCACATGTAAAAACATGGGAATTTGCCCACATGTAATGCACGCACAATATTGGTGGCATTGTCCGATATCACAAATCCCCAGGAGAGTCCAATTGGGGTAAGCCATTCTGCGATGATGTTCCTCAGTTTCCGTAAGAGGTTGTCAGCTGTGTGCCTCTTACGGAAAGCGGTGATACAAAGCGTAGCCTGCCTAGGAACGAGTTGGCGTTTGCGAGATGCTGCTACTGGTGCCGCCGCTGTTGTTGCTGCGGGAGGCAATACATCTACCCAGTGGGCTGTCACAGTCATATAGTCCTTAGTCTGCCCTGCTCCACTTGTCCACATGTCCGTAGTTAAGTGGACAGTGGGTACAACTGCATATTTTAGGACACTGAGGACACTTTTTCTGATGTCTGTGTACATTCTCGGTATCGCCTGCCTAGAGAAGAGGAACCTAGATGGGGTTTGGTACCAGGGACACACTACCTCAAGCATTTCTCTAAGTTCCAGTGAACTAACGGTGGATACCGGACGCACGTCTAACACCAACATAGTTGTCAAGGCCTGAGTTATCTGCTTTGCAACAGGATGACTGCTGTGATATTTAATCTTCCTCGCAAAGGACTGTTTGACAGTCAATTGCTTACTGGAAGTAGAACAAGTGGTCTTCCGACTTCCCCTCTGGGATGACGATCAACTCCCAGCAGCAACAACAGCAGCGCCAGCAGCAACAGCAGAAGTAGGCGTTACACTCAAGGATCCATCGGTGGAATCCCAGTTAGGAGAGGACTCGTCAGACTTGCCAGTGACATGGCCTGCAGGACTATTGGCGTTCCTGTCTAAGGAGGAAATTGACTTTGAGGGAGTAGGTGGTGTGGTTTGCATGAGCTTGGGTACAAGAGGAAGAAGGGATTTAGTTGTCAGTGGACTGCTTCCGCTGTCACCCAAAGTTTTTGAACTTGTCAATGACTTCTGAGGAATGTGCTCCAGGTGACGTATAAGGGAGGATGTTCCTAGGTGGTTAACGTCCTTACCCCTACTTATTACAGCTTGACAATGGCAACACATGGCTTGACACCTGTTGTCCGCATTTCTGTTGAAATAGTTCCACACCGAAGAGGTGATTTATTTTTTGTATTTTGACCAGGCATGTCAATGGCCTTATTCATCCCACGGACAACATGTGTCTCCCCGGGTGCCTGACTTAAACAAACCACCTCACCATCAGAATCCTCCTCGTCAATTTCCTCCTCAGCACCAGCAACACCCATATCCTCATCCTGGTGTACTTCAACAGTGACATCTTCAATTTGAATATCAGGAACTGGACTGTGGGTGCTCCTTCCAGCACTTGCAGGGGGCGTGCAGGTGGTGGAAGGAGCCACCTCTTCCCGTCCAGTGTTGGGAAGGTCAGGCATCGCAACCGACACAATTGGACTCTCCTTGGGGATTTGTGAGTTAGAACGCACAGTTCTTTGGTTTGCTTTTGCCAGCTTAACTCTTTTCATTTTTCTAGCGGGAGGATGAGTGCTTCCATCGTCATGTGAAGCTGAACCACTAGCCATGAACATAGGCCAGGGCTTGAGCCGTTCCTTGCCACTCCGTGTCGTAAATGACATATTGGCAAGTTTACGCTTCTCCTCAGACGATTTTAATTTAGATTTTTGGGTCATTTTACTGAACCTTTGCTTTTTGGATTTTACATGCTCTCTACTATGACATTGGGCATCGGCCTTGGCAGACGACGTTGATGGCATTTCATCGTCTCTGCCATGACTAGTGACAGCAGCTTCAGGTGGAAGTGGATCTTGATCTTTTTTTCCCTATTTTACCCTCTAAATTTTTTTTCTCCATTTTTTAATGTGTGGAATTATATGCCAGTAATATATCTAGAATTAGATGGCAGTAATGTCTGGAATTAGATACCACTAGATAGATACCAGATACCACTGTGACTGGAATGATGATGACCTATGCACAGTGACAGGACACTACCACAGCACCCTACAGCAGCAAGATGCAGCACAAGACACTGTACTAGTATTAGTAATGTAGTATTGCTGAGCACCACAATGCAGCACAAGACAATGAGCAGTGATACTTAGCACTGATGATACTACTGAGAACTGACACTGAGCAGCACGATGCAGCACAAGACACTGTACTAGTATTAGTAATGTAGTATTACTGAGCACCACAATGCAGCACAAGACAATGAGCAGTGATACTGAGCACTGATGATATTACTGAGAACTGACACTGAGGAGCATGATGCAGCACAAGACACTGTACTAGTATTAGTAATGTAGGGTTACTGAGCACCACAATGCAGCACAAGACAATGAGCAGTGATACTTAGCACTGATGATACTACTGAGAACTGACACTGAGCAGCACGATGCAGCACAAGACACTGTACTAGTATTAGTAATGTAGTATTACTGAGCACCACAATGCAGCACAAGACAATGAGCAGTGATACTGAGCACTGATGATACTACTGAGAACTGACACTGAGCAGCATGATGCAGCACAAGACACTGTACTAGTATTAGTAATGTAGTATTACTGAGCACCACAATGCAGCACAAGACAATGAGCAGTGATACTGAGCACTGATGATACTACTGAGCACTGATACTGAGCACTGATGATACTACTGAGAACTGACACTGAGGAGCACGATGCAGCACAAGACACTGTACTAGTATTACTAATGTAGTATTACTGAGCACCACAATGCAGCACAAGATAATGAGCAGTGATACTGAGCACTGATGATATTACTGAGAACTGACACTGAGGAGCATGATGCAGCACAAGACACTGTACTAGTATTAGTAATGTAGTGTTACTGAGCACCACAATGCAGCACAAGACAATGAGCAGTGATACTGAGCACTGATGATACTACTGAGAACTGACACTGAGCAGCACAAGGCACTGTAATAGTATTAGTGTGCAGCACAAAAGCACTCTAGAATTGTCACCCCCCCCCCCCCCCCAGATACCACTGTGACTGGAATGATGATGACCGATGCACAGTCACAGCAGGACACTACTACCACAGCACCCTACAGCAGCAAGATGCAGCACAAGAGAGACACTGTACTAGTATTACTAAGCAGCAATAAGCACTGATATTGAGATTTGCCACTGAGAGAACGTAGCCACGTCCTCTCTGTACCCTCTACAACGCACGAGAGAAAATGGCCGCGACGCGCGGCTCTTTCTATGGAATCCGAATCTCGCGAGAATCCGACAGCGGGATGATGACGTTTTGCCTCGTTCGGGTTTTCCGAGTCAAGCGGGAACAACCGAGCCTGCCTCGGACCCGTGTAAAACACGTGGAGTTTGGGGAGGTTCGGTCCTCGGAGAATTGGTTATAATATTGAAAGTTATTGTATCTCTTTTTAACCAGAAGACCTTCAGTTTTATCAATACCTCAGATTAAGCTCTGAAATAAACACTAGGAACCTTATTTAGAGATGGAAGCAGATTGATGCATACGCAGTATCACTGACCTGGTTTGGGATTGTTGTGGACTCGGAGTATCTTCCGAAGATCGGAAAGAGGAACCGCAACTGGGCCGCAACAGAGATGGCCGAATGTAGGTTTTCCTCATACAGGATTCGGACAGCAGGCAGGAAGCACGTGTTGGATATTGAAGATCTCCTGAAAAACAAAAACTTGAAAGGGCTGATGAATCCTCTGCAGACAGATGATAATGAACGTGGCTGGAGAACAGGAAGATTGAGAGTAGTAACCGTGACTGGAATGCACGGTGCGGAAGCCTGTGTTTGCTGGACGAACGGTAAATTAGAGGTACAGGACGCGGAAGGCACTGACTGTGCAAGGAGATACAGAAGTGCTTGGTGGCACTGAGGTGCTGGAGACATGGAGGTGCTTGGAGGCACGGAGGTGCTTGAGGCACGGAGGTGCTTGAGGCACGGAGGTGCTTGAGGCACGGAGGAGCTTGGAGGCATGGAGGTGCTTGAGGCACGGAGGTTCTTGAGGCACGAAGATGCTCGGAGGCACGGAGGTGATGGAGGCACGGAGGTGCTTGGAGGCACGGAGATAGTCGCAGGCACGGAGGTGCTGGAGGCACGGAGGTGCTGGAGGCACGGAGATGCTCAGAGGCACGGAGGTGCTTGGAGGCACAGAGATGCTCGGAGGCACGGAGGTGCTGGCGATCACCACTCCTGGGGAACTGATGATACTCAGGCACTGATGCAGGACTCCGCCTCCAGCTCACCTCTACTCCGGTGTCATTACCAACACATCATCTGCATTGCTCCGGTGTGAGTGATCTCAAGCTCCTCCATTACCGCTGGCCGCGGCTCTACAATACAACGCTGGCACCATCCTGAACATTCGGGTGATCATCTTTATCTCCATCGCGCTGCATAGCGCAAGTGGGCACTGCAGGGCATCAGGCCGAGGACGCTCGGCCCATCGTCAGCCCACATGAGAGGTAAAACAGTCACCTTGAACCAGGTGATTTGAAACAATTATAACTTTGGGATCACAGCCCTTTATTCATTTGCCAGCTGTTTTATTTTCACAAACGTAGCTTGCTACACTCCGGGACTGCATCTATATCTTCATTGCCGGCTACTTGCCCAGCATTCATCAGTGTTATATAAATTATGGACATCTTCTTCATCCATTATAATATGAATTTATGCTCAACTGATGTTTAGAAACAGAGTATCTAGAGGTGTTTTTTAATCCATTCTTTCTAGGTTTTACATGTAGTTTTTATCATCAATAAATTTGCATTAATTCTTATTGGTTGGCTCTCATCGTTTCACTCATCTCCTGGAATTCAGCGCTTCCGTATTTTTTTTCATTTTTTTTTTTTTTTTGCCTTTACTGATGCAGTGCCTGGCGTCTGAATTTATACTCCCCACCACCATCTGGTTGGTGGGAAGTGCCTGATGACGTCACCCGCCCAGACGCCGGGCCGAGCGACGGGAGCCGGGAGCCGCCAGCGAGGACGGCTGCAGAAAGGACCAGCGCGCCTGGCGAGGTTAGTAAGGTGGACGGGGCGGCGGCGTGACAGTACCCCCTCCTCTAGGGGTGGCATCTGGACACTTCCCAGGTTTCGTAGGGTGCTTGGCATGGAAGATCCAGATCAGTCGAGGAGCTGAGACCTCAGAAGCTCCTATCCAATTTCTCTCCTCAGGACCATAACCTTTCCATTCTACCAGATATTGCAGGTTCTTATGAAGATAACGAGAGTCCAGAATAGTTTTGATCTCGAAGTCTGTCCCAGTTTCAGTTTCTACCGAAGTGGGGCTTGAGGGCTTAGAATGAAAACGATTAAGGATGAGAGGATGAAGGAGAGAAACATGAAAGGCATTCGGTATGCGTAGATGAGAAGGTAATCCCAACTTGCAGACCACAGGATTCAGGATTTGTAGCACAGGGTATGGACCGATGAACCTTGGGGCGAACTTCATGGTGGGTACCTTTAGCCAGAGGTTACGTGTGGAGAGCCATACCCTGTCACCAACCTTGTATTGAGGAGCGGCTCGCCGTTTCTTGTCCGCGAATAACTTGTATCGGACAGAAACCTTTTTAAGACTAGCATGAACCTTACTCCAAATTTGTCTGAAGTGTAGTAGAGTGGAAGTCACAGCTGGAACCTCTCCTGTTGGAAGAATTGGTAATTCCAGAACTTGTGGGTGGAAGCCATAGTTGATGAAGAACGGAGATTCGCCAGTGGAGGAATGAAATGAATGGTTATGTGCAAACTCTGCCCAAGGCAATAACTCTACCCAGTTGTCCTGTGAAGGGGAGAGATACAGGTGGAGGAAAGTCTCCAAGTCTTGATTGACTCGTTCCGTTTGCCCATTAGTTTGGGGGTGATAAGCGGACGAAAACTTAAGTTTAATTTGTAAGGCCGAGCAGAGAGCTTTCCAAAACCTTGCGGTGAACTGTACCCCTCGATCAGAGACTATTTCTTGAGGCAACCCATGCAACCGAAAATGTTCTCGGACAAATATTAGAGCTAATTTAGGAGCTGTCGGCAGACCAGTCAATGGAACGAAGTGCGCCATCTTCGAAAAACGGTCGACGATCACCCAGACAGTGTTGAAACCTTTGGAGCAGGGCAAGTCGGTGACGAAGTCAATGGAAATGTGAGTCCAGGGTTTCATAGGAATGGACAGAGGATGAAGTAACCCAGCAGGAGGTAGGCGAGGAGATTTATGCTGTGTACACTGTGGACAAGTATTCACGTAATCCTGTACATCCTTCCTCATGGAGTCTCACCAGTAAGATCTTTGCAGAAACGTGTACATCTTCTGGGCGCCGGGATGACCGGAAAACTTGGAGATATGGGCCCACTGTAGTATCCTCGACCGGAATTTAGCTGGTACGGACATTCTTCCAGGGGGAGGACCTGGAGTAGTTGAGGCAGCGGAGACAGAAATTGGATTCAGAATTAAACTCCGCTCAAAAGAATCCTCTTCATCTGTGGGAGTTTGTGAACGGGACAGTGCATCCACTTTAGTATTGAAAGTCCCGGCTCGGTACTTGATAACAAAAGAAAATCGAGTGAAGAAGAGTGCCCATCTAGCTTGGCGAGGATTCAAGCACTGTGCGGTTTTGATATACAACAAATTTTTGGGATCTGTGTAAATGGTAATCACATGTTTGGCCCCTTCTAAGAGATATCTCCACTCTTCCAAGGCAGATTTAATTGCCAAGAGTTCCTGATCTCCAATAGTGTAATTTCGTTCAGCCGGAGAGAATTTACGAGAGTGGAAGCCACACGGATGTAATCTTTTATCCGAGGAGTACTGAGAGAGAACGGCCCCAACTCCGACCGAGGATGCGTCAACTTCTAGGAAGAAAGGTTCCTCGAAATTTGGTTGTTGGAGTACTGGAGCGGACATAAAAGCCGATTTAAAGTGGGAAAAAGCCTCTATGGCTTCGTGAGGCCACAAACCCGGGTTGGAACCCTTTCTCGTCAAGGCGGTAATGGGCGCAACAATGGTGGAGAAACTTCTAATGAATTTTCTATAATAGTTCGCAAAACCCAGGAATCTTTGTATTGCTTTCAAGGAGAGTGGCTGTGCCCAGTTCCGAATGGCGGAAAGTTTCTCCGGGCCCATGCGAAGCTCCATCCCCGAGATGATATAACCGGGGAACGGTATTGATGTTACTTCGAAGGTACACTTGGATATCTTGGCATAGAGATGATTCTCACGTAAACGGCGGAGTACCTCTTTGACCTGTATCCTGTGTTCAGCAAGGTCTTTGGAAAAAATCAGTATGTCATCCAAATATACCACAACACTTAGGTATAACATGTCTCAGAAGATTTCGTTGATGAATCCCTGGAAGACAGCAGGAGCATTGCTAAGACCGAACGGCATCACCAGATACTCATAATGCCCATCCCGGGTATTGAAGGCGGTCTTCCATTCATCTCCCTCTCTGATGCGTATAAGGTTATAGGCCCCCCTCAAATCGAGCTTGGAAAAAACGTAGGCACCACGAACTCTATCAAATAGCTCTGTGATTAGGGGCAAGGGGTATTTATTTTTGATGGTAATATCATTTAGGCCGCGGTAGTCGATACATGGTCTTAACCCCCGTCCTTCTTTTTCACGAAGAAGAAGCCCGCTCCAGCCGGGGAGATAGAGGAACGAATGAATCCCTTGTGAAAATTGGACTATATAGTCTGACATAGCTTGTGTCTCTGGAAGGGACAGAGGATAAATGCGACCCGGGGCGGCATTTTCCCTGGGATGAGGTCAATGGGGCAGTCCCAAGACCTATGGGGTGGTAACTGGTCAGCCGCCTGTTCCAAGAACACATCCTTGAACTCTTGATACGCCTCCGGGATAAGTTCTTCCTCCGCCTTAGTAGAAACACGAAGCGGACAGACAGGGGTGAGACAGTTAGCGTGACAAAAAGAACTCCAAGACCGAATCTGTGCGGTCTTCCAATCGATATGGGGATTGTGAATTTTGAGCCAAGGCATTCCGAGAACCAGATCGTGATGCATTTCCGGAATCACCAGGAACTCCAAATATTCTTGATGTAGAGCCCTGTAATTTAACTGGAACCGTGCGCTCTGTTATGATACCCTTGGATATCCTAGTACCATTGATAGCTGTCAAGGAAATAGGCCGTTTGATGGGCCGTACTTCCAAATTCAGGCTTTGGACACAGAGAGAAGAAACGAAATTCCCCGCAGCCCCGGAGTCCAACAGGGCTTCAAAAGACTTGGAAGTAACCTTGGTGGTTAACGATACAGGGAACAAACAGTGTGAAGTCGGAGAAGATTTGGTCATAACCCCCAACTTGACTCCTCCGGAACAAGCTATGCCTGCCCGTTTCCCGGACGGGATTTGCAGGACTTGATGAAGTGACTAGCAGCTCCGCAGTACAGACAGAGTTTACCCTCATGACGACGCTGTCGCTCTTCCGGAGACAATCGGGATCGGTTAATCTGCATGGGTTCGTCCGGACTTGGGACCACCGCTTGCCTTGCAGGTGGAAGCTGGAACCTAGAACGATCCGATCGACTATGTTTACCTCCACGTTCCTGCATCTGGAGATCTACCTTGACGCAGAGAGAGATCAATTCCTCTAAAGAATCCGGAAGCTCCCGAGTGACCAACTCATCCTTCAGGCGATCAGAGAGACCGTTCCAGAAAGCAGCTCTCAGAGCCTCATTATTCCAACGAAGTTCAGAGGCAATGGTTTGAAAATGAACCACATACTGACCCACGGATCGGGAGCCTAGACGGATGCAGAGCAAGTCAGAAGAGGTCGAGGTCATCCTGCCGGGCTCGTCAAAAATTCTTCGAAAAGACGTGATGAATTCGGAGTAATTGGAAACCAGTGAATCAGAACGTTCCCATAATGGAGACACCCAATCCAAGGCAGATCCTTCCAGCAGAGAAATAATATATGCCACCTTGGACCGGTCTGTAGGAAAGTTATGTGCATGTAGCTCAAAAACCACAACAATTTTTAGGATTCCCACTATAACGGGACGGAGTAGGCAGCTGAAGGCGCGGAGTGGCACCGGCCGATGGCTGAACATTGCTGGAAGCGGCAACTGGTGCGGCTACTGGAACTGGTGCTGGAATTACCGAGGCTAGGGACGCTTGAATCTGATCCAGATGCCCGGACAACTCCTGGAGGTACTGCATCACCTGACCTTGTGCCGCCTCCTGACTTTGTACTCGGAAAGCCAGATTCTAGATAGCACTTGATTCCGTGTTCCGATCCCCCGGGTCCATGAGGCCTGAGTATACTATCACTGACCTGGTTTGGGATTGTTGTGGACTCGGGGTATCTTCCGAAGATCGGAAAGAGGAACCACAACTGGGCCGCAACAGAGATGGCCGAATGTAGGTTTTCCTCATACAGGATTCGGACAGCAGGCAGGAAGCACGTGTTGGATATTGAAGATCTCCTGAAAAACAAAAACTTGAAAGGGCTGATGAATCCTCTGCAGACAGATGGTAATGAACGTGGCTGGAGAACAGGAAGATTGAGAGTAGTAACCGTGACTGGAATGCACGGTGCGGAAGCCTGTGTTTGCTGGACGAACGGTAAATTAGAGGTACAGGACGCGGAAGGCACTGACTGTGCAAGGAGATACAGAAGTGCTTGGTGGCACTGAGGTGCTGGAGACATGGAGGTGCTTGGAGGCACGGAGGTGCTTGAGGCACGGAGGTGCTTGGAGGCACGGAGGTGCTTGAGGCGCGGAGGTGCTTGGAGGCACGGAGATACTCGGAGGCACGGAGGTGCTGGAGGCACGGAGATGCTCGGAGGCACGGAGGTGCTTGGAAACATAGAGAGGCTCGGAGGCACGGAGGTGCTGGCGATCACCACTCCTGGGGAACTGATGATACTCAGGCACTGTTGCAGTGCCTGGCGCCTGAATTTATACTCCCGAACACCATCTGGTTGGTGGGAAGTGCCTGATGACGTCACCCGCCCAGACGCCGGGCCGAGCGACGGGAGCCGGGAGCCGCCAGCGAGTACGGCCGCAGAGAGGACCAGCGCGCCCGGAGAGGTAAGTAAGGCGGACGGGGCGGCGGCGTGACACGCAGCCAGATCTGCGTCCATCTCCTCACATGCTGGGGGCCATCCATCACAGGGCAAGGCTGACCAGCATGTGTAGCGCTGCCTCACGATGCATCAAACTAAGGCCGCAATGTGAATGACCGCGCAGGCACAATGCGGCCACTGTGCATGCGCAGTTTGCCAAGCTGCACTGCGGAACGCAGCAGAGGCCAATTCTGAATGAGCTCCTGGCTTTGCAGTATATCTCAGCTCTGTAAATAGTACCGTCTCTAAATGTTAGAATGACTTGGAATTGAGAGCTATTCCTGGACTGATGACTGATAATTGATGTTTAGTTTGGTAGTTTAGATTCATTCTGCAGTTCTACTTTCTAATACTTTTTAATAGTGATGAGCGGGTTCGGTTTCCGAGAAACCGAACCCCTCCGATCTTCAGCCTTTGTACACGGGTCCGAGCCATACTCGGATTCTCCCGTATGGCTCGGTTAACCCGAGCGCGCCCGAACGTCATCATCCCGCTGTCGGATTCTCACGAGATTCAGATTCTATATAAGCAGCCGCGCATCGCCGCCATTTTCACACGTGCATTGAGATTGATAGGGAGAGGACGTGGCTGGCGTCCTCTCCGTACACTACTAATACGAGACAGTTGATCTGAGACTAAGAAACTGATTGCTTGTTTAAATTTATTTTACTATAATTGTGGGGAGGATTGGGGAGCAGCTGTTAGGAGGAGTACAATGCAGAGTTTTGCTGATAAGTAAAGTGACCACCAGTTTTTTATCCATTCTCTGCCTGAAAAAAAACGCTCCATACCATATCTGTGCTACTGCTCAGTGTGCTGCATGATATATCTGTGCTGAGTGCTCACACTGCTTAATTGTGGGGACTGGGGAGCAGCTATAGCAGGAGTACAGTGCACAGTTTTGCTGACAGTGACCACCAGTATACGTTTGTCTGCCTGAAAAACACTCCTGTGGTCGCTTTTTTTTATACTAGTTTAGCAGTTTGCTGACAGTGTCCACCAGGTCCATTATACTGTATATAGCAGTACGGTAGGCCACTGCTGTACCTACCTCTGTGTCGTCACTCGTCATCCATTAATAAGTGTCACAACTGAGGGCCTGAGCTGACGGGAGGCAGCCTCAGTTGTAGGGGCTGAGATGTACCGGAACCTGGGAGGTTGTATCAGACCCCTGGACATGTAAGTAACATGAATAATAACTGCCCGAAGGCGTGACCACGACAACTTGGATAAAAGTCAATGATGTTTATTATGACAACTCCGCAACACAGCAGCAGTAAAAGAAAACGTAAAAGTCAGCAAATAATAAATACAGTTCCTGGGTACTACAGGATGGCAGGAGCCACAGGGCACTGGTAGTGTGAGATAGTTCTTATGATCTTCTAGATGGAAAGTCCTTACCAGGCCCGACTGTAGCAATGGAGATAACCCAGGATTGTGCCAGCTGATGTTCCAGGAAAAGCTGGGTTGCTGAAGGTAAAACAGCTGCTGTGGATACTGGCTGGAACCAGACTGTTGTTAGCACGGAGTGGATACTGGCTGGAACCAGTTAAATAATAGATGAACTTGGGAGCGATGAAATATGAACTGAAATGTAGAACTTGAGAGCGGAGAAATAATAATACCGGTGGAGAGTGGTAAAGTGTAGAAAGGACACCGGCCCTTTAAGGGAAGCTGTGCTCTGCTGAAAGCTGAGCTGGAAGCAGGTAATGTTGTAGCTGGAAACAGATGAATCCACAATGGATTGGAGAGTCAGGCTACACCGCAGGTGGAATGCTGGTGCGGGTCTCTATGGTGGAAGTCTTGAGACAGGAGCTGGAACCTGGAAGACAATCACAGGAGAGAGACAAACAGGAACTAGGTTTGACGACCAAAGCACTGACGCCTTCCTTGCTCAGGCACAGTGTATTTATACCTGCAGCAAGGAAGGGATTGGCTAGGCAATTATGCAGATTAACAATACTGACAACAGATTGGAGGAAATGATCAGCTGACAGAATCCAAGATGGCTGCGCCCATGCAGACACTTGGAGGGAAGTTTGGTTTGTAATCCATGTGGTAATGAAAACAGTAATGGCGGCGCCGGCCACTGGAGACAGGAGACGCCAGGCTGACAAGTGCACATCCAACCACGCGGACACAGCGGAGGCCGCGGCTGACGTAATCGCCACTCTGACACTCTGCATGCAGAAGCTCAGGGACGGCGGCGGAGGCCGCGGGAGACGCCATGCCAGATGTAATAAGGCGTTACTGTGACAGCGTCTCAGAGAGACAGGAGAGGATGCAGGAATGTGAACATTAGGATAACAGATGGGATCCGGTCCTGGAGCTCTGAGCCAGCCTTAGGAGGCATCTGATGGGTAAGAAATGGCGTCCAGATACCCGGATCGTGACAATAAGTATACTATCCATCCATCTACATTGTATACCTGTGGTGGCTTTTTTTCTTTATACTAGTTTAGCAGTTTGCTGACAGTGTCCACCAGGTCCATTTATTATACTGTATATAGCAGTACGGTAGGCCACTGCTGTACCTACCTCTGTGTCATCACTCGTCATCCATTAATAAGTATACTATCCATCCATCTACATTGTATACCTGTGGTGGCTTTTTTTCTTTATACTAGTAGTACTAGTTTAGCAGTCTGCTGACAGTGTCCACCAGGTCCATTATACTGTATATAGCAGTATGGTAGGCCACTGCTGTACCTACCTCTGTGTCGTCACTCGTCATCCATTAATAAGTATACTATCCATCCATCTACATTATATACCTGTGGTGGCTTTTTTTCTTTATACTAGTAGTACTAGTTTAGCAGTCTGCTGACAGTGTCCACCAGGTCCATTATACTGTATATAGCAGTACGGTAGGCCACTGCTGTACCTACCTCTGGGTCGTCACTCGTCATCCATAAAGTATACTATCCATCCATCTACATTGTATACCTGTGGTGCCTTTTAGTTGTGCGCATTAAAAATATGGAGAACAAAAATGTGGAGGTTAAAAAAATAGGGAAAGATCAAGATCCACTTCTACCTCGTGCTGAAGCTGCTGCCACTAGTCATGGCCGAGACGATGAAATGCCATCAACGTCGTCTGCCAAGGCCGATGCCCAATGTCATAGTACAGAGCATGTAAAATCCAAAACACAAAAGTTCAGTAAAATGACCCAAAAATCAAAATTAAAAGCGTCTGAGGAGAAGCGTAAACTTGCCAATATGCCATTTACGACACGGAGTGGCAAGGAACGGCTGAGGCCCTGGCCTATGTTCATGGCTAGTGGTTCAGCTTCACATGAGGATGGAAGCACTCATCCTCTCGCTACAAAAAAGAAAAGACTTAAGCTGGCAAAAGCACAGCAAAGAACTGTGCATTCTTCGAAATCACAAATCCCCAAGGAGAGTCCAATTGTGTCGGTTGCGATGCCTGACCTTCCCAACACTGGACGGGAAGAGCTTGCGCCTTCCACCATTTGCACGCCCCCTGCAAGTGCTGGAAGGAGCACCCGCAGTCCAGTTCCTGATAGTCAAATTGAAGATGTCAGTGTTGAAGTACACCAGGATGAGGATATGGGTGTTGCTGGCACTGGGGAGGAAATTGACAAAGAGGATTCTGATGGTGAGGTGGTTTGTTTAAGTCAGGCACCCGGGGAGACACCTGTTGTCCGTGGGAGGTATATGGCCATTGCCATGCCTGGTCAAAATACAAAAAAAATCAGCTCTTCGGTGTGGAATTATTTCAACACAAATGCGGACAACAGGTGTCAAGCCATGTGTTGCCTTTGTCAAGCTGTAATAAGTAGGGGTAAGGACGTTAACCACCTCGGAACATCCTCCCTTATACGTCACCTGCAGCGCATTCATCATAAGTCAGTGACAAGTTCAAAAACTTTGGGCGACAGCGGAAGCAGTCCACTGACCAGTAAATCCCTTCCTCTTGTAACCAAGCTCATGCAAACCACACCACCAACTCCCTCAGTGTCAATTTCCTCCTTACCCAGGAAAGCCAATAGTCCTGCAGGCCATGTCACTGGCAAGTCTGACGAGTCCTCTCCTGCGTGGGAATCCTCCGATGCATCCTTGAGTGTAACGCCTACTGCTGCTGGCGCTGCTGTTGTTGCTGCTGGGAGTCGATCGTCATCCCAGAGGGGAAGTCGGAAGACCACTTGTACTACTTCCAGTAAGCAATTGACTGTACAACAGTCCTTTGCGAGGAAGATGAAATATCACAGCAGTCATCCTGCTGCAAAGCGGATAACTGAGGCCTTGGCAGCCTGGGCGGTGAGAAACGTGGTTCCGGTATCCATCGTTAATTCAGAGCAAACTATAGACTTGATTGAGGTACTGTGTCCCCGGTACCAAATACCATCTAGGTTCCATTTCTCTAGGCAGGCGATACCGAAAATGTACACAGACCTCAGAAAAAGACTCACCAGTGTTCTAAAAAATGCAGTTGTACCCAATGTCCACTTAACCACGGACATGTGGACAAGTGGAGCAGGGCAGATTCAGGACTATATGACTGTGACAGCCCACTGGGTAGATGTATTGCCTCCCGCTGCAAGAACAGCAGCGGCGGCACCAGTAGCAGCATCTCGCAAACGCCAACTCGTTCCTAGGCAGGCTACGCTTTGTATCACCGCTTTCCAGAATACGCACACAGCTGAAAACCTCTTACGGCAACTGAGGAAGATCATCGCAGAATGGCTTACCCCAATTGGACTCTCCTGGGGATTTGTGACATCGGACAACGCCAGCAATATTGTGTGTGCATTACATCTGGGCAAATTCCAGCACGTCCCATGTTTTGCACATACCTTGAATTTGGTTGTGCAGAATTATTTAAAAAACGACAGGGGCGTGCAAGAGATGCTGTCGGTGGCCAGAAGAATTGCGGGCCCCTTTCGGCGTTCAGGCACCGCGTACAGAAGACTGGAGCACCACCAAAAATACCTGAACCTGCCCTGCCATCATCTGAAGCAAGAGGTGGTAACGAGGTGGAATTCAACCCTCTATATGCTTCAGAGGATGGAGGAGCAGCAAAAGGCCATTCAAGCCTATACATCTGGCCACGATATAGGCAAAGGAGGTGGAATGCACCTGTCTCAAGCGCAGTGGAGAATGATTTCAACGTTGTGCAAGGTTCTGCAACCCTTTGAACTTGCCACACGTGAAGTCAGTTCAGACACTGCCAGCCTGAGTCAGGTCATTCCCCTCATCAGGCTTTTGCAGAAGAAGCTGGAGACATTGAAGGAGGAGCTAAAACAGAGCGATTACGCTAGGCATGTAGGACTTGTGGATGGAGCCCTTAATTCGCTTAACCAGGATTCACGGGTGGTCAATCTGTTGAAATCAGAGCACTACATTTTGGCCACCGTGCTCGATCCTAGATTTAAAACCTACCTTGGATCTCTCTTTCCAGCAGACACAAGTCTGCAGAGGTTCAAAGACCTGCTGGTGAGAAAATTGTCAAGTCAAGCGGAACTTGACCCGTCAACAGCTCCTCCTTCACATTCTCCCGCAACTGGGGGTGCGAGGAAAAGGCTAAGAATTCCGAGCCCACCCGCTGGCGGTGATGCAGGGCAGTCTGGAGCGAGTGCTGACATCTGGCCTGGACTGAAGGACCTGCCAACGATTACTGACATGTCGTCTACTGTCACTGCATATGATTCTCTCACCATTGAAAGAATGGTGGAGGATTATATGAGTGACCACATCCAAGTAGGCACGTCAGACAGTCCGTACGTATACTGGCAGGAAAAAGAGGCAATTTGGAGGCCCTTGCAGAAACTGGCTTTATTCTACCTAAGTTGCCCTCCCTCCAGTGTGTACTCCGAAAGAGTGTTTAGTGCCGCCGCTCACCTTGTCAGCAATCGGCGTACGAGGTTACTTCCAGAAAATGTGGAGAAGATGATGTTCATTAAAATGAATTATAATCAATTCCTCCGTGGAGACATTCACCAGCAGCAATTGCCTCCAGAAAGTGCACGGGGATCTGAGATGGTGGATTCCAGTGGGGACGGGGATGTACACAGTGAAAGGGGTGATGAATCGGACGATGATGATGAGGTGGACATCTTGCCTCTGTAGAGCCAGTTTGTGCAAGAAGAGATTGATTGCTTCTTTTTTGGTGGGGGCCCAAACCAACCAGTCATTTTAGTCACAGTCGTGTGGCAGACCCTGTCGCTGAAATGATGGGTTCGTTAAAGTGTGCATGTCCTGTTTATACAACATAAGGGTGGGTGGGAGGGCCCAAGGACAATTCCATCTTGCACCTCTTTTTTCTTTCATTTTTCTTTGCATCATGTGCTGTTTGGGGACAATTTTTTTGAAGTGCCATCCTGTCTGACACTGCAGTGCCACTCCTAGATGGGCCAGGTGTTTGTGTCGGCCACTTGGGTCGCTTATCTTAGTCACACAGCTACCTCATTGCGCCTCTTTTTTTCTTTGCATCTTGTGCTGTTTGGGGACAATTTTTTTGAAGTGCCATCCTGTCTGACACTGCAGTGCCACTCCTAGATGGGCCAGGTGTTTGTGTCGGCCACTTGTGTCGCTTATCTTAGTTACACAACTACCTCATTGCGCCTCTTTTTTTCTTTGCATCGTGTGCTGTTTGGGGACAATTCTTTTGAAGTGCCATCCTGTCTGACACTGCAGTGCCACTCCTAGATGGGCCAGGTGTTTGTGTCGGCCACTTGGGTCGCTTAGCTTAGCCATCCAGCGACCTCGGTGCAAATTTTAGGACTAAAAATAATATTGTGAGGTGTGAGGTATTCAGAATAGACTGAAAATGAGTGGAAATTATGGTTATTGAGGTTAATAATACTTTGGGATCAAAATGACCCCCAAATTCAATGATTTAAGCTGTTTTTGAGGGTTTTTTGAAAAAAACACCCGAATCCAAAACACACCCGAATCCGACAAAAAATTTTCAGGGAGGTTTTGCCAAAACGCGTCCGAATCCAAAACACGGCCGCTGAACCGAATCCAAAACCAAAACACAAAACCCGAAAAATTTCCAGTGCACATCACTACTTTTTAATCATATTTCCAAATGTATTTGTGTATGTTGCTTGAAACTTAAAGTGTTTCTGTCAGTAGTACTGTCAGTCCTCTGCCCCAGGCTGGATAACAACATCTAAATGTATATTATCCTCTCTCTCAGGCACTGTCTAGTGCAGAGGTTCTCAAACTCGGTCCTCGGGGGCACACACAGTGCATGTTTTGCAGGTCTCCTCACAGAATCACAAGTGAAATAATTAGCTCCACCTGTGGACCTTTTAAAATGTGTCAGTGAGTAATTAATACACCTGTGCACCAGCTGGGTTACCTGCAAAACATGCACTGTGTGGGGTCCTGAGGACCGAGTTTGAGAACCTCTGGTCTAGTGTGTGAGCAGTAGTGTATCCGGCAGGTGCAGTGTAAGGAGAGGACTTAGGGGTCTATTTACTAAGCCTTGGATGAATATAAAGTGGGCGGAGATAAATGACCAGCTAATCAGCTCCTAACTGCCATGTCACAGGAAGGGTTTGAAAAATGACAGTTAGTAGCCGATTGGCTGGTGCTTTATCTCCGTCCACTTTATCTCAATCCAAGGCTTAGTAAATAGACTCCAAAACCTTATCCTTGCTAATTGCTCGCCCAGGACCTCATTCAGGATGGATCGCAAATCGCGATCCAACTGCAATAATTACAATGACAATGCGGGTGCATGCGCATGGTCCATCCTGCGCATGTGCCCGCATTTACTGCAGGTGCCCTGCAGTATTTGCGAATGCCTCTGCCTGACTGAAAGGCAGAGGTGTTCGCGGGGCGGCAGTGTTCCATTTCCAAGATGGAAATGGAGAAATGCGGGGGCGGCGGCTTCTGAATGTGCGTTGGGGCGCCGTTTTTGGGGCAGCTGAATGACGTCACACGCAGCCGCTCCATTCAAAAATATGGCTGCGGGCCTCCTGCCGGTACAGCCAGGCTGTGCCAGCAGTAGGCTTCACTAATTTCTGCGACCACGCACTAATTGCGGTGCAAACGGACCCCAGCATGCTAGTATAGGGTCCATTGTCAGCACCTCAGCATTACAGCACTTCTCCGCATCTTTCTCTTGCATTAAAGCAATCTGCAGCTATCATTGTTTCTGAATCAGGCCGGCCTCTCATTGATGTCAGTCTGAGCCACAGGGTCGGCCTCTGGCTCTACCCTGCAATGGGGAGCCATGCCTCTGACCTGCCTCCTTAAATTCCAGGGCACAAAGGGAGGCCAGTGCATGTCTCAGTCTGATTCTGCCTCCGGTTCCACCCCAAGGAGCAGCTGTCCACCATGATGTGGCATGGCTCACATGCTCAGCCACCGCCAGCGGTCCCTCAGCAGCACAACATGTCCCTTGCTATTTTCACCTGACACCTCATGGGACCTACTCCCACACTCCCAGCTGTCAGAGATGCTGGGAGTTATCTGCCTTATAGATTAAAACAATTTTGGCTGACAAATTATATTATCATAAATATGACACCTACATATTATTGGAGCATGAGGCAGCACATATAAGCTCCCTTTTTAAACCAAGTGTGATACCACCTATAAATCTACACAGAGGACTCTTGGGGTATCTTAGATGGGGTGAAATAAGTAGATTGGATCTTGGTAGTAAACCTGTCCCAGAAACAGTAGCAGCCATTCCTGAAACTGTGCTGAGTAATAGTGGGTCCAGCCCCCTGTAGCAATGACGTGCAGTGAGGTGATGGCTGGGGTGTCACACTGAATGCGGGAGCCTGTTTCACCCCCTACTCACTAAAACTTCTCCATCACTACTCTAAGCTACAGTGTCCATTGAGTCTCCTACCTGCATCCCTGTGTCTTCTCTTGCTGCTGACCGAACTCCGAGTACAGTGCACTTTCTCATCACATGACACATCCAAGTGTCCATCAGTGCACAAGGCATGCCCCCACACTCAGAGGCATGCCTCTATTAGCTCCCATTCTGAGTAGCTTTACTGCCCATGGTGTGGCCCCATCCCCAGCTCTGCAAAGCAGTGTCTGACTAGAACCAAGTCAGAACTGTTGCTGCCTCATCTCTCATTCCCCTGCAGCTCCAGGTATCTCCACAAAGCTGGTTTGTGTTAGCTATAAAAATGAATACAATACAAAAATGTTTATGTTATAAATATCTTCTTTATATTATTCTAATCATTTTTATATAAAATCTCAGGAGTTTTGACAGGAAGTATAACAGGGGAGGCGCCTACTCTGAATGCACATCCCTGCCCTGTAGGGAAGGGCCAACCATGATAATCCAAGAAATGTGAAGCCTAAGGATTTGATTATGAGTCCCATGTATTGCCGATGTTTTTTACAACTGCCCAATTGTGGAATTTTCTGAAACACCCTATGGCACATGCACCACATAGAGTGTACGCTCACAGGTGTTGTTGTGATCGATTCAGACGGTATTAGAAATTTAGTGGAAAATGATGGGCCTGCTTGGGTGGTGACTAGCAGTGTATACAAAAATGGTCTGATCGGTGGGCATAGTATGGGAGTGTCACAGCTTCGTTCCAGATGCATAGCCACAGGCACAGGTTTACTGGTGTATGTAATGTATGTATGTATGTATTTGTAAGTGTGATGGACTCTGTATGTGGTTCTCTTCATTTTGTAGGCACAGGAGGCCAGTGCAGATGGAAAAACTGCACCTGTCATAGGTCTGGTGCAAGTATTGATGATGCGACCAATGGTGTTGTCTAAAGGCTCACCAATTGATATTTCAGCATGCACGGATGTTAAAAGTAAGAGTCTCCGTCCTTCCACATTCAGCTGAATGGATGTACACTAGGGAAGGAGTTTGTAGCAGTATTTGCAACAGCCAATAGATGCGTGCTGCATGCTCGTTTACATGTGACTCAAAAGCCAGGCCCTAAGTCTCTTAATAGGTGATTATGTCATCTCTGCAATAAACATTGCTGCATCTCAGTCCAGGGGCTGCAGCCGCTGCTGGTTCCAACTCATTGGCGTTTCTATAATGGGTGCAGTGTGTGCGGTGCACACGGGCCCCTGAGTCCAGGGGGGCCCACACAGCACACACTGCACCCATTTCTCCTATACTTACCTTTCCGGAGTCCATCGCTGACCGTGTGTGGGCGCCCTTCTCTCCCGTAGCCGTCACGCCGCTGCTAGCGTACTGACCACTAGAGACTCTGGCACAGTGCCAGAGTCTACAGTGCATGGGCAGGACTCCGAAAAATGTCCGTTGTGCCATTTTTTCGGAGTCCTGTGCATGCGCTGTAGACTCTGGCACTGTGCCAGAGTCTACAGCGCTCAGAGCGCTAGCAGCGGCGCAACGGCTACGGGAGAGGAGGGGGCCCACACACGGAGTCTGCACACGGGTCACCTCCTCTCTAGAGACACCCCTTTTCCAACTCAAGCAGGAAATGTTTGGATAAAGTGTATTTGAATTTTAAAATGGGTTATGAGGCTGTAATATGTGCCCATATTGGAATATCAGATCATGTTTCACTATTTATGATTGCTATTTATATACCTATAGTTAAGCATGTTTAGCCTATTAGGAAATGTGTTCAGGTTTGGCCCGACAAAGCTGTGGAATGATTGCATGATTGGAATTTACTAATTGGGATTTGTTTTTTGAAGAAACTGTAGTAAATCGGTAAATGTAGACCTCCTTACTTTTATGATAATGTAAAAGAGTCTCCACTGCACTCAGTCTCTGGGTGTGGGTCTTCTGGTTTTATCTAGTGCAGTTCTTGTGTTGCAATTGTGGTGCGGCATTACACTAATGATGAATACAATGCAATTGCTGGTGTTCTAAAGCAGCCTTACCAATCATGTACATAAGCAGCAACAGTAATATGCATTCATGACATTATATCTAAATGCAAACAGGAATGCTGTTGTTCTGGTATGTAATTATGAAATTATGGTGGTCATTCCGAGTTGATCGCTCGCTAGCTGCTTTTAGCAGCATTGCAAACGCTAGGCCGCCACCGTCTGGGAGTGTATCTTAATTTAGCAGAATAGCGAACGAAGGATTAGCAGAACTGCTACTAAATAATTCCTTGCAGTTTCTGAGTAGCTCCAGACCTACTCCTAGATTGCGATCACCTCAGTCCGTTTAGTTCCTGGTTTGACGTCACAAACACGCCCTGCGTTCGGCCAGCCTTTCCCCCGTTTCTCCAGCCACTCCTGCGTTTTTTCCAGGCACGCCTGCGTTTTTTAGCACACTCCCGGAAAACGCTCAGTTACCTCCCAGAAACACCCACTTCCTGTCAATCACACTACGATCACTCAAGCGATGAAAATACGTTGTTCGAGCTTGTGCAAATCTCCAAAGTTTTGTGTTAAATTAGTGAACGAATGCACGCTGCGTACCATGCGCATGCATATTTACCATCTAATCGCTCCATTGTGAAAAACGGCAATGAGCGAACAACTCAGAATGACCACCATAACCTTTTACTGAACACAATGGTACAACTGTGTTAGCTGCCAATACAAAATTTCAACAGTGTTACAGCTGATATAAACTTGAGTCAAATCCTACATAATACTTCTTCTAAAACATATGCTGTCTGGAGGGTCTAAATACTTGGTTCGACTCCTTTTTCTCGTTAACAATGGTCCAATATAATTGTCCTTTTCTGGTGGTAGAAACCGGCGTCTCGCTTACCTACAGTGTTAATTGTTCAGCGCTTGTATGTTGCAGCCGTAATAGGTGTTCTATTATGTCCTCTTCTGGCTGGAGGGCAGGAGATGGGCTACGATTACTAGCAAAGGGCCTTGGGCTGACTGGCCCAGCTACGGGATTAGCTCCCATGGTGTGTCTTTTTAAGGGCAAGGCCGGCAGGGACATGGGGTGAGGTAAATGGCTCAGAAGGCACTGGATGGTACCAGAGCCAGATTTACACACAATATATGGGCCAAAGGGTTCATGTGGGCATCATAAAAAGATGCAGCATTTGTAATATATTCTTTGTATTTTGCATATACTTTATATAGTCAAAACTCTGGTATATACATTATTATGACAGAAAGGGCTCTGCCTCACCCCACTGCACGCCACTGAGGGCCGGGGACTTGAGCCGCATGCTGTGCCTGTGTCAGGAGCCTAATGGCAACTGCTAAAAAGTTGATCTTCCATCAGCTACCAAGCTGAGGTAACTTGTCCCCCCTTCCCTGATTGGCATGGCAACTTTCTCCTGCTGGCCGGGCTACAGAATCATGAAAGTATGTACAGCAGGCATGTCCAAACTGCGGCCCTCCAGCTGTTGAGAAACTACACATCCCAGCATGCCCTGACACAGCTTTAGCATTCCCTGAAAGCAAAACTGTGTCAGGGCATGCTGGGATATGTCGTTTCTCAACAGCTGGAGGGCCGCAGTTTGGACATGCCTGATGTACAGGATGATCCTGCACACCCGTTTGGTAACCTAGGAGGAATTTCTGCCACAGGAAGGTCGTACTCTATGGACGGAATTCAAATCTTATTGATGCCGGCAACAACTAGATGACGCCGAATGGAGTTACTAAAATGTAGCTTTGCTTGGCCACGATCCGCTGCCGGCGTCTACATTTCAGCTTGCACCCGATGGGGGTGGCGAGCTGCAATGTGTGAAAAGTGATCCACTTGGGCGCCCAAATGGCACTTTTCCCATTTGCGTCAGTTAGTTTAGTCGGTCAACTGAATATCGCCCCCCTACGACGATCTCCCGTCACTTTAGATGGGAGATTGGGGGCAATAATATTTGAACTCCCCCCTAATAGTGCAGTAGATATTTCATTTCCTTCTCCTCTATACGATTTGGGTGATTTGAAATACAAATGTTACAGTTTCATTTTGTACATGTTTTAAATCTGATTTTTTCAAATATAAAGTAATTAATTTATTACACTATGAGATTTTTTTTGTCTGTTCTGTTCTGGGCTTTATTCCAGATCTAATTATTCTATACTGTATATAGAAACTTGTGTGACCGGCACTCTGGTTACAGCAATAGTAGTCCCCGGTGCCCTGACTTGTGGTGTAATATGTTTCAGCAAGGTGTGTGTCCAGCACTTGGGATTAAAAAGCAGAAACAGACAAGCAACTTTCCTTCAATATATATATTCAATCTCTGTAACTGGATAAATCCAAAACACCTTCCTGTGAAATTGTACAGACATTGCCTGTGTAAAATTGTGTATTTTAAACATTGTTGTTGTGAATAAATTTTATACATACAAGAATGAGACCTTTTTGCTAAATGTATCTGTCATGGTAACAACCAGATTGCGGATGGTTTAAATTAGGAACACTAACATTGGCGCCCTCAGATCAGTGTGGTAATATTATATATATATATATATATATATATATATATATTAGATCAGATCTTCTCCTGAAACTTTCAAATATTTATTCAGCACATGGCAATGGAAATATCAACCAGTATTTAATTTCAATGGTGAGGAATGGGTTGATGAGTAATCGAGGACCAGGATTAAGTAGAAACTTCCACAGGCTGTTTGATTATAGCAGGCGCAGTCACTGAACGAACAGGGTAACCTCTCATGGGACTCCGGGAATCCACTTGTGGTCACTTGGAGAGCGATTGACTGACAGCACAGCAGGGATCCAGATAAGAAAACTTATCTGGATAGAAATACCTGGAAATATAATGTGTCTGAAAAATAATGGAATAGTATACCAGTGTGTCAAAAACACATAAATAGCATGTACAGACAATCCAAAATGGTGTTGTCTCCAAATATCCCGTCATATAAATAAGGCCTATACCTATAAGCAAAATATCTGTTCAATATTCAAACTTGTATTAGAAGTATATCAAAACTTACAATAGTGCATCAAAAAGTACTATTAAAAAAAAAGGAAGTTTGCCTGGTCAGACCATACAATCTTACTCTAGTCCATCAATTTTAAGTATGTATTAGAAGTATACATACTGTATATAATACAATCCAAGTAGCTAAGCATGCACTTCCATGAAACCAACCCGGGGCCAAATGTAATAGGGTGTGAGTTTTCAAAATGTGCGAGTTTAGCGCTAACTCGCACATTTTGTAAACTCGACCAATTTAATAGGGTCCAAGAACATGTAAACTTGCATGTTTATTGGTCTCCAAACTCGCACAGGTCTGACTTTGATCCAGATGTTTTCCATAGGAAAACATAAAATTCCGTCAATGTCCTAAAATCTGAATTTTAAATTCAGGCCTCAAACATGACCACAAAGTCACCTATAAGTAGACCAGCACTACTACTGTGGGCTTTATGTGTGGCACAACTACTGTGGATGTTATGTGTACAGGGCACTTCTACCATGGGCAATATGTGCAGCACTACTACTGTGTGAGTTATGTGCAAGGGGCACTACCACTGTGGGCATTATGTGTGGCACAACTACTGTGGACGTTATGTGTAAGGGGCACAACAACTGTGGACATTAAGTGTATAACTACACTACTGTGGGCACTGTGTCTAAGTGGCACTACTGTGTAGTGTGATGTGTATAAGAGATACTACTGTGTAGAGTAACATGACTAAGGGGACACTACTGTGTGATGTAACATGAATAAGGGGCACTACTGTGTGCCGTAATGTGAATAAGGGACACTACTCTGTAATGTAATATGAATAAGGGGCACTATGTGCAGTGTAATATGACTAAGATTGTGCAACTGTGAGATGTCATTTGAATTGGGGGTACTATTGATCTACCATGCCCCTTCCTTGTGAGACCACACCCCATTTTGCTGCCCCTTTATTATGTATGGGAGGGAGGGCACAAATTTATTGTCTGCAGAGGGGTGCTGCACGTCAGTATTTTTTTCACTTTTTAAGTCTTTCTAAGCTTTTACAGACAGAAGTATGCACAGATCTCACGGATCAGTGCATGCTTCTAACAAACTTGCATGTTGTAATGAAATTCACATTACAATACAAGAGTTTTCATCCGAGAAAAGCTCGCACACGTTTGGACAATGAAATAGCCTCAAACTTAAAAGCTTACAAGCTATTACAGTACATTGCCCGAGTTTTGGTACAAACTCGCACCTTATAATCAAAAACTTGGACCCTATTACATTTGGCCCAAAAAAGGAAATAATACTGAGTACAGTCTATACAAATTAAGTACACTATATAATCCAGGACAAAACATAATCACAATGGTGGTCATTCCGAGTTGTTCGCTCTGTAATTTTCTTCGCATTGCAGCAATTTTCCGCTAATTGCGCATGCGCAATGTTCGCACTGCGACTGCGCCAAGTAAATTTGCTATGTAGTTTGGTATTTTACTCACGGCATTACAAGGTTTTTTCTACGTTCTAGTGATCGTAATGTGATTGACAGGAAGTGGGTGTTTCTGGGCGGAAACTGGCCGTTTTATGGGAGTGTGTGAAAAAACGCTACCGTTTCTGGGAAAAATGCGGGAGTGGCTGGAGAAACGGAGGAGTGTCTGGGCGAACGCTGGGTGTGTTTGTGACGTCAAACCAGGAACGACAAGCACTGAACTGATCGCACTGGAAGAGTAAGTCTCGAGCTACTCAGAAACTGCACAGAGAAGTCTTTTCGCAATATTGCGAATCTTTCGTTCGCAATTTTACTAAGCTAAGATTCACTCCCAGTAAGCGGCAGCTTAGCGTGTGCAATGCTGCTAAAAGCAGCTTGCGAGCGAACAACTCGGAATGAGGGCCAATATACAAATACATATAAAAAGTAGTAATGAGCGGGTTCGGTTCGTCGGAATCCGAACCCCCCCGAACTTCACCCATTTTACACGGTTCCGAGGCAGATTCGAATCTTCCCGCCTTGCTTGGTTAACCCGAGCGCGCCCGAACGTCATCATCCCGCTGTCGGATTCTCGTGAGATTTGGATTCTATATAAGGAGCCGCGCGTCGCCGCCATTTTTCACTCGTGCATTGGAAATGATAGTGAGAGGACGTGGCTGGCGTCCTCTCAGTTTTATTCAGGTGGCTGCAAATATCTGTGCTCACTGCTTTATTGTGGGGACTGGGGACCAGCAGTACTATATAGGAGGAGTACAGTGCAGAGTTTTGCTGACCCGTGACCACCAGTATTATACGTTCTCTGTCTGAAAAACGCTCCATATCTGTGCTCAGTGTGCTGCATATATCTGTGCTCACACTGCTTTATTGTGGGGACTGGGGACCAGCAGTATTATATAGGAGGAGTACAGTGCAGAGTTTTTCTGACCAGTGACCACCAGTATTATACGTTCTCTGCCTGAAAAACGCTCCATATCTGTGCTCAGTGTGCTGCATATATCTGTGCTCACACTGCTTTATTGTGGGGACTGGGGACCAGCAGTATTATATAGGAGGAGTACAGTGCAGAGTTTTGCTGACCAGTGACCACCAGTATTATACGTTCTCTGCCTTAAAAACGCTCCATATCTGTGCTCAGTGTGCTGCATATATCTGTGCTCGCACCGCTTTATTGTGGGGACTGGGGACCACCAGTATTATATAGGAGGAGTACAGTGCAGAGTTTTGCTGACCAGTGACCCCCAGTATTATACGTTCTCTGCCTGAAAAACGCTCCATATGAATTAATGGTAAAGGACCTCACACAAGCTCCATCATCAATAAATCACCAAGAATACATGAACTACTAGGTACTGTATGAATATACTATATACTACAATGCAGCACAGATATGGAGCATAATTTTGCTGACCACCAGTATATAATATATAGCAGTACGGTACAGTAGGCCACTGCTCTACCTACCTCTGTGTCGTCAAGTATACTATCCATCCATACCTGTGGTGCATTTCAGTTTTGCACAGTTTGCTGACCAGCAGTATATAATATATAGCAATACGGTACAGTAGGCCACTGCTCTACCTACCTCTGTGTCGTCAAGTATACTATCCATCCATACCTGTGGTGCATTTCAGTTTTGCACAGTTTGCTGACCAGCAGTATATAATATATAGCAGTACGGTACAGAAGGCCACTGCTCTACCTACCTCTGTGTCGTCAAGTATACTATCCATCCATACCTGTGGTGCATTTCAGTTTTGCACAGTTTGCTGACCACCAGTATATAATATATAGCAGTATGGTACAGTAGGCCACTGCTCTACCTACCTCTGTGTTGTCAAGTATACTATCCATCCATACCTGTGGTGCATTTCAGTTGTGCGCAGTATATATAGTAGTAGGCCATTGCTATTGATACTGGCATATAATTCCACACATTAAAAAATGGAGAACAAAAATGTGGAGGGTAAAATAGGGAAAGATCAAGATCCACTTCCACCTCGTGCTGAAGCTGCTGCCACTAGTCATGGCTGAAACGATGAAATGCCATCAACGTCGTCTGCCAAGGCCGATGCCTAATGTCATAGTAGAGAGCATGTAAAATCCAAAAAACAAAAGTTCAGTAAAATGATCCAAAAATCTAAATTAAAAGCGTCTGAGGAGAAGCGTAAACTTGCCAATATGCCATTTACGACACGGAGTGGCAAGGAACGGCTGAGGCCCTGGCCTATGTTCATGGCTAGTGGTTCAGCTTCACATGAGGATGGAAGCACTCATCCTCTCGCTAGAAAACTGCAGTGCCACTCCTAGATGGGCCAGGTGTTTGTGTCGGCCACTTGGGTCGCTTAGCTTAGTCACACAGCTACCTCATTGCGCCTCTTTTTTTCTTTGCTTCATGTGCTGTTTGGGGACTATTTTTTTGAAGTGCCATCCTGTCTGATACTGCAGTGCCACTCGTAGATGGGCCAGGTGTTTGTGTCGGCCACTTGGGTCGCTTAACTTAGTCACACAGCTACCTCAATGCGCCTCTTTTTTTCTTTGCATCATGTGCTGTTTGGGGACTATTTTTTTGAAGTGCCATCCTGTCTGACACTGCAGTGCCACTCCTAGATGGGCCAGGTGTTTGTGTCGGCCTCTTGGGTCGCTTAGCTTAGTCACACAGCTACCTCATTGCGCCTCTTTTTTTCTTTGCATCATGTGCTGTTTGGGGACTATTTTTTTGAAGTGCCATCCTGTCTGACACTGCAGTGCCACTCCTAGATGGGCCAGGTGTTTGTGTCGGCCACTTGGGTCGCTTAGCTTAGTCATCCAGCGGCCTCGGTGCAAATTTTAGGACTAATAATAATATTGTGAGGTGTGAGGTGTTCAGAATAGACTGGAAATGAGTGGAAATTATGGTTATTGAGGTTAATAATACTATGGGAACAAAATGACCCACAAATTCTATGATTTAAGCTGTTTTTGAGGGGGTTTTGTAAAAAAAACACCCAAATCCAAAACACACCCGAATCCGACAAAAAATTTTGAGGGAGGTTTTGCCAAAACGCGTCCGAATCCAAAACACGGCCGCGGAACCGAATCCAAAACCAAATCACAAAACCCAAAAAATGTCCGGTGCACATCACTAATAAAAAGACACACACTTATTATAATTTAAAAAAATTGACAAATGTATATCTAATTATTATAGAACACCGTATTATGTAAAAAAAAATAAAAAAAATAAACATATACACACATACACACAGTATATATGGGTCAGGCTTTGCTTACCCCCCCTGTGTGTATACACATAGGAACCAGGCGGTACTCTCCGGATTTTCAATAAAGTAGTGTAATCCAGAATTACATTTTAAAGCGCAAGGTGCATACCAGGTACAGTAAGCATGGGACCCATCATGATAACACTTCAGACATGTGCAGTTGCTCATGTAGAAACTTCTACACACTTCCATATCTAAGACCAACGTCTTTCATGATCACTTCAATGGTTAGTTATCTGTCTTCGATGAAAAAAGCATCCATTTTCTTCACTGTGTCAAAATAATCCTTGATTGAGGGTCTCCCAGACTGAGGTTCATCTGAGAGGGACATGTGTCCAGTTTTAAAGTTCCTTTTTTACCTCACAAGAGTGTCACATGATGGACTTTCATCACCATAATCAGCCACCATGTTGCCCTTCAAATAGAAGAACTTAAAAACACTGGGGGCTTCAATTTTATCCATCATGCAGGTTATTGACATCTACCAGCTTGGGAAACAAAACAAGTTGACATAACTAGCTGTAATTTTCAACATCATGCACATAAGGATCAGTGATTATGATGATCATATTACATCTGGATATCTCAATAACTTCTTGGTGATAATTACAGCTTTGCAATACCCCCTCGTAGCAGGGATTAAGAGGTTGGAGTTGATGTTAGCCCTAACATGCCATGTTGGGCAAATGGCTTCTTCCAAGGGATAGTCTACCATTCAAAACAGTTGGCCTTAAATTTCCATGTAAGAGACAATACCTGGGTGGAGGAGACAATACCTGGGTGGAGGAGGGGGCTGCCGCTGGCAGTGCTTCCGGGTCCGTGCTGCTTTGTCCCTGCAGCCGGCCGGGTTTTGCCACCTGTACAATGTAGTTGATAGACGCTCATCAGTAAAATCTGCCACTGCGTGTACATGAACAATAAGACAAGAAAACAATCTGGCCACTCACTACATGAGGCAAAAGATAATTAAAATAATCTATAAAAATGATAACAGGAAGACATAGGAAAGAGAAAACACATTAAAGGATTGCAAGGAAACCATCCTTTATCCAGGTAGTAGGATTCTAATAAAAGTCAATCCATAAAATGACCATCTGCTCATTTAATATGTTGGCCACATCACAGCTTCTTGATTACATCACAGTGTTGACATTCAGATACCATGTACCAGCTTAACGGGTCTGTAGCTAGAAAACAAAGTTGTCAGCATGGTACATTAGCTAACGTCCTATCAAATATACAGTATCTCTTGTTTCGGTTCTAACAATATATTATTTGGATAAAAGATGTGTGGAGTGGTAGAACATAATTAAAATAAAGCATTTCTTTTGTCATATCGGTAACAAATTACACTCTGTAGAGGAAAATTATTGACGCATATTAACTAATTGTATTACTATTGATAATATTGTATGTTAATAATTAAGTACATTTAGAAAATGAGATTGACAATGCTTGAAACGATTTAGCACTTGAATTCACATATTCTTGGTAGAGGTAAATTAAATACTGTATTACCGTCATTGAGAACAACTTTACAGAATGTCTATTCCTCTAAGTAAATAAGTATGGTGTAATTCAGAGGTGGAACTACCATTGGTGCAGCAGGTGCATTGCACCAGGACCTCTGAGGACTAAGGGCCCCACTGCTGCCCAGACCAGCAATGAGATATCCCCTGGCCCCCTGCAGACCATTTTGAGCAATGTCAGATGAATGGCCCAGTGCTGTGGGCAGGGTGGGCCCCACTGTCTGAAGGACTTGCCCCTTACATTAGGGAGGCAGGCTTGACCTTATGTGTGCCAGAATGATAGAGGAGTCCTGACACCGATCAGCGCTGATGATCACAGCTACATACTGCCTGTAATTATCAGACAGCTGTATATTTCATCTGAGTCACTGCTGTATGCAAAATAAAAGGCAGCTCACAACTAATGTAACTGGCACTGTCAGAGTCTGTCTGACCAAGTGCCAAACTGAGGAAAGCACAAGGTGTGGGGGCCCCTGTTATGGATAAAGCAAAGGGCGCTGTGTTCCTGCCCCCACCACGGTACATGCCCTCTGTTCTCCGAACCTCACATGACATTGTGCTTGTACCCCTGTCACCTACTACATCTCCGTGTCACCCTCTTCCTGTCACCCAATGCCCCCAACCACCCCCCGTCATTCTCTGCCTCTTCCTGTCACCCTCTGCCTCCCCTTGCCTTCCGCTGTCATCCTCTGCCTCTCTCTGTCACCCTTTGCCATGTGACATATTATGAACTTGGGTTGGGGTGGAGGAGGGGTCCCAAATTATATTTTTGCACCTGGGCCCATCACTCACAAGTTTCGCCACTGGTGTAATGCAAATCTTTACTTATGGAGCTGTGGAGTCCAAAAGGAAAAACATGTTTTTAGCAGCATGGGCACATGATTCCCAACACATCGTGGAAATTAATAAATTAATGGTAAAGTACCTCACACAAGCTCCATCATCAATAAATCACCAAGAATACATAAGCTACTAGGTACTGTATGAATACTGCACATGTAAGTAATGTATGTGTGCCTGATTTTAAATAGTGATGCAGGGTTTTCATGTATAAACTTATTACAGATTTTCACAACTCACAAAATGTTAAATAAATTCCTTATGACCCAGTGGTGATCAGCTTCAGTACCCAAGTACCCCCGACAGATCATGTTTTCTGGATTTCTTTGACCGTGCACAGGTGAGTTGATCTATTTTGCTGGGGCAGAAATTATCCCACCTATTTCCACAGAAAGAAATCCAGAATACATGACATGTTGAGGGTATTAAAGTATAATTTATTCATGTGCAGCCCAGCCACCAGTCCCTTACCCATATCCTTTCATAATTGATATTTTATAAATGGCCTATCCATATGGAGTTTGTATTTGCTGGAATATATGTGTACAAGTAGTGGTGGTGGTGTGACAGAGTGTACAGATGTGACCACTTATAATATTGCCCTGCTCCTGATGAGGTGGCGGATGGTCTCCTGAGGGATCTCCTCCCAGACCTGTACTAAAGCATCCGCCAACTCCTGGACAGTCTGTGGTGCAACGTGGCATTGGTGGATGGAGCGAGACATGATGTCCCAGATGTGCTCAATTGGATTCAGGTCTGGGGAACGGGTGCGCCAGGCCATAGTATCAATGCCTTCGTCTTGCAGGAACTTCTGACACACTCCAGCCACATGAGGTCTAGCATTGTCTTACATTAGGAGGAACCCAGGGCCAACCGCACCAGCATATGGTCTCACAAGGGGTCTGAGGATCTCATCTCGGTACCTAATGGCAGTCAGGCTACCTCTGGCGAGCACATGGAGGGCTGTGCGGCCCCCCAAAGAAATGCCACCCCACACCATTACTGACCCACTGCCAAACCGGTCATGCTGGAGGATGTTGCAGGTAGCAGAACGTTCTCCTTGGCGTCTCCAGACTCTGTCACGTCTGTCACATGTGCACAGTGAGAACCTGCTTTCATCTGTGAAGAGCACAGGGCGCCAGTAGCGAATTTCCCAATCTTGGTGTTCTCTGGCAAATGCCAAACGTCCTGCACGGTGTTGGGCTGTAAGCACAACCCCCACGTGTGGGCATCGGGCCCTCATACCACCCTCATGGAGTCTGTTTCTGATCGTTTAAGTAGACACATGCACATTTGTTGCTTGCTGGATGTAATTCGTCCAGTATAATAATACGGTTATGGTCATAATCTGAAACACATAGTTATATAGTAATACTATTATAGCTCTTAATTAATACTGGACGAGTACAGACAATATATAGCTCAGTCTTTTTGTTATATTTATATTTTTGCCTCTGCAACATGATATGTTGGTGAAGGGTTAATGTTTTAAGTTTCACTCAATGTTACGCTCCAGGTGACGTCGGCGTAAATGAACGCGTTGGCGGAAATGAACGCGACTCACACCCGGGACGAGGTTCACATGGTGTCATGCTGGTATGTAGGTAAGATGTATTTCTTTGTTTGTTATGTAAGCCTGATGACGGTTTTTCAATAAAACCGAAACGTTGCTAAAGACGGGGTGATGTCCTGATCATTTGATTGAAGTCCTATGAGTGCCGCTCTGATCCGTAACTACACATGCAATTGCTTTTGCTGGAGAGGGCACCAGGCGTTTTGAATGTTTGTATGCTAATGAGTGCCGGGTCTGGAACTGACTATATATATATATATATATATATATATATAATAGATAGATAGATAGATATTACACACATTTATAGATTGTATTATATAGCTCACTGAGCTGTTTGATCTTACTGGTACTTTGTGAAAAAATAATCAGCATTGTAATTGAGCAGATCTATGTAGTGTGCAGCCACACATCCAATCTCTTGCAGCCAGACACTACATAGATCTGCTCAGCCGCAATGCTGATCATCTTTTCACAAAGTACAAGATAAGCTTCAAATAGTTACAATTCTCTAGGTTAGAATTATCTACCTTTCTATGCAATGGCAGATAGCTCAATGAGTAGATTGTCTGACTGCAATGCCACAGGCAATTGGTTCAAATCCCAGGTATGTCAGCATCTTGAAATGTAATAAAGGACAATGTGACTGAATGAGAAAGACATTTTAAGTGGAGTTCATGAATGTTGTATAGGTATTAGTGACAGAAGGGGTTAGGGTAGGCGACAGGGGCGGTCAGGAGATGCTGGGCTTCAAAAAGGGGGGAAGCTACAAGTGAAAGTAATTAAAACAGATAACTGACTAGTGCCGCCAACAGCGCCCGTTACCCTGCAGCGCTATGTGCGGTGCCCCCTCCGCACACACCTAGTTACGACCCTATATATATATATATATATATATATACAGCAGCTTCAGCTGGTGTAATCGCAGTGCTCACTGCGGATTGTGTACTTCTGTACAGCTTTCTCTGCACCTAGGTAGAGAAAACTGTACAGGGAGCCAGCAGTGTGATCAGTAGACACACAAGCTGATCACTGTGCTTAAAAAACAACAACATACTTGTGGTGTATATAGTTCCCATTGATATATATATATATATATATATATGTGTTTGGTGGAAGGTTACAACGGATCTTATTTTGTATTTGTATTAGTTGGTGTATGAATCTTCTGTGTTCTTTGGTTTCCTGTACTTCTCCAGTAAAGAAGCATGTAACACTCACTGTGTCTTGGTTACATAAAAAACTCTTATTGAAATATAAGTAACAGATTTAACAATACTCACCTACCCAGGGACCAGTAATCGTGGCTCCAGCGGGGGCTACCAGTCATCAGGGGGGTACCCTGTTGCTCCTGTGACCTCCGGTGCAGCAAAGTGATGCTGCAAAGTTGTAGGTCACTTTACTGTAACAGAGGTTACAGCTGCAGGGAGCCCCCGATGACCGGCAGCCATCCAGGTGCTCCAATCAACAATCCCCAGGTGTTGGTCAGTATATTCACCTGTGGGTGGGGGTCAGTGGCATGCGCATGGGGGGTTAATGGCGACAGGGTAGGTCGGTGGAAGCGGCGATGTCGCTATGAAAAATACCACAATATTGCTGCAGAGTGGCATCGCAGGGACAGAGCTTGTAATAATTTATTCATTGTACGATGTAATCAATTATTGAAGTAAAGATTGGGTTGATTTTATCACATCCCATCCGCTTCCTCAGATGCGGAAAGTGATAAATCGGCCCCTGTGTGATAGTCTTCTCATTTGCAGACCAACTGCCCAAGCATAGTGAGGGGCGAAGCATTGAGGTAGCACCCTGCACAGGGGCTATGCTTTTTTGATATTTTCTGCTTGTGTTGAATGCCGACAGTAAAGAAATACTTCATTAATTTACAAGAAAAGCTGCTGATTAAGCACCTAGACACTGCACCAATACGCCCCCCTACGGAGCTAATTACACAATATCCTCACAAAATATATATATATATATATATATATATATATATAGACCCTTTAAATATAGCAGCAGAACCAACAGTGGTTCCCAAACTCCATCCTTAAAGACCCCCAACAGTTTACATTTTAAAGGTCACCCAGAGGTACACATGTGTATTCAGTGGCGTAACTACCATAGGTACAGGGGAAGCGGCTGCTATGGGCCCGATATGCCTGCAGGGCCCGCTGCTCCTTTGTACCCTGTCATGCTGCAGCACAGTGCAAGACCCTGTACACTGGATATAGAGACCCTGCACTCCGGCAAGCACTTCAATTGGGGGCCCATCATTTCTTGACCGGTCCCCCGAGACCAGCCAGAGTTGCCGCAGCTGCCAAAGTGAACTCCAACTCTCCTGAGGCCACCGGCGTGCTCCGAGTGGCTCAGATTTGGCTGTAACAGGATCTGGGAGCTGCGCTGTGCACCCCCTCCCTCCCACCAACCAGCACTCACTGGGAACTCCATCGCCTTTTCCACACCTGACCTACCCACGGTCTTTTGCTCCTGGATCTCCATGATGGCTGCCGTAAATCCAATGACCTGCTCTGGAAACTGGACTGCCCCCTCTCCACCTGTGGTGTGCTTCTGCGGCCCGGTTCTGTCTAGCTGCTCCCGTCTTTCTGCTGGCTGCACAAAGCGGTGCTTTGGGTTTGACCCGGATCCTGACTGTCTCTCGAGAGGTTCCCTAGATGCAGCCTTCACCATTCTCAGGTGAGATCTCTCTTCACGACCCACCTGCCAGCATTGGGGGTGTTGACATATGGCAGCGGCAGCCAGCTTGCACTGCCATCCTATTCTCTCTTCTGCTCAGGGTATCGGTGCACCACTGAAGACCCGAGATCGATACCTCTTCACACTAGGCTTACTGACCCCGCTGCATTGGTCCTTTTAGTGGTGAATCAGTCAGCCACCATTTTGAATAGCAGGACTCCGGGTGAGCACCAAAACCCTTAGTTGGGTCCGGTAACTCCGGGTGAGTGTGCCTTGAGATCCTTGTGGGGAGGAGAAGTGTGTGTGTGTGTGTTTAGGGGGGTTGGGGGGCAAGCAGCTCCTAGATCTTTCTCTGCTGTGTCCCTATTCATTAAACACTAGCATCTGCTACACTCCAACACCCCTCCTGCTCCCCCCCCCCCCCTCTCTGCATCACCTGATAGGGGCTCCTCCCTATATAAATATTAGTATAACTAACACCTCAGTGTCCACCTTGCTCGGTACCGCGATCCACTGTCAGGCCCTACTCCCTCTCTCTGCTGTTCTGACCAGCATAACCCTTTCAAAATGTTGCTATGGGGCCCACAAAGGTCTAGTTACGCCCCTGGGTGTATTCATTACTCACTGACACATTTTAAAAGATCCACAGGTGGAGCTAATTTCACCAGTGTTTCCTTGAGGAGACCTGGAAAACGTGAACTGTTGTGGATCCTTGAAGAGTCTGGGAACCACTGCCGTAGAAAATGATGTTACTTTGAAAGGCGTTGTTTAGCAAATATGAAATATCTTTTATTTTATGTGATAGTATTAATTTTACAGCCATTGTTCTGTCATGGTACTTGCCTGTTCTCACACAACAGATAAAAATATGAAATTAATGTTACAGCCTTGGGGATCGCTAGATGTAACTTGCAATGTTTTTATTGTAAAACAGCAAGCAGTCAGTTGATAGCTCTTATTCTCACAGTGCATAACACTTGTTGTGTAGTGTCTATCATCAAATACTGTGTAATTCTAGGGATGACATTCCTTTTGTGTAAACAATGCATACTTTAAATAGTTTTCTTGTGTAGGAACAGTGGCTTTGCGATTGATAGTAACAAGATGTTGTCCTTTGAGATGAGTGATATTTCAATCCCAGCTCCATTCTGTGAATTGGAACGAAGTCTTTGAAAATCTGTCTGAACAATTGAAAGAAGAATATGAAGCGGCAACTTGTAGATCAATAAATAGCGCTCCATGCTTATTTTAGAAAGCTTTCTGAATGTGTGCCAATTCCACAGAAGTGTGCTGTGGTTTGTAATAGCAGAATAAATAAATAGATATCAAGCAAGATGTGAAAATAAGGTAATGTGCCAGGTAGGGATAAGGTCACAGACATTGGTACAAAGTACAACTCTAGTCTTCAGTTCATCCCTTAATGTGAAGTGGTATCCGTTCAGATGGTCGACCATGTTATGGTCGACAGTCATTAGGTCGACCACTATTGGTCGACATTGACATGGTCGACATGGACACATGGTCGACACATGAAAATGGTCGACACATGAAAGGTCAACACATGAAAAGGTCGACATGAGTTTTTAACTTTTTTTTCTTTTGGGGAACTTTTCCATACTTTACGATCCACGTGGACTACGATTGGAACGGTAATCTGTGTCGAGCGAAGCGGTAGCGGAGCGAAGGCACGATGCCCGAAGCATGGCGAGCGAAGCGGGCCATGCGAGGGGACGCGGTGCACTAATTGGTGTTCCCAGTCACTTTACGCAAAAAATGACACCCAAAAAAAGTAAAAAAACTCATGTCGACCTTTTCATGTGTCGACCATGTGTCCATGTCGACCATGTCAATGTCGACCAATAGTGGTCGACCATAACATGGTCGACCATTCATACCGGAACCATGTGAAGCTACCTATGCTATAAAATGGGAAACCATCATGCTAGTATAAAAGGAGTTAATTAAAGAACGAAGAGTTGTAGAAAACACAAAGGGGCATTTATGAAACATTTCCTACAGAAAAGTATATAGAAAATGAGGTGCTACTATCTATTAATTCCTGTTATTTTGCTAGCAGAGTTTAATAAACAAGATTTAATTGATTGCAATGCTCTAATCCACCTTTTTATCATACTTAGCTACTTTGCTTACCCCCCACCCCTCCTCCGGGAGGAGGCAGCGTTGTAGGTGCATGGGGGCGTGGCCGGCAGCAGGATGGGTGGTCCGGGGGCATGGCTGACAGGGAAGTGGACAGCCTGGGGGCATGGCATCAGGGTCGCGTCATCGTGGCTCCGCCCCCACTGTGAAGTGCCGAGAAAAGAGGCGCTGTATAGTGGGGGCGGAGCTAAGATGACGCGATTCAGTGCAAATCGCGTCATCGGATCCCTCGGACCGCCCACTTGTTCTCTGCTGTGGGCAGCCGAGGAGGGTCGTAGAGGGGCTGTAGGGTAAGCAGGAGACTTGCCCACCTTTCCGGGGGGCCAGTAGGGCCACTCGATTTTCGGGAGCCTCCCGGCCATTCAGGGAGGGTAGGCAAGTATGCTTTTTATTATTATTATTATTATTTATTTTTTATTATTATTATTATTAATACTATTATATTATCCTTTATTTATAGTATGCTACAAGGGTTCTGCAGCGCCTAACAATGTACATAAACAAATGATCAGAACAAGAAAAGCAAGGCAATGCTGACCAAGTGGTATAGAAACATTGCTGTGGTCATAACCAGTGGTGCACATGGAATACCCAGGAGGGACACAATCTTTTAAATGTAATGGAGCCGCCTTATGCCCAACCCCTTGCAGCATTTGGCTCTGCCCCCTTCTCAAATAAACACAAATCATGGGTTGTGGAGCTGCAGCAGATCTCTCGCTGTGTGTCCACATAGTTGTGGCTCTGATCTCCACCTCCATCCCTCCTCCACTATCCAAGCATTCACCACTAATGTTGCTGCTTCAAGAGAGGAATTTTCATATTGGGAGCATTTTTGCCATTCGGCATCTCTACAGTACAGCCTGCTGCCTGCTTCTGTTCCCAATGGCAAACCTCATCCTTACAAATCATGTGTTTGACCCTCATAACTAACACTCAAGTAAGTAGCATGGTGGCAGCAACTAAGGGTTTGGTGCTATGGTAGGGAGCATGGCATAGATAATAGTATAAGTAACTGAAAGAAAATGCACATGAGGGTTGAGGCGGTGGTGCAAGTGTGGCCATACAAGGTGCCATGGTGTACCATTAAGAAATGGGTTGCTGGTACCCCATACCGCCGGATCATCTTTCCTCCGCCATTTGCTGTACATGCACCACCAAGCAAGTTACAGTGCTTTACAGCAGCTCTGTGGTATGACACTCCCAGCTGTTCTTATTTTTCCCAGCCAGGGCTGCCAGAAGCTGTCTGCACATGAAGAGGATCCTGTAGGTGCCACATTAATACAGAAGGCTTGAAAGATGGGGAGAGGAAGTGGGTTAGAGGCTGGAAAGATGGGGGTGCCGGAGGCTGGAAATACAGGGGGGGCATAGACTGGAAAGACAGGGGGGCAGGAGGCCAGAAAGACAGGTTAGGCAGGAGGATAGAAAGACAGGGGGGCAGAAGGCTGGACAGACAGTGTGGGCAGGATGCTGAAAAGACAGGGGGCAGCAGGCTGGAAAGAAAGGGGGGGGTAGAAGACTAGGCAGGGGCAGGAAGCTTGTGTGATGCAGAGCAGGAGGCTGGAGTGATACAGAGAGTAGGAGGCTGGAATAACACAGCGAGCTAGAGGTTGTCAAAGTCAAAAATATTACATAGAGAGAACATACAAACTACACACATTTAAGTCGCTATACTTGCAAATATGCGCAGCGAGCACAGCAATATATGGTAACACACGCATTTGCTCAGACATGGCATGGAGATGGATTCGGCGCTTGTTTCATACAGTACATGGTTATGATAATGTCGGGCACCAGACATCATGGAGATTTAGAATTGGCTGATGAATTGATGTCATGAATGTGTATTATTTGAACAGAACCAGATGCGCCCGTCATGTTTGGTATTGAAGCAAGCAGATTGATGTGTGGGTTAGTTTGAGGCTTGTTGTGAATTTGTGGGACATTGCAGCGGATAGATATGATTATATGTATAAAAGCTAAGATCATTTTGTTAGAACAATGAATGATCAAGCCAACCCTTTACTAAGATTTCAGGGCTGAACCTGATTAGCATATACAAAGCAAGAGAGACCCCTCCCCCAGGAACTAGGAAAACAGGCATGGCTAGAAAAGAAGTCAGTTTCAGTTTGCTTGGGGCCTCTGAGGACAGATATACTGTAGCTACTCACACAGCTACCTGGCACCCAGCAGCATGGCGGCTACATCCCCAGGACTGACCTCCAAACTAAAGGCTAAGTATTGAATTCACATGGCTAGATAAGGAAATATAGACAGATTGCTTTAAGGTCAATGGTGCTGGTTTAAATAGGATATTGTAACTTGTTTGTGTGATAGATCTGGGAATATGTGCTGGTAGCAATGGCAGGCTGATATGTGTGGTTACATTGTGATCTGGTCTTGTGATGAATATGCTCTGGTTATTGAGATACTGAAGTTGTTTGGAATGTGAAATTGAATAAGATGGTTCTAGGAAGTTGGATTGTAATTGTGAAAGGTGATTTAGATGGTTTGGAATTGTAAAATCAGAACATATGCATTGTTTTGAGGCTTGGACATTTTGGAATAAAATGGAGTCTTGTGTCTTCTGCTATGTGATTGTGGTGTAGCAGAGAGTGCCATGTGTTTGGACCTGCAAATCTAAAATGGCTGCTGCCGGGTATTTTCCCCTCCCCCTTTCAACCATGTGGTGCAGTCTTTGGAATCATGGGAGTTTTCCCAAAATGGAGTCTAGCTTCTGTCCCATGCGGTATTGTAGGGTTGTGTATATAGGGACAGCCAGTATGGGTAAGGTCAAGTATTTTCTCCACAAAGATTCTCAGCATTGACTAACTGCGCAGCGATTGTCTCTCACATGTGTAGTTTTATCTGCAATCATATTGTTCTTATTGTTATTGTGAGCCATATCTCTCTCTCTCTCTCTCTTCTCCTCTTTCTCCCTCATTTTCCCTTAAACGTAAATTGTATTGTATTGTATTTCCTGTGTAGTTATCTGGTTAGTTAGTCTATGTTATATTGGTAGTGTATAATTGTATTGTATTATTCTTTTGCAAGCATACCATCCATAATATATATATATAAGGCGTTAGACCCTAAGCCCAGGTATCTGTGTATTTCTTATAGTGTTAAGTATTCTCAGAGCGTCGGTGACGCTCAAACAGCTTTTAAGTTAATAAGGTTACACTGTGTTGCATCTACACTCTACCACTACACAGAGGTTTACAGTATAAGTACATTCCTTACGGTATAGTTATTCTAGTTTAATTCTGTACGTATCTGCAATGCCTGTGTTCACACCCTGTGCACAGCGTCTGCGCATACCCTTGCGGTACCTTTTGCGCCAATTGCGTACTGTGTTCTTTAACCTTTAACGTGTTTTTAATAGGACAAATATTATAGACATTGTCAATTGGAGGCTCCTCCGGTCCTCACATATCTGCACTAGGTAACTTCAGCAGACATTATCGGATTATCGGTCAGCAAAGAGTGGAAGGTAGTATCCCTCGTTAAACCGTTTGGAGGTCGGGGATACTGCAGTGCTGACCAGTTAATTGTCTGCTTCACTTGGTAAGGAGTGCTGAGGGAATTCGGGAACTGGAAGGTAGGAACAGTACGTTATTGTCTTTGAAAATCTGTTTTTTTTTTATTTCTATTTGGTGCCAACTACACACGCAGATTGGATGGTTTGTCTGTTTAAATAGGTTTAAAATTATTTTTAATCACTCTGCAGCGCGTGATAACTAAAAGGAGCTGGCATGATGATTTTCTTTGTGACAAATGGTCTGTCCACCATTTTGTGTAGCCCTCATGGATGTGGAAGGGGGAGTAGCAGCGGCCATTTTGGGAAGGTCAAATTTTTTTTTTCTTTCTCTCCCCTAAGCGGCTGATTTTCAGTTGACTCAGGAAATAATCAGCCATCCACTGTCAAAAAGAAATCATCATTTAATGAGTTTTTTTTATGCATTTATTTAATCTATATCATAGTCAATCATAAGTAATAGTGTTTGGTACTTATATGTAAAATCTATATGCGTGTGCTTACATCAATGTATGTTATTAGATTAAATTTAGAATTGCATGTTCATTTGTGTAAGTTTCACATCTCACCTTCCTGTTTGCCATTTGCATTGATAACGTGCTAAGAAAGATTAGTTGCTATTAGTAGTTAAAAAGATAAAAAGTAATATTTAAGGTTATAATTGTAAAAAGCACACACGCAGCTCTACCTAAAGGTACAAGGAGAGATTGGTGTGGGGTTCAGTAGAGGATCGAGGATCATCTACATTGATAAACGTGTACATTGTGTTACGGTGGACATTGGTTTTGTGTACACGTGTCTCTAACAAAGGGCTGAGACTCGCGTACGCAAAGGCCGACGCACGCAGCGTAAATTACGCAACGGAGCGTCTGGGTACGCCCACGTAACTCAAATCACACGATAGTGTTATTGCAACAGGTGGAAAGGTGGCAACGTGGTAAGTAGCGCAAGTCTATTTTAGTGTCCGAAATTTAAATTAACAGATCCTTCTCCAAATTTACAACACATCTGGTCTAAAGGAAATTTCTGCGCAGAAATAGAAATAGAAAAAAAAGTGTACATGTGTTGAGTGAGTGTTTGCATATAAGTTTTTGTACAATATTGGGGATTGAACCAAAGAAATCATCGAGTTCTCGTGAAGGTACATACGTATAAGTGACATACGTGGTGGCTAGGGAGGCATCTCTGGTTAAACATAAAATTTGAGCATTAGAGTGTAGCGGACCAGGAGGTATAGCAGACCTGGAGGTCAGACCAGGAGGTCTTATAACAGACCAGGAGGTCTAGGTACAAAGAAGTCCGCTATAGAGACAAGGCACAACACCAAGAAGGGTTGGTGCAACACCCATATAGGCCATAAAAGCTCAGGCTGAAGGAATTCGCAGCTGCTGAATGTCGATTCCGTTGGTCGCTCCGTACATAAGATTAGTTGCTTATGTGCTGAACGACTGTACCGCACGTAATTGTGTACATTAGTTAGTAACCTGACCAGTACCATTTGTGTACAAACCCGGTCACAAACGCTATTTGTACATTCTAACGTGATTTGTGTAATTTTTTATTTTCTCAAGAAGGGAAGTTCGCTGGTCACTCAGGAACTATCTGACAACCCCACAGTTACTGGAAAGGGTTAATGCTCTGCGGATCACACTCACATGTTCCAGTAAACAAAGGTTCATAGGGGCCCTGGGTCGAGTACGCCAGCACTATATCAGTGTGAACAGGTCGCATTGGTCGGCGTGGGCAGAGTGAGTAAGGTGCTCGGTAAACCTTACCGTCAACCTATCTTTGAATATTTTGGTTTTTTGTACGGGTTCGCTGAAGACCCTGATATAAAGGTCAGAGGTAGAGCAAGCAACACCTGCAAATTATGGGGGCCAGTTGTTCAGGAAGGGGGCGATCAACCTCGGTTCGGGTTGATTCTGTAAACCGACCAGTCGGGTCGGCAAGGTATGTAATGTGTGAAAAATACGGAAGGCACACAGAAATTTTATGTGATGAATGGGAAAGAATGACAATGCATGACGGGGAGAAATTCCCAAGAATAGGTAGCTTCAGACCAGAAGTGTTAATGAATTTAAGGAGAAGGATAGGTCTTATTAAACCAGCAAAGAGACGGATCAAACATTATGATTGTTTAAAATTGTGGCAACAGGAAAGTGAAATGCAAAGAGAGTTAACTGACATATCTGACCCTCATCTTGGGAGGAGAGACATGGCAATGGAGAGGATTATGGTTGCGGAGAAAGGCACAATGTTGTACAATAAAAATGCACTTAGCAACTGTATTATAGATGATAAGAATAATTGTAATAAACATAACAATGATAATTGTAATACTGTTAAATGTACAACTATTAACCTATGCAAGTTGCACCCCATGTTAAACTTCCCTCAGGAATACAAGCAAGAAAGTGAGCTCAGCATGATGTCGGCACCTCTTCCAGCAGCCATCACACAAGACATCCAGGTGGACGCGACCAAATCGGTAAAGGCAATAATCAAACCCCCTAACGGAGGGTCAGGTGAGGTCGTGTCCACAGGTACGTACGGTGTTATATATCACGCGCAAACAAATGTACCCTATATTGTAAGACCAACACAAGGTGATGTAATTGAATTTAGTCCTGTCAGGGTGATCACAGTCCCCAATGGGAAGACTGACGATCAGGGAATCATTCCCGTCAAGGACAGTGCAATGCGCTGTCCCTGGTCCCGGACAGAATTGAGATCAATCATGTCTGATTACCCAGATCCTAGGAAAGATCTAAGTGTATGATCAAAGATTCACAGAAGGTATATCAACTCCCTAGACAACGACATAATCATGGTATCCAAGGAATCAGGGAGGTACAGGGAAAGCGGTTGATGGTGATGAGCATCCAAGCGTTTGAGGAGACATCAAATCAACCAAGACCCCATTTCACTGACACTTGGAGGAAGCCCAGGGTTTGTGATCTTTGCAAAAGAGAAGGGCATTATGCCAGTAACTGCAACAGCCCACATAAAGTCAGACCCCCTAGACATGAATATGAGCATGAATATGACACACCAAATTATAATCAGGGATCATATAGGAAGAATTTTGGGCCACACCCATAATATATAGTCAGGAAAGGGGATCACTAGGACTGATAGTAAGCCTGAGGTAACAGTTAATAAATTGGGAGGTCATTCCCTGAAGACACAGGAATGACCGGGTGAAACGTTGTAAATGTATCTGTGAAATGTTTCTTTTCTCTCCCCATCTCTGACGATTATTGATAGGACTCAAACATTGCATATCTGCTTGGTCTTTGCAGAAGTCTACCAAACCCCAGCATGACCTATCCGCATCAATGTATCCTGGCCAGATACAGAGTATGGAGGTGCTGGTGGGAGGGACTATGCAAGGATACCATTGGACATGTAGATATGACAGCCTGATGATCTGACAATGTTTTAAAATGTTTGAAAAATGTTTTTTTTCCTGATGTTGTTTATTGATGTGTTATGTTATATATATATATATATGAATTGTTCTCTCTCTCTTTTTTTTTTTTTGTTTTCTCTCTTCTCACTCATGTTTTCATGTATTAAAGATGGTATGTCACACATCAGTTAGACAAATGGTAATGCAAGATTTTTGCTCCTTACAGAAAGTTCGCTGGTTTGGAAGGAATATTGCATCACCGGAATGTTCGTTTGGAAGACTGAGAGACAGCACCTTAAGAACAACAAGAATAGAGAACTAATTATCGTAACAAGTTTCTCTCCCCCTCAAACTGTTTTCCTGTACCCCCATTACAAATTTCTCCTTTTTCTCCTCCTGTAAGATGGACTCGCCCCAAGAGACTGTGATCCGGATTTTCCTGTTGACCATGATGTTGACCAGAGCAGTCTGTTTCGGTGAGAGTACCAGTGAGGTCGAGAAAGGATCCAGAATGGGTTTCTGATGACTGAGACGGAGGTGTAAATTTCCAATAGCAACACAATCACCAAGCAAAGGCGAGTACCGGAAACGATCTAGCAGCCATGTTATTTGTAAACATTGTGAAGGATTGTTAGCTGAAGAAAACTGTATCTGTAGGCTCTGTGACAATGTAGTTGAGGATGGGTGCATTAAGAAATGCCAATCCAGTTTTAATATCCACATGGACCGGCATCCATTGAGTGACTATCACTCCTTAGTGGGTAGTGTGTTAAATAAGACAGATTGTTGGGTATGCTCTCAAGTACCTCAAGGTCATAGCAAATCAGGGCTAGTACCATTTCCTTTAACGGTAGGGGAAGTACTTGAGCTAAAGGGTGGGAGACCGGTGGACAGGACGTTTAATATCTCCAGCCCTCCTAGTTTGAAGCTCCACCAATATCATGTGGATAAGTCCCTAATATGTTTTAACATTTCCAATCCCCGAAAGCCGGGAAATTGGGAAGTGTCATGGAGTAACCAAACCATGACCTTTTCATATAGAGCAGATAGAATGCCAACAGATACAGAGCTTATACGCCACATAGCCGGTAAGGAAAAATCTTTCCGATATAGGTATACCCTAGGAAATAGGATCACGAGAGTTGGAGAGGTATCTCTAGGATACAGTGCACAGATCGTACAAACTGATAGGTGTACTAAACAGATGGGAGAATTAGGGTTAGGAGATTTCACATGGAAGATGTGTAATATGGTAATGTCCTACTCCGTCCCATATGTTCTCCCCGATGATGCATATTTCATATGCGGGAGGAAGGCGTATAAAGTGGCTTGCCCCAAACTCTGAAGGATTGTGTTATATTGGAAAAGTACTACCTGAGGTAATGAGTTTAAGGAGTGAGGAAATTGTAATTCCAATGGATTTGATTTATGACCCAACTGTAGAAACAATGATGTGATGAAAATGCGATTTCTATGGTCCGTTTCTTTCACCTGTTTTTCCGGTTTTTCCAAGGTAAAAAGACCCACTTGGACGAGGAATTTGATGATCCTGTATACAGACAACTGATGGATTAAAGAAGAAGTTCTGACAACCTTATACACAGATATTTGATGAACTTTGCCATAGACCCCCAGTTTCCCTAGAAATTTTAAAATTACGCTAGCCCAACACTTTTGTAAGTCTATGGACATTTACAAAGCTTTTTGCCCACACGCCTTTTGGCAAAAGCACAAAGAAGACTGCATTCAACAGACACCGAACAAGACTTCAACCGACAAATGTTCATTAACCTGACATAGAATACCACTGCATTTACCGAAATTATGTCTTTCCTTCATCTCTACAACCTTCAGGTAATGACACACATAGTCGATAGGGAATACAGGCACAGATATCAGCAATCACATACCTCCCCCATTCATGTATCATCAACTAAAATGTGCTCCCCCATTTTGTTGCAACCACAGCCGAAAAGAGCTCGGTAAAGTTTGACAGCCCATCCACAGACCCTTAATACGGGATAAGAAGGAATTCAAATGTATACTTCGCAATACCTCGAAGCTTGATTTAAAACACGTACGGCACGATGATACATGACCCCCCAAACATGGATTCATACACACATGCTTCTGCTATCTCACTAGGTCATACCCTCTTCACACCTTCTCCTCTCTCCTCCCTTACCCAACCATGGAAATGTATTAACCCATGACATATATTTTTCTCTTTTTGAAAATGTTTTAGGAAGTGGCAGTTATTGGTGACTGCCAAAGGGTGGACTGTCAAAGTCAAAAATATTACGTAGAGAGAACATACAAACTACACACATTTAAGTCGCTATACTTGCAAATATGCGCAGCGAGCACAGCAATATATGGTAACACACGCATTTGCTCAGACATGGCATGGAGATGGATTCGGCGCTTGTTTCATACAGTACATGGTTATGATAATGTCGGGCACCAGACATCATGGAGATTTAGAATTGGCTGATGAATTGATGTCATGAATGTGTATTATTTGAACAGAACCAGATGCGCCCGTCATGTTTGGTATTGAAGCAAGCAGATTGATGTGTGGGTTAGTTTGAGGCTTGTTGTGAATTTGTGGGACATTGCAGCGGATAGATATGATTATATGTATAAAAGCTAAGATCATTTTGTTAGAACAATGAATGATCAAGCCAACCCTTTACTAAGATTTCAGGGCTGAACCTGATTAGCATATACAAAGCAAGAGAGACCCCTCCCCCAGGAACTAGGAAAACAGGCATGGCTAGAAAAGAAGTCAGTTTCAGTTTGCTTGGGGCCTCTGAGGACAGATATACTGTAGCTACTCACACAGCTACCTGGCACCCAGCAGCATGGCGGCTACATCCCCAGGACTGACCTCCAAACTAAAGGCTAAGTATTGAATTCACATGGCTAGATAAGGAAATATAGACAGATTGCTTTAAGGTCAATGGTGCTGGTTTAAATAGGATATTGTAACTTGTTTGTGTGATAGATCTGGGAATATGTGCTGGTAGCAATGGCAGGCTGATATGTGTGGTTACATTGTGATCTGGTCTTGTGATGAATATGCTCTGGTTATTGAGATACTGAAGTTGTTTGGAATGTGAAATTGAATAAGATGGTTCTAGGAAGTTGGATTGTAATTGTGAAAGGTGATTTAGATGGTTTGGAATTGTAAAATCAGAACATATGCATTGTTTTGAGGCTTGGACATTTTGGAATAAAATGGAGTCTTGTGTCTTCTGCTATGTGATTGTGGTGTAGCAGAGAGTGCCATGTGTTTGGACCTGCAAATCTAAAATGGCTGCTGCCGGGTATTTTCCCCTCCCCCTTTTAACCATGTGGTGCAGTCTTTGGAATCATGGGAGTTTTCCCAAAATGGAGTCTAGCTTCTGTCCCATGCGGTATTGTAGGGTTGTGTATATAGGGACAGCCAGTATGGGTAAGGTCAAGTATTTTCTCCACAAAGATTCTCAGCATTGACTAACTGCGCAGCGATTGTCTCTCACATGTGTAGTTTTATCTGCAATCATATTGTTCTTATTGTTATTGTGAGCCATATCTCTCTCTCTCTCTCTCTTCTCCTCTTTCTCCCTCATTTTCTCTTAAACGTAAATTGTATTGTATTGTATTTCCTGTGTAGTTATCTGGTTAGTTAGTCTATGTTATATTGGTAGTGTATAATTGTATTGTATTATTCTTTTGCAAGCATACCATCCATAATATATATATAAGGCGTTAGACCCTAAGCCCAGGTATCTGTGTATTTCTTATAGTGTTAAGTATTCTCAGAGCGTCGGTGACGCTCAAACAGCTTTTAAGTTAATAAGGTTACACTGTGTTGCATCTACACTCTACCACTACACAGAGGTTTACAGTATAAGTACATTCCTTAAGGTATAGTTATTCTAGTTTAATTCTGTACGTATCTGCAATGCTTGTGTTCACACCCTGTGCACAGCGTCTGCGCATACCCTTGCAGTACCTTTTGCGCCAATTGCGTACTGTGTTCTTTAACCTTTAACGTGTTTTTAATAGGACAAATATTATAGACATTGTCAAGGTGAAACAAGGAGCAGGAAGCTAGAGGTGACACAGGGCAGGAGGCTGGAGTGACAGAGGGAAAGAGGCTGGAGAGATGCAGGAGGTGACTGATCAGGAGGCTGGAGGTGAAACAGGAAGCAGTAGGTGACATGAGGCAGGGGGCTGGAGAGACACAGGAGGCTGGAGGGGACATGGGGCAGGAGGTGACACAGGGAGCAGGAGGCTGAAGGTGACACAGTGGGTAGGAGGCTGGATAGATGCAGGAGGTGACACAGAGCAGGAGGCTGGAGGTGAAATGCAGCAGAAGGCTGGAGGTGACATGGGGCAGTAGGCTGGAGAGATGCAGGAGGTGACACGGAGTAGGAGTCTGGAGGTGGTACAGAGAGCTGTAGGCGACACAGGGCAGGAGGCTAGAGAGACATAGGAGGCTGGAGGCGACACAGGGGGCAGGAATTAGGAATGATGCAGGGATCTGGAGGTAACACGGGCTCTAGGCGACACAGGGTGCACAAGGTGTGATTGACAGGGGCAAGAGGCTGAAGGGCCATGAGTCTTGTTGAACCTCTGTTTTATGATAATGACATTGGTTATATTCCCATACATACAGGCATCTTCTGGACCATGGGATTGCCTTCAAAAAGTGAATACCTACTGAAGACACCATGTGCCCAAGGAGGATCAATTTCTTCAAGGTTCCCCATTGCAGAGAAACCACCATATTGGTGACATTTAGTACACACATGCTGTGCCTGTGCCAAATGTATTAGAATTGCACATAGTACATGTGCTGGGATTTTGGAATTGCTTAGAGAGAGTCCAATGGGCTGCAAAACAAAAGATGTGGAAAAACAATTCCAAAGATGACATCTTTTGTATTGAAGGTCATTGCTCTGCTCTCTTTCTCTACAATTCTAATGCTTACTAGCAGAATTTGCAATCCTTCTGATCGCATGCTGGACAAGGCCGCCCAGCATGCTATCCTCCACATCCCTCCTGCGACTAGGCTGAAATTGCGGACGCGCATGGTGCGATGGCAGGAGGCCTGCTGCCATCTATTTGATCTCAGCGACCTGATCAAGCCCCCCCCCCCCCCCGCGCTTGCGCCACCATGCCTCCGTTTCCCCTTCACCACCCTCCTGCCCCATGAATACTTCTGCCTGATTGACAGGCAAAAGCGTTCACATTTACTGGGGGGCATCCCCAGTAAATGCGGGCACATGCGCAGGATGTGCCCTGCGCATGCGCCTGCACTGCCTTTGTAATTTTTGCGGTTGGATCACGTTTTGCGATCCAACCTGAATAGGGCCCTATGTGCAGTTCTATTTGGCATAGATACTGATAAACACACCAGCCAATCAGCTCCAATATGTTAATTAACAGTTAGGAGTTGATTGGCTGGTGCATTTACCACCTTGCATGTATCACTGGTTTATCACTTCCTTATGCCTTCTCCCGGTTAATACATCTGCCCCACTGTGCACTATGGGAGAGACGTCATGACGTCTCTCCCATAGTGCCGAGGAGCGGACACCCAGAAGACTGCAGCGGCCAGACACGGGAGCGGGGCATGGTGAGTATTGAGATTTTTTTTTCCCTTTCTGTAGCGGCGCATCTACTGGGGGGCATCTACTGGGGGCAAACTACTGGGGGGCATTACTACTGAGGGGCATCTACTGGGGTAAACTACTGGGGGGCATTACTACTAGAGGGCATCTACTGGGGGCAAACTACTGGGGGACATTACTACTGGGGGCATCTACTGGGGGGCATTACTGGGGGCAAACTATAAGGGGGCAAGCTACTGAGGGCAAACTACAAGGGGGCAAACTACAGGAGGGCATAACTACAGGGGCATTACTACTGGGGTCATTACTACTTGGGGGCATAACTACAGGGGCTAAACTACTGGGGGCGTTACTACTTGGGGGCATAACTACAGGGGCTAAACTACTGGGGGCATTACTACTTGGAGGCATTACTACTGGGGCTAAATTACAAGGGGGCATAACTACAGGGGCTAAACTACTGGGAGCATAACTGCAGGGGCTAAACTACAACGGGGGAAAGTACAGGGGGGGCATTACTACTGGTGGCATTACTACTGGTGGCTAAACTACATGGGGCAAACTACTGGGGCATTACCACTGGGAGGCTAAACTACATGGGGCAAACTACATGAGGTCTAAACTACTAGGGGCATTACCACTGGGAAGCTAAACTAAAGAGAGGGTAAACTACTGGGGTCATAACTGCAGGGGCATTACCACTGGGGGCATAACTACTAGGGCTAAACTACAGGGGTCTAAATGAGTGGGGGCATTACTACATGCAACATTACTACTGGGGGGCAATACTACACAGGGGCATTACCATTAAGGGCCTTACTACTGCTGGCACTACTAATGAGGGCATTGTAAAGGGGGCACTTCATAAGGGGCATCACTCCTGGGGACATAAGGGGCACTACTATTGCGGGCATTGCATTAGGGGCACCACTACTATGGGCTCTATATAAGGGGCACTACCACTGTGGGCACTACCAGTACAGTGGACATTGCATAAGGAGCACTACTACTGTGGGCATTGTAGAAGGGGCGCTACTGCTGTGGGCATTATGTGTATAATAAGATGCTCCCACTGTGGGCATTATTACTATTGTGTGACCACGCCCCTTTCTTTTTGGGCGCCGTGGGGAGGGCGGGTGAGTTCCAACACCTCTCTAGGACCACTTTAAGCACTGACAATGTGTATACTTCAACCACTGGCACTACCTGCTTGTGTTTCCTCCACTTACAGTACCAGTGCAATTCTTTGCCAACTTGTGCGTTAGATCCACCTACTGAGACAGTTTCCATCTGACATTATGTGGCTATCTATGTTTTTTTTTTCATTAGCTATGCCTACCACGGGTCTCTCGGGACTGTTTTCGCTGTTGACTGTGATACTGTATGCAGGAAACACCTCTCCGACGTCTCAGGTGTGGCGGCTATTCTGAGTGACCATAGACTGGATGTTTTCTGGATCTGTGTTGATGCTGTGATTGTGTATACAGTTGTGGGCAGCTGCAAAAACTCTATACAAATCCTAGCAGATGTTATATAAGCATGTTTTCACACATCCTCAAAAATCATATCTGCAGCAGCTTTAGCGCACTACTATGATTCAGGCCCAATGTACACCAAATTGCACATGCAATGTGGGCAAAATGCACCTAAAAAATTAGGTTACTGTATCTACAAAACTTTAGAGAAGTTCAGAGCAGCCCCAAGTGTACTTAGAACCAAATTATAATGAATGAGCTAGACTAGGACAACAGTAAGCAATATTTAAAACTTACAAAAAAGCAAACAAAGTGTGTAACTAGAGCCTGTCCAAAACAAACTTATTAGGCTACAATACATGCATGTATTTACTTGCTGACTATTTGGACAGTCAAAAGATATTTTTGATAAACATTCAAGGATTTGTACATGCTGCTGATAAGATAATCAACACGTGGTTACAGCTGCATTTGTTGAAGAGCAACTTCTTAATATACTGTACTGTATAGAGCCAATTGTGCACTATTTCTGTATGACGGCAAAGTAAGCCAATGGCCAATCATAACACTATTTAGCTTGCCAGTGAAAGAAAACTGAATTAGAAGGTCAGTGAAAATAGTAATTCTCAAACTCCCCTGATTCTTCTGACAGTCCTTCCTCTAAAAATCAGTCACAAGACACAAGTCCAAGCTTACAGCTGATAGAAATACGCTTTTCCAAACTGCATCCATACCAAAATGTAGGCAGCAATAGAGTTTAGCATACCTGCTGTCCCTTACACCTGAGTACAGTATGGAAGTGCACATGTTAGTATAGGTCGCTTTTCTAAATATGACCTAGTTTGACTTGACTGCATCTCCATATATATTTCTCAGGAGGTGAATATTTATGTAGCTTATAAAAGCCTGGTGTGAAGAAACATGATGATGATAATGACATCAGAACATACTGTGTTGCTCTGATTGGCTTTTCCTCTGTTGCCCCCTCCCCCCCACCTCCCACACACACATTGCTGCTCCATTAATAGTAAGTTGCTTTTGTCAACTTTTTTACTGATAATGGATTTCAATTATTATTTATTTGTCGTATTAGGTATATTGTGAACTGTAGGCAGTAATTGCCATGCTGAAATACGCAGTTTCACAAGCAGTTATGTAATTATACTAGAAAATTATATTCTAAGCCATGCTTGTCTACTTTATGGCTGTCTCTATACAATCTCAGAGGTTAGGTCCAAATGTCAAATGTGAAATGTGGGGGACATGGAGTCACATTTTAAGTCACTGCTGCCAATCCTTGTGCTGGGCTATGCCACTATTCATGGCATGTAGCAGCAAGGGGTGGGTCCACATTGATGTGAATCACTGTGTATACAGTAATAAAGTCCCTACTCACATCACTAGGGAAGTGGGTGGGAGATGGTAGTGTGACATACTGACCCAGGAAGACTACCCAAAATTCGTGACCCTCCCAGACATTCCAGGAAAGTAGATAAGTATGGTCTAAGAGATGTGTGACACAGAGGTGAGAAGCTGAGATTCCAGCTACCATGTCACAACACCCTGAAAAACTTGCAACTTGTACTGCGTGACCTTGATCCTGTGCTAATCATTTAGTGATACCACCAATGGCTAAATAAGGGGCCCAAAGTCCACTACAGTGGACAGCTGTTTTAAGTCTTTATCTTCTATAGAAACTTTGTGTTGACATCCCTAGTGTATGGTGTCCTCTTCTGTGGACTACTATCAAACTTAGAAGGTATGCTACCTAGTGGCAGCTTTTAATTCCTACAAAAACAAAAAGGTCAACATAAAATGGCTAAGAAAAGTTCACCAAGCACTGAGCACTTCAGAAATTTCTGTAAAATCTTTTTACTCACAAATAGCAATGCAGATTTAAAAAATAACTTCATGGAATGTAATGTGGTACCGGTTTTGATCAATTAGTCACTACACTTCAGGAGACATTATGCCATACAAAAATCCATACCACATGCAAGGCTTATCCTGGCATATAGGCCTAACCTAAATATTTTTCTCATATAATAGCCATATATGCCAATTTTGACAGCTGGTAGCATTATATGTATCATTATATGTTATCTTTACTTTTTTTTAAATGTGAATGATTTCCAATTATTATCATTAGTAGTAGCTGTGGTAGTAATGGCAGACCCTTAGTATTAGTATTCTTTTTAATTTCTCCAGGCATCAAAAGCATCCAGCAATAGAGTTATGTAGATGGTAGTACAACACACACATGGGGGGGGGGGGGGGGGGGGGGGGGAGCGGATCTCATGGATCAGGGTGTTTTTCTTTTCTTTTCTTGAAATGTATAAACACGTGGCTGCTGTATTGGATGTCTGGATTCAATAGGTGAGATCAGTCCCCTCCTGCCTACGATCATGACCGACGAGCTTGACATCAGAATTTCAGCTCGCTACCCTGGGAGTGGCGAGCTGAAATGCACAAAAAGTTACCCTTTTTGCATTGCGCCTTATAGTTTAGTCAGGTTTAGCCGCTTTACGCGGCTAAACCCGACTGCTTGGGGTGAGATCAGTGAGAAAATGGGTGACATTTGTATATCGCCCTCTGCGATCTCCCGTCACTTTAGACGGGAGATAGGGCGCAATAACATTTGAATCTCACCCAATGAAAAGAATAATTTGGATTTCAAAGTACTTTATCTGTTGCTTGAGCATTGGTCAATGCCGGCTGTATGGTGCAACGCCAAAGAGGAAGACACCAGCTCGAAGTGCAGGGACATGTCAAAGACACCCCCTAAAATCTGGCTCATTGCTGGAAATCACTGGCTAAAAGTTACAGATGAAAAACATGCTACCAGGTGCCACAATGCAGCGTGTACACCGGGGGTGGGGAACCTTTTTTCTACCAAGGGCCATTTGGATATTTATAAAATTCTTCGGGGCCATAAAAAAAATGATCAACTTAAAAATTAGCCTGCCCCCCAGTAGTTATGCCCCCAGTAGATATGCCCCAAGTCAGTAGTTATGCCCCCAGTCACTTGTTATGCCCCCAGTCACTTGTTATGCCCCATTAGATATGCCCCCAGTCACTTGTTATGCCCCATTAGATATGCCCCCTAGTAGCGCCATTTACACACACACATTAAAAGAAAAAAAACAAAACACAATACTCACCAGCCTCGTTCCTGCTTCCGGACTGCTGCCCTCCGCCTGGCCGCCCACTCTCCCATAGCGCCGCACATGTACACTGCCTGAGCCGGAAGCAGGAGCTCAGGAATGAGCTCCTGCCTCCGGCTGATGCTGAGGAGAAAGAGCCGGGCACCCGCTGGTAACAAAATCTCATTGGGCGCCCGGCATCTCCCTCGGTCAGGTGAACCTGGCCGGGCCGGGTCAAGTGGCTTTGCAGGCCTTATACGGCCCGCGGGCCTGAGGTTCCCCATCCCTGGTGTACATGTAAAACTAAGCTATCTACATGCAGTGTCTTGAGCCTTTGTGTCCAGGGCGTGTCTCCAACTTTCATACTAAGCGTGAAAATCAGTTAAAGTCATGTCTTGAAATAGCATAACTTTGTAGGTAAGAACCAAACTCAGAAGTAAATTAAAATATTTCTGTTATAAATACTGAGGATATGTTTGTTTTTGGATGAATATATTCATAAATTGGCGTAAAAAAATTATTGATTTTGACTCAAGAATTTTTTTGTTTCTGGAGAAAAAAATATTGTAAGCAACACATGATAAGAACAAATTGGAACCATACCATTTGTTTTTTTTAATTTTCCCGTACATATTTTGCAAGAAAAAAAAACCTTTCACAGTTAAAGTTTTGTTCCATGATAATAAGACATTTTATTTGTTGCAGTAACATGAAAGTAACATCTTTAGTTTTATACTGTACTTTAAAAAAAATAGTTTGTGTTTTATTATGCCCTGAAGACTAATACAAATCTTGCATTAGGTTTCTGCAATTCATGCATGAAAGAGTTAAAACAACATTGTTACTATGATCTCCAGGTCATAACACCTTCATCCATTAAAAAAACAAAAAAATTTTTTTTAAATTATTGTTACATAACACCTTCATCCACTTGTCTCTTCAGTTATCATTTCATAAATATCCAGGGTATATGTGATGCGTTTGTTAATAGCATGGCCTGTAGAAACAATTTCCTGTAAACAGTGGGGCAATCAGGGATATGGCAAACATTGGGCCTTAAATAGTGTTCCAACTGAGCAGTTATCGTCAGACTGCACATGCATCATGCCGCAGTGCACGTGCGCCAAGGTACCTTTGTGATGCTACTCGCAGTGCAGCTGTCCAAACTCCAGCGGGTAAGCGGCAACACGCCAGTAGATAAAGCTGCCCAGATCCTTGTAAACCTGTTCAGTATATCAGAAAGCCAAGTACTGTTGTGCAGTTTTGTTGCTGGATCTTAGCTGGGCAGCAGTTATGTGCACAGAAGGGCTGCACAAAAGGTCCATGTAACAATGTGGCACCTCATTCTGATGAAACCAGGAGTTGAGAACCTGGGGAAAAGTGCTAAGGTTGATAAAAGAAATATGCAAAAAACAATGGCGCCACACCATGAATAAATGAAATAAAAACAAAATACTCTTGTAGTACTTGATCTCAATAACTAGTTTTTGTGTGCATACGAGAAGAAAGATAAAAGATAAAGATAACATTTATTAGACATAAAAAAATGTGCTTTGACATAGAGCAGTAAACATAGCTACATATGACTCCATGCTGGAGTAAGAAGCAATAAAGCAGATAAGAATCAGCAGTCACAAGTAAGCAGTAAATGGCTAGAAAGCCTACGTACCAGATGCAGGTAGATGTCTGCCATTGGTTAGCACTGCAGGGAATCTGGAAGGCCCCCCAGTGTTTAACAAACACTTCTGATGTCCAGTAAGTACTGCTCCATTGCTGTTACACTTGCTTCAGTAGCCTTAAGGGGGGTACACACGGAGCGATAATCTAAGCAATCTGACTAGATTGCTTAGATTTTCAGCAACATCGCTCCGTGTGTAGCCCCCTCAGCGATAGCGATGCGCGGCCCCGCACATCGCTATCGCTGCTGCTAGATTGGCCTGCATGCAGGCCAATCTAGCGGGTCGCTCACTTCACCCGCTGGGTGAAATGAGTGCGCCCCCCCATCTCCCCCCGCACGCTCAGCACAGATCGCGCTGTGCTGAGCGCCGGGAGAGATGTGTGCTGAGCGGTTCGCTCAGCACACATCTCTCCCAAATGGGCCGTGAGTACCGGCCTTTAACGCGTTTCGAGCTTGTACTGTGGCTCTTCCTCAGAAGGCAACTGATTATGAAGACTTTCTAGCCATTTACTGAATTTCTGTTTGGGCTTAAGGTTACCCACGTGCATTTACCATAGGCTGCATTCCTGGTTGCACTAGGGCAGTGTATTTCTGCTTTTTATCTCATTGTACCTCAACAATGTTAAGGTGTTTGGAGCTATTGCTTCTTTGTTGCCACTTTCTACATTGTTACATGGACAATACATGCCGCTTTCATGTGTTTGAATTATAAGTGGAACACTTAAGGACAAATTCTGAAATTCCACTCCCAAATGTGGGAACGTCTACAGAGCACTTTTGAAAAAGTCACTCATTGCTGTCTGAAAATGAGAAAAATCCCTTGCCAGACACAGTGGCCAATATTTACTAAGAATTCGAGTTTGTCCGATTTGTGTTTTTTTTTCTAAGTCCCAATCCGGGAATTCACTAAGCACCAATCTCGGCAGTGTTTGGAGTATTCGTAATGGTTTGATTTGCAAAGTTCCGAAATACGAGTGAATAGACCATCGGTCAAACACGGCTGTTATTTCATACAATACGGGCATTCACTATTCATTCGTATTTGGGTGTTAGTTTCTGAGTGCTCAAGTGCGGGTCTGTTTTTTTTCGATTCGTTAAAAAAAGCAGCAAAAAAATAGACCTGCTTTTTCCAGTCGAGTTTGGATAACCATGCACGGATCAGTGAGATCTGTGCATGGTTATCTATGGGAAAGTGTCTGTTTAGTGTAAAAACTGAAAAAAAATTGCGTGGGGTCCCCCCTCCTAAGCATAACCAGCCTCGGGCTCTTTGAGCCGGTCCTGGTTGAAAAAATATGGTGAAAAAAATGACAGGGGTTCCCCCATATTTAATCAACCAGCACCGGGCTCTGCGCCTGGTCCTGGTTCCAAAAATATGGGGGACAAAAAGCGTAGGGGTCCCCCGTATTTTTGAAACCAGCACCGGGCTCCACTAGCCAGGTACATAATGCCACAGCCGAGGGACACTTTTATACTGGTCCCTGCGGCCCTGGCATTACATACCCAACTAGTCACCCCTGGCCAGGGTACCCTGGAGGAGTGGGAACCCCTTAAATCAAGGGGTCCCCCCCTCCAGCCACCCAAGGGTTAGGGGTGAAGCCCGAGGCTGTCCACCCCATCCAAGGGCGGCGGATGGGGGGCTGATAGCCTTGTGAAATATTGTTAATATTGTTTTTAGTAGCAGTACTACAAGTCCCAGCAAGCCTCCCCCGCAAGCTGGTACTTGGAGAACCACAAGTACCAGCATGCGGTAGAAAACCGGGCCCGCTGGTACCTGTAGTAGTACTACTACTAAAAAAATACCCCCAAAAAAACAGGACACACACACCGTGAAAGTATAAGTTTATTACATACATGCACACCTCTATACACACATACTTACCTATGTTCCCACGAGGCTCGGTCCTCTTCTCCATGTAGAATCCTTGGGGTACCTGTGAAAAAAATTATACTCGCATAATCCAGTGTAGAATCAGACCTTTGAATAATCCACGTACTTGGCAAAATAATAAAACGGAAACTCGACCACGCACTGAAAGGGGTCCCATGTTTCCCCGACTGCCAGGACCCCCCCTACTCCTGTCAAAGAGGGTCCCTTCAGCCAATCAGGGAGCGCCACGTCGTGGCACTCTCCTGATTGGCTGTGTGCTCCTGTAGTGTCTGTCAGGCAGCACACGGCACAGATACAATGTAGCGCCTATGCGCTCCATTGTAGCCAATGGTGGGAACTTTGCGGTCAGCGGTGAGGTTATTTTCGGTCAACCGCTGACCGCAAAGTTCCAACCATTGGCTACAGTGGAGCGCATAGGCGCTACATTGTATCTGTGCCGTGTGCTGCCTGACAGACACTACAGGAGCACACAGCCAATCAGGAGAGTGCCACGACGTGGCGCTCCCTGATTGGCTGAAGGGACCCTCTTTGACAGGAGTAGGGGGGGTCCTGGCAGTCGGGGAAACATGGGACCCCTTTCAGTGCGTGGTCGGGTTTCCGTTTTCCCCGACTGCCAGGACCCCCCCCTGACTCCTGTCAAAGAGGGTCCCTTCAGCCAATCAGGGAGCGCCACGTCGTGGCACTCTCCTGATTAGCTGTGTGCTCCTGTAGTGTCTGTCAGGCAGCACACGGCACAGATACAATGTAGCGCCTATGCGCTCCATTGTAGCCAATGGTGGGAACTTTGCGGTCAGCGGTGAGGTTATTTTCGGTCAACCGCTGACCGCAAAGTTCCAACCATTGGCTACAGTGGAGCGCATAGGCGCTACATTGTATCTGTGCCGTGTGCTGCCTGACAGACACTACAGGAGCACACAGCTAATCAGGAGAGTGCCACGACGTGGCGCTCCCTGATTGGCTGAAGGGACCCTCTTTGACAGTAGTCAGGGGGGGGGGGTCCTGGCAGCCGGGGAAAGGGGTCCCATGTGTAAACATGGGACCCCTTTCAGTGCGTGGTCGGGTTTCCGTTTTATTATTTTGCCAAGTACGTGGATTATTCAAAGGTCTGATTCTACACTGGATTATGCGAGTATCATTTTTTTCACAGGTACCCCAAGGATTCTACATGGAGAAGAGGACCGAGCCTCGTGGGAACATAGGTAAGTATGTGTGTATGGAGGTGTGCATGTATGTAATAAACTTATACTTTCACAGTGTGTGTGTCCTGTTTTTTTGGGGGTATTTTTTTAGTAGTAGTACTACAGGTACCAGCGGGCCCGGTTTTCCACCGCATGCTGGTACTTGTGGTTCTCCAAGTACCAGCTTGCGGGGGAGGCTTGCTGGGACTTGTAGTACTGCTACTAAAAACAATATTCACATTTTTTCACAAGGCTATCAGCCCCCCATCCGCCGCCCTTGGATGGGGGGGACAGCCTCGGGCTTCACCCCTGGCCCTTGGGTGGCTGGAGGGGGGACCCCTTGATTTAAGGGGTTCCCACTCCTCCAGGGTACCCCGGCCAGGGGTGACTAGCTGGGTATGTAATGCCAGGGCCGCAGGGACCAGTATAAAAGTGTCCCCCGGCTGTGGCATTATGTACCTGGCTAGTGAAGCCCGGTGCTGGTTTCAAAAATACGGGGGACCCGTACGCTTTTTGTCCCCAAAATTTTTGGAACCAGGACCAGGCGCAGAGCCCGGTGCTGGTTGATTAAATATGGGAGAACCCCTGTCATTTTTTCCCCCATATTTTTTCAACCAGGACCGGCTCAAAGAGCCCGAGGCTGGTTGTGCTTAGGAGGGGGGACCCCACGCAATTTTTTTCAGATTTTTTAAGACTTTAATCAACTTTTTAAGGTACACAATGAAGCCCTGCACGGATCTCACGGATTCCTTGTGTTTTGTCAGGCAGTGTTTTTCTCATCACTCCCGTAAAACACTGCCTGATATTACGAATCACATCGACATCGGAAAAAACGATTGTGCAAAACTCGGCAGCTTAGTGAATGATCGTATCAGGATTCAAAAAGTTGCAGTAAAATGCACCCGATACCATTCGAGTTCAAACACCCTTCAAAACGGCCAAAACACGAATCTTTGAAAATATACCCCAATGACTAAAGAAATACATTATTATTATTATTATTATTATTATTATTATTAATTGCATTACAAATGCCAAATTAATTTTTAATTTACTATGTCAGCACACTTAATAACACAGAAAACTCAATGATTGTTTTTGTATAAACAAAGATATGAAGATGTTAATTACAGTACTCTGAACTTTATGTATGAAGCTAATTAACGTTTCCAGGCATTTAAATATTCTAGACATATGGAAACAGCACATATTGATTTGCACTCTTCCATTATTTTTGCTAGAGACCTTTGTACTTTATTTAGTTAAGAATTGTATTGTAATATTTACATAGTTTATTTATCTTTGAATTTGTGAGACTGACCTATGATCCATTTGGCAGTGCAATTGTTTACGCTTATATTATGTAGACTTATCACACCTTTTTGCTAAGGATTCTAGTACAAATTAAGCATTTTTAAAACTTTTATTCTTTAGGGATAACTAACACAGTACAAGTATTCAAATGATGTACTATAATGCCAGGCATCTGTAATTTTAAAACTCCATGGTATTACCATACTAACAATAAAGTGAGTTGTAAAGCAGAAAAATCTTGGTACGAGCCTGACACATACATCCAAAAGAATTACAGTATAACATTGCCAGGGGCTGGCTGGCAACTTTTAGCCTGGGGGGCAAGTCCAGAGCATCGGCCCATAAGTAATGGCGCCATCTTAAATGGAGGTTTTTTTGTTTAAAAAATATTTATTAATAAAAAAAAATTAGGCCTGGTGTAAATTATCCCAAAGATACTTTATTATAAATTTGTCAGTGCGGCCGCAGCTTCAGCAGAGCTGTGTAGTCAAGTGGAAGGTGGGGGCCGACCCGTGACCCTTGGCAGTAGCGTGGCCCGGAGGGCACATGGCACCATGCCCCCCAGGCCATCCCACCTCTGAATATTGCCCTACCTAGAATCAAAAAAATGAATACATTTCTCCTTCTACCCTCTGACTGGATGACGCCTTCAACCAAACAGCGCTTGTCAAATTTATTATGGCAGTTAGTCTTCCTTTAGTAAATTTAGGGAGGACACCAATGGCTAGAGCTCTAAAGTCAGTGGCTGAGCTGAAGATAATGTATAGTTGCAGCAAGTTAGCAGTGTAGACAGGTCAGCTACTATCAAGGTGTACAGTGCTTTGCTAAACTATTCACCCCCTTTGCATTTTCATGTTTTGTTGCCTCACAACCTAGAATTAAAATGGATTATTTGAAAGTCTGCATCATTTCATTCACAGAACATTCCTACAACTTTGAAGATTTTTTTTTTATTGTGAAGCAAACAACAAATAGGACAAAATAACAGAAAACTTCAGCGTGCATAACTATTCACCCCCTGTCAAAGTCGAAAAAATATTGTAATGCATATACCCTGTACTAACCCCATGCACATGCCCGCTGCGCGTGCACTCAGTCCGCTGTGCGTGCACATATCCGCAATTTGCGTAGGCTCGCTCCTGCGATCATGCGCGTGATATGGGTATTTACGGCGGAGTTTGTGAGCGCGTAGAGGGTTATTAGAACATTACATATTTAACCCAAATAGTGTACACTTTAGATATAACTCCCTTGCACCACATCAGCGAGTATCAATAGTTTAAACAGTTCCAGGACTAAGGGATTCGCCTTTGCATGATAGGAAGGGTCAGATAAAGGTTAGAAGGTGATGTCTAGTATCCAGCTGTAGGGTATTTTAAGGGTAACATTCCGGTGTTGGTTAGAGAAAGCTCCCATGTGCCAGCGTATAGTTATGTGCAGAAGTAGAATATAGATATTAACTGTATTTACTGTATATTATGTATGCGGCGGGAATCCAGAGGATACCACCCACCAGAGCAGTTGGGGAAAGACATCGCCCACCTTTTCAAATCAACCTATGACCTTATCTGTAATGAAAAGACACATCTCTGTGTCCAATGGACAATGAGATTACAGTGACCATTTTATTGCGTATGTAAGTTGTGTATAAAAAGACCGTTGTTGCCTGGCCGGACACAAGACTCTAAACGCTTTCTATCTGACTAGCGGAGGACCGGCCGGGTTGCGCTTGCGAACATTCTCACGTATGTACATTGACTGTAGCCATTACTCTGTTTTAGATTTACTTGTTAGCCTGTAGTGTATGATTTGTACTGTGTTACCTTTTGAAATAATCCACGGTGGCCTTAGAACCCTGTGGTTTCAGCTACAAATCGGTGTTGTGTCCTCACTTTCCTGCAAGGGTTTAAAAGCATATTTTACTGTATAAGGTTTATAAGCATTGATAAGGTGTACGCACTGCGGGTACTTTATACCGTCAGCGCTACTTAAGGTTTAAGGTATAACATCGTTGCAGTACTTTGCTGCTAAGGGTTTAAAGTGTAATCATATCATTGCATTGTATCACTATTAAGGTTTAAAGGTTATCAATTGTGTGTGCACACGCTGAGCGTACTCTGTACACTCAGCGGTGTGTGTGCGCCAAGTACGTACCACATACGGGACTCGGTACGCAAATAGCGTACAGAGTGCGTAGCAGGTGTATTTAGTCTAGCGGCAATAGCGGCTCCACGGTAAAAGTGTATGTAGAGGTATAGCTTTGCGGTCTAAGATAATACAGACATTATCAATTGGGAGCTCGTCCGGTTCTTCCTCATACCCACAGCCTAGCAGGTTTACGCAGACTTTATCTATCAGCAAAGGGCGGAAAGGTATCCCCCGGAAGCCTTCTCTTGGTTGGTGGATACACTAGTGCTGATTAGATAAGCGTCTGCTCTGCATGGTTTGTAGGGATGCTGGAGGGATCCGTAAGGTAAGAACGCAAAAGCTATTTTTAAAATCTGTAAATTTCTGTTTGGTGCCAAATGCGCACACATCACACGCATACACCCGTATTTTGTACTTTGCATATCTGCTCGCATTATTGCCATAAGTATTGATTACTAGATTCATTTCGACCTGTACTGAGAAAATTTGTTGCTATTTAGATAAAATATAGAGTTAATATTTAAGGAAGTAAGTGTAAGACGCACACGCAGCCTGGCCTAGTTGTAAAGGTTTATACAGAAGAAACTGTGTGTTGTGTTAAGTAAGCGATTATAGTTAAATATCGCTTACATTGATAGAAGTGTGGGATTTGTAGTACTGCAGACGTATGGCCTTTGTACACGTGTCTCGGACAAAATACGGGGCTGCGTACGCAATGTAAAGGCATACACACGTGGCGTGTTTACGCAACATGCGTAAAGATACGGCCCCGAAGTACAAATCACACAATAGCATTGTTTAGTTTAGGCGCGAGACGGTAGCCACGCGATAATAGCACAAATTGCTCGGTTTTCAAAAATTTAGTTTAAATAAAACCTTTTTACTGTATTACCTCTGGGGAAAGCTATCAGTTACCAGGAAAAGATATTTTTCTGATCAGAAAACTATAGAATGTTAGTGTGGGCTGAATAAGGTGTGAATGTATTGAACCCCGCTTAGTGATCTTGGTGAACTTGGTGATCTTGGTGATCTTGATGAAACTTGGTGAAGCACGATCTAGGTGAAAACGTGGTGATCACGGTCTAGGTGAATACGTGCAACGGAGTGTGATAAAGTTTTCGTGGTATTACACTCCGGCTGTTTTGGAGCACAGTGTGGAGACTCCAGTGATCCTACCACTTATAGATAGCAAGTGTCTATGAGCGGTACGATTGGACCGCACGGTTGTGTGGGCAAAATGCGACGCAACGTGATACGAAGTTTTGCATATTTGTGCGTAAATCTCATCATCATAAGCGTTGTATGAAGCACATGCAAGTGTGATTTGTGTAAAATAAAGGTTTAGGGAGTTTTCACTGGTCCCTCCAGAGGCAGATATTCACTGGGTACCTAAAGGCCCAGGGGATATAGGCCGAAGTAGGGCCTGCAATGGCTACACGTGTCTGCTAAAAAAGGCGGATCCGTGATACTCGGAGCAGAAGAAGTTAGTGGAAGAACTTTGAGGACTTCCACCGGTAGACTACTGTGATTGGTGCATTTTAGGAAGTTTTCCCGTGTTAAAAAGGTCCACAATGGAAGCCAAGTGCACAACACAGGGACGTTCCGTAGTCAGGGTTCAGACAGCAGAGTTCAGACCCAGGGGGTCAGCTCGGTTAGTAATGTGGGGGAAGTATGGTCCCCACACTGAGACCTTTTGTGATGAATGGACATGAATGACTGTGGGGGATAAAGCACCATTTCCTGGGATAGGTCGTTTTGACTCCGAGGTATTGCATAATCTAAGGCTTAGGATCTGTCTGATAAAATCTCAAAAGCAAAGGGTCAGACACACAACATGTTTAAATTTATGGCAACAAGAGGGTGATATGCAGAGGGAACTAGCTCACGCAGCCGGTTCCAACCCTATCAGGAAACTGATAACAACTGCACCACCACCACCACCACCACCGTATATTACAGGGGAGAAAGTGGCTACAGGCAATGGCATACTGATATATGCTTAGAGTAAAATTGATAAATGTAGTAATGATGATAAGAGTGAACTTAATAAATGTATTAATGCTAACCCGTGCAAGTTGTATCCCATCTTAAACTTCCCTCAGGAATACGAGCAAGGAGATGAACCCAGCATGATATCGGCACTTTCTCTAGCAGCCACCATACAGGACACCCAGGTGGGCACGGCCCAACCGGTAAGAGCAGTAGTAAAGCCCCCTAGCGGAGGGATAAGTGAGGTCGTGTCCACAGGTAAGTACGGTACTGTACATTATGCAGAGACAATTGCACCTCACATTGTAGAGTCAACACAAAACGATGTAATTGAACTAAATCCTGTCAGGGTGATCGCAGTCCCCAATGGGAGGACTGACGCTCAGGGAACCACTCCCGTCAGGAACATTGCTATGCATTGTCCTTGGTCCCGGGCAGAATTGAGGACAATTATGTCTGAATTTCCTGATCCCAGAAAGGATCTAGTCGCATGCCAGAGGTTTATTAAAGAATTAGGTAATGCCACCGAACCCACAAACAAAGATTGGCGAACAGTGCTACGAGTATGTTTACCTTCCAATATTGACCCCGCAAAATTCATTACTGATTGTAAATTAGACGCAGAAGTACCTCTCAGTGAAGAGTACACTCAGGAGAATGTACGGCAAATCAATCTGCAATTAGGAGTATATTTCCCTAATGTTGTCAAATGGAACAAAATCTTTTCCATAAGACAAAAAGAAGGTGAAACGGCATCTGAATATTTCCACCGAGCACTGCAAGAAATGTCTAGATACACTGGGATCGTGGACATTAAGGAAAATGTACATCATAGAGAGGTAGCTGTGTCCGTATTAATGGACGGTTTAAAAGAAACGTTGAGAACAAGGGTACAAACCACTCAACCTAACTGGAGAGGTATTTTGGTGACTGCATTAAGAGAGTCCGCTATCGAGCACGACCGTAATATCCAGAGTACCAGGGAGGCACAGGGAGAGCGGTTGATGGTGATGAGCATCCAAGCACTGGAAGAAGCATCAACTCGACCAAAACCCCAGGCCCCTGGAACATGGAGGAAGCCAAGAGTTTGTTATCTGTGTAAAAGGGAAGGGCATTATGCCAGCAATTGTAACAGCACACATAAATTCAGACCCCCTAGACAAGAACATGAGCAAAGTTATGATACACGTAATTGGGATCATGGATCACATAGGAAAAATTTTGGGCCACACCTGTAGTCTGCAGCCAGTGAAGTTGATTGCTAGCCTTGGTAGTGAACCTGAGGTCACAGTTGATGTAGCTGGTAGATCATTCCTTGTAGATACAGGGGCGGCCAGGTAAACTCTGTGATTTATCTTTAAAGTTTCCTCTTCATCTCTGACGTTCACCGACAGATTTACAGCTCAAACATCACATATCTACTAGGTCTTTTCAGAGGTCTGCCCAAACCCAGTATATCTCACCAGCATCACTGTGCCTGGCCATGCACAAAGGGTGGAGAGTGGAAATACTGGTGAAGGGAGACTGTGCATAGATACCGATAGACATGATGGTGTGACAGCCTGATGGTGAATGCAAATCTGACAAATTTTTCTTCTGTTATTCTCTCTCTCTCTCTCTCTCTTTTTCATCTTCCACGGATGGTTTACTTCACACAACAGTGAAACACATTGTAATGCAAGATTTATGTTCCCTACAGAAAGGTTGCTGACTCGGAGAGGAAATCGTATCACTGGAGTGTCTGTTCCGGGAAGGTTGAGAGGCAGGACTGTTGTCACGGCACCTGAGCACGGAGAACTACAAGACCAGAGGCGGTTGTCGCACCAAATTTATTTTCCCTTTTTATTATTTTCTCCATCTCCCACTACCCTCCTTTCCCCCCCTTCTTGCTCCCTTTTCTTCCCACTTAACAAGATGGACTTACCCCAAGAGACTGCATTCCGGGTTTTCCTGTTGACCCTGTTGTTGACCAGAGCAGTCTGTTTCGGTGAGAGTACCAGAGAGGTCGAGAAAGGATCTGGAATGGGTTCTGATGGCAAGGACGGATTTGTAGAATTCCAAGAGCAACACATCCACCGAGCAAAGGCGAGTATCAGAAAACGATCTGGTAGTCAAGAAACTAGGAGGCACTGTGAAGGGTTATTGGCTGAGGAAAGTTGTATTTGTTGAAATTGTGAAAACATAGTTGAGGACGGGTGCATCCAGAGATGTCAGTCCAGCCTTAATATAAACATGGACGTCATCCATTGAGTGATTATCACTCATTAGTGGGTAAGGTTTTAAACCAAACAGAATGCTGGGTGTGCTCACAAGTACCTCAAGGTCAGAGCAAGTCAGGACTAGTGCCGTATCCCTTAACAATAGATGAGGTACTTGAATTACGGGGTGGGAGACCGGTGGACAAGAAATTTTATATTTCTAGGCCCCCTATTTTGAAGCTCCACCAATATCATGTGGATAGATCCTTAGTATGTTTCAACATTTCCAATTCCCGAAAGCCGGGAAATTGGGGAGTGACATGGAATAACCAAACCATGGCATTTTCACACAGAGCTGATAGAATGCCCGTAGACTCTGAACTTAGCCGACGGTGGAAGGTATTTTCGGTACAGGTATACTCTAGGAAGTAGGACCATGCGGGTTGGAGAAATATCACCAGGGTACTGTGCGCATATCATACAGCCTGATACGTGTACTGAACAGATGAGAGAGTTAGGGATAGGATTTTTCACTTGGAAGGTTTGCAATATGGTAATGTCATATTCTGTCCCATATGTTCTCCCCGATGATGCATATTTCATATGCGGGAGGAAGGCGTATAAGTGGCTTTCCCCAAACTCAGAGGGATTGTGTTACATTGGAAGAGTGTTGCCAGAAGTTATGACCATAACCCATAATAAGATGAAAGATGTTCACCGCAATGCTCAAGCTCCTTACACTCATACTCACTATGAACACATTGTTAGGAGACACCTTATAGATAGGACAGAGCACGCAGCCTCTGATTTGATCCACGAATCCACCGGGATTCAATTCCTTCTTGCGTTAGACATCTCCCGTACCGCCAGAGGAATTATAAATTATAGGTATATCCATGCGCTAGCGAACCTAATAGATAATATCACTGAGATGTATGATGACACCTTCAGGTATACAGGGAGGGAGTTGCAAGCTTACAAAACGGAACTGATACAGCACAGGATGGTCCTCAATTATATCACAGCGGTGACAGGCGGGTACTGTGTCACTTTGGCAACTCAGTATGGTGTGAAGTGCTGCACGTACATTACCAACAGCACTGATGACCCAACCGAGGTCATAGATCAAAAGATGGACGATATCTTGCAGTTGAAGTGGGAGTTCCGGAGGAGACACAACCTTACCCTTACTGCTGTGAGTAATGAACTGACCGGCTGGGTCTCATGGTTGAACCCACGAAATTGGTTCTCAGGTTTAGGAGAATGGGCTCAAAATGTTATCGTGAGTGTAGGAAAGTTTCTCCCTTGTATCCTGGGAGTTGTCATAATGATTGGTTTGATATTCAGGTGTGTTTGAATTTTAATGCGGTGCAATCGCGGTACCAAAGTGATGAGTTTGAGGAGCGGGGGCATTGTTACAGCAACTGATTTAATTTATGACCCATCAATAGAGACAATGTTGTGATAAAACGTGATTCCACGGTCCGTTTCTTTCACCCGTTTCTCCTTTGTTTTCCCTCAGCAAAAATACATCCATCCGGAGAAGACTTCAATCAACACCCAAGAATGATTACGCGAATGTTATGTGAATGTATGTTTGATATGTGTCTTATCTTCATCTCTACAACCTTCAGGTAGTGACACACATAGTCGACAGGTGATATCCACATATTAGCATTCACATGTGTTCCCCCTCCATGTATCATCAACTAAATGTGCACCCCATTTGTTGGAACAAGAAGCCGAAAAGAGCTCGGTAGTGTTTGTTGGCCCACTTACAGACCCTTAATATGGGATGAGAAGGATTTAATGTATACTTCGCAATACCTCGAAGCTTATCTAGAACATATACGGCACGATGATACATGCCCCTCAGACATGGATTTCATACATACATGCTTTTACTATCCCACTAGGTCATACATTTCCCGCCTACACCTCTCCTCCTACCATCCACTCATCTATGGATAATGTATTGTATATTTTTATCCAATCATCTGTAGATATTGTATTGTATATTTTTCTGTTTTATGTTTAGATAGTGGCAGTTATTGTTGACTGCCAAAGGGTGGACTGGCAAAGTCGAAAAATATTGTAATGAATATACCCTGTACTACCCATGCACATGCCCTCTGCGCGTGCACTCAGTCCGCTGTGCGTGCACATATCCGCAATTTGCGTAGGCTCGCTCCTGTGATCATGCGCGTGATATGGGTATTTACGGCGGAGTTTGTGAGCGTGTAGAGGGTTATTAGAGGGTGTAGAGGGTTATTAGAACATTACATATTTAACCCAAATAGTGTTAGATATAAAAAAGTTAGATATAACTCCCTTGCACCACATCAGCGAGTATCAATAGTTTAAACAGTTCCAGGACTAAGGGATTCGCCTTTGCATGATAGGAAGGGTCAGATAAAGGTTAGAAGGTGATGTCTAGTATCCAGCTGCAGGGTATTTTAAGGGTAACATTCCGGTGTTGGTTAGAGAAAGATCGCATGTTCCAGCGTATAGTTATGTGCAGAAGTAGAATATAGATATTAACTGTATTTACTGTATATTATGTATGCAGCAGGAATCCAGAGGATACCACTGTCAAAGTCAGAAAAATGTCTCTATGCACGTTGCCATATTTGCACCGCACACTGGTCTGCGCTGCGCATGCGTACGCTCTCCCGTGAAGGCGCATACCCGCAATAGCGTGCACCCGCGGGCGCACGGTATGCGTATTTACGGTAGAGTTTATGTAGTCGTAGCGTGCGACTCCTTCGTTACATATTTTCACAATTAATGTAGTTTGTAGATCATGGTCCCTTTGATAGTTTCTGAAAGTTTGGTTAATATAGAATGTCCCTGAGCTGAGGAATCCCTCTTTGTATTGTAGGAAGGGTCTAACAGGAGTCATGCAGCAGTGTTTGGTACCCATCGGAAGAGTATTTAATTAGCAATATTCCGGTGTTGGTTTGGAGCGTATTAATCGCTCGTGCGAATAGTTATGGACATAAGAAGTTTATGTCCATTTCTATTATTTACTCATACTCAGGTATGCGGCGGGAAACCTAGTTTCCCACCCACCTGAGCTGTTTGAAATCGTCACAGCCCACCTGTATGAATCAACCTATGACCTTTTGTTATGATACAGGGCCGAATTCCGACGTCCAATGGACAATGGGATTGTAGGGACTATGAGATTGCATTGTGTGTGGGGCATAAATAGGCAGGCCGACCACATCCAGCTCTCACTCTTCAACGGTTCTCATTGCTGAAAATCGGGTGCTGGATGTCCAGGCGCATGCGATCGTTTACCCTTGTGTTACGATTCCTGTACTCCAGACTGGAGAAGATCTTATGGCAGAGATCTGAGTACAGGAATGAAATACAGGTTGTGGGAGCTGGAGAGCCTAGTAACCCCTGGCGCCCTAACTCCGTTGTCTCGCCCGTGTTATCAGAAATCCCCTGCGAGACTATGGTTGCTTGAGCCCATGGCAGCCGCGTTCGAAGGGCGGATTATGTCTGCCCAACCCCGATGCCCCCGCAGGTCTTAATGGGAGACAAGGGGAAGTCCGAGACAGGGTGATAACAAGGGGCCCTCTGACTAAGCAACCAAGCCAGGGGTTACAAGCTAACTAAACTAAATCAAAAGGTATGTGCGGACTAGCCGCCAGGGAAAAGGACAACCAAAGATCCACGGATCCGACACTCCTATCCGGCACCGCTGGACACCAGAGTGGATCTTGTGGAAGCGGAATCCTCCGCAAAGCTCCAGAACTCAAAATAAACACAATAATAAATAGTAGCGGACAAGCCGCAACACACGGCTGCGCCGCGACTCACGAACGCCACCAGATGTTAAAGGTGCTCGATCAGACTCCAGGAACAGATGGTAACTTCCGAGTACAGGATCACTGAGAACAGGAACAAACGAACAGACCGGGACTGGGAACTCTCTCTGCAGCAGAATCAGGCAAACAGGAAGCTATCACCGGCGTCTGTGAGGAGTCCTGGGAGTGCTTTTAACAGAGAGTCTTCCAATCAGCTGTTTGGAGGCTGATTGGATTAAATGCCATGCAGCTGACAAGCTGCATGGCCAGGGAAACAGATGAGTGATAATTACAACATGCCGTGCAGCTGCATGCTACACAGCCAAGAAACCAGTGATGATATAAACTTAGACCCAGCAACGGGGAACACGATCCGACAGTGGCGTCCCCGTTGCTAGGCGCCGGCCGCACTGACGAGCGGACCCTCGGCGCCTAACAGTACCCCCCCCTTGAGGAGGGGTCAAGGAACCCCTAAATCCGGGTTTCTGAGGAAATTCTTGAAAAAATGCCCTTTTGAGCCTTGGGGCATGAAGGTCCTCATCTAGGACCCACGACCTTTCCTCAGGACCATAACCTCTCCAATGCACCAAAAAATAAAGCCGACCCCGGGACAACTTGGAATCGAGAACCTTCTCAACCACGAACTCCTGCTGACCCTGTACATTAACTGGTGATCTCCCCTGAGGTTTTTTACGAGGAAATCTGCTAGATGAAACATATGGTTTGAGCAAAGAGCAATGGAAGGTATTTCCGATCCGTAACGTTTTTGGTAGCTGTAACCGGAAAGCAACTGGATTGACTTTTTTGATAAGGAGAAATGGTCCAATAAATCTAGGACCCAATCTGGCTGAGGTTTGTCGAAGTTTGATATTGCGAGTCGACAGCCACACCCTGTCTCCTACTCTAAAAGTGCACGGCCGCCGGAACCTGTCCGAAAAATCTTTTTCCCTGAAAGCTGCTTTTCTGAGAGCTATGTGCACTTTTTTCCAAATAAGTTTAAGATGAGAGGTCAGGGCCAGAGAGGAGACAGAGGAATGTTGGAAAAATGAATTAGCTCTGGGGTGGAAACCAAAAACTGCAAAAAATGGAGACACATTGGTGGAGGAATGACAGGCATTATTATAAGCAAACTCTGCCAATGGAAGAAACTCAGACCAGTCATTTTGGAGTTTGGCCGAGTACAAACGCAAATATTGTTTTAAGGATTGGTTCACTCGCTCAGTCTGTCCATTTGATTGTGGATGATAACCGGAGGTTAATGATAATTTCATTTTTAACGAAGCACAAAAAGACTTCCAAAACTGTGCAATGAATTGTGGACCCCTGTCAGAAACAATATCAGTGGGTAACCCATGGAGTCTGAAAACATGACGGAGGAACAAGACTGCCAATCCCTGGGCAGATGGCAATCGGGGAAGACCAATAAAATGAGCCATCTTACTAAAACGGTCCACTACCACCCATATGACTGTGCATCCAGCTGACAGAGGGAGATCCACCACAAAATCCATGGAGATATGCGACCATGGTCTAAGGGGAACATTCAATGGCATAAGTTGACCAATAGGCAAAGAACGGGGAACTTTATGCTGTGCACAGACCTGACACGAAACAACAAACTCTTTAATGTCTTTAGAAAGACCAGGCCACCACACTGAGCGGGATACCAATTCAAAAGTTTTAGCGACTCCCAGATGCCCTGCAACTTTGCTATCATGAAATTCCTCCAAAACAGTTGCTCTCAAAAACTCAGGAACAAAAAGACGGCCAGCAGGAGTATTTCCCGGAGCTTGATGTTGAAGCAGCTTCAATTGAGAAAAAACATCCTGTGTGAGACCTGCCTGAATGACTGAAGGCGGAAGTATGAGAGTAACCGGACTGTTGTCTTGAACGGGAAGAAAACTGCGTGAGAGGGCATCTGCCTTGGTATTCTTGGAACCAGGTCTGAAGGTGATAATGAATTTGAAACGAGTGAAAAATAAAGCCCAACGAGCCTGTCGGGCATTCAGTCGCTTAGCTGATTCAATGTATTGAAGATTTTTGTGATCCGTCAAAACAGAAATGGTATGGGTCGCTCCTTCAAGCCAATGTCTCCACTCCTCAAAAGCCCATTTAATAGCCAGCAACTCCCGATTACCAACATCGTAGTTGGATTCAGCAGATGAGAATTTCCTGGACATAAAGGCACAAGGATGTAACTCAAGGGAATCTGGATCCTTCTGAGAAAGGATAGCCCCTACACCAACCTCCGAGGCATCTACCTCAACGATGAAAGGCAATTCTGGATTGGGATGTCTAAGGACAGGGGCTGAGACAAAGGCTTGTTTCAAGGCCTGAAAAGATACTTTAGCTTCACATGACCAATTGGTAGGATCTGCTCCCTTCTTAGTGAGTGCCACAATGGGAGCAACTATGTCAGAGAAAGAGTGAATAAACCTTCTATAGTAGTTTGCAAACCCTAAAAAGCGCTGAATTGCTTTTAAGTTGGTGGGTTGCGCCCAACTCAGGATGGCTTGGAGCTTCTTAGGTTCCATTCGGAATCCCCGAGGGGAAATAATGTACCCTAAAAAGGATACCTCCGTGACGTGAAATTCACACTTCTCCGGTTTGGCATACAAGTGATTTTCACGTAATTTCTTAAGTACCTGACGCACCTGGGTAACATGTTGTTCTATAGAGTCAGAATAAATCAAAATGTCGTCTAAATAGACCACAACGAATCTTCCCAGAAACTCACGGAGCACATCATTAATGAGATCCTGAAAGACTGCCGGAGCGTTAGATAGGCCGAATGGCATGACCAGATACTCATAGTGACCTGATTGAGTACTGAATGCCGTTTTCCACTCATCCCCTGATCTGATTCTAATGAGATTATATGCTCCTCTCAGGTCAATCTTAGAAAAAATAACAGCCGAACGTAGCTGATCAAAGAGGACAGAGATCAGAGGCAGAGGGTAAGTATTCTTTACTGAGATTTTATTCAGGGCTCGAAAGTCAATGCAGGGTCTGAGGGAACCATCCTTCTTCTCTACGAAGAAAAAACCTGCACTTAAAGGGGATTTAGATGGCCTGATAAACCCTTTCTCAAGACTTTCTTTCACATACTCATTCATGGCCACAGTTTCAGGACCAGACAATGCATATAACCTTCCTTTAGGCAACGTGGCACCAGGAATTAACTCAATGGTACAATCATAAGGCCTATGGGGAGGCAAAATATCCGCATTGCCCTTGGAAAACACATCCAAAAAATCTTGGTATTCTCCAGGAATATGTGCGGACCTGGCAGCAGCTACTCGGATAGGAAGTGTAATACATTCTTTATCACAGATGGTACTCCATTGTAGGATCTCCCCAGACTGCCAATCTATGATGGGATTATGAAAGGCCAGCCAAGGGTGACCCAGAACCACAGGAACTGCTGGACAATGGGTAAGAAAAAACTCAATCTTTTCAGAATGTAGAGCTCCCACCGAGAGCAAAACAGGAGGTGTACATAGAGAAATAACCCCATTGGATAAGGGACTCCCATCTAAACCATGCATGGTGATACACCTACTTAAGGTTAACTGAGGAATACCTAAGGCCTTGGCCCATGTTAAGTCCATAAAGTTTCCTGCAGCTCCACTGTCCACAAAAGCAGAGACCGAGGAACAGAGGCTGTCATAAGAAACTTTAGCAGGAACCAATAGTGAATTATTTGAGGAGATGAGCTGTAGACCAAAGTGAACCCCCTCACTATTCACTTGGTCAGGAAGTTTCCCGACTTGTTTGGGCAACTACGGGCAAAATGTCCCTTACCTCCGCAGTACAAACACAGACCAGAATTTTGCCTCCTGGTTCTTTCTTCCGGAGACAATTTGGAGAGACCAATCTGCATAGGCTCCTCCATGTCTACCGGAACGGAAGAAACACAGGGAAAAGAAACTACAGATGCCCCTTTCTCAGTCCTCCGCTCTCTGAGCCTACGATCTATTTTAATAGAGAGCTCCATGAGTTTATCAAGGTTCTCAGGAGCGGGATACTGAAGGAGGCTGTCTTTTATAGATTCAGATAAGCCGAGGCGAAACTGACTGCGCAGGGCAGGATCATTCCAGCCACAGTCGTTCGACCAACGGCGAAACTCTGTACAATAATTCTCTGCAGGATTCCTACCCTGTCTTAGAGCACGCAACTGACTTTCTGCGGATGCCTCTCTATCAGGGTCGTCATACAATAGCCCTAAAGATTTCAAAAAGGCGTCTACAGACGATAAGGCCGGATCGTCTGTCTTTAAACCAAAAGCCCAGGTCTGAGGATCCCCCTGAAGCAGAGAAATTATAATTCCAACCCGCTGAGCCTCCGTACCTGAGGAAACTGGTCTTAAACGAAAATACAGTTTACAAGACTCTTTAAAATAAAAAACTTTTTTCTATCCCCAGAAAAACGGTCAGGCAGATGCATTTTTGGTTCAGGGATGACCCTCGGGGAAGTCCGTAACAGATCTTCCTGTGAGCTTACCCGGAGGGACAGATCCTGAACCATCTGGGTAAGTTCCTGAATCTGACTAACCAAAAACTGGCCAGGATTTGGCCCAACACCGGTGGGATTCATGAGGCCGACAAAATTCTCCCAACTGGATAAGTGAAAAAATTAACTCCTGTTGAAAATTTTTTCTTTTGTCTGGCCGGTGATAATGTTACGATTCCTGTACTCCAGACTGGAGAAGATCTTATGGCAGAGATCTGAGTACAGGAATGAAATACAGGTTGTGGGAGCTGGAGAGCCTAGTAACCCCTGGCGCCCTAACTCCGTTGTCTCGCCCGTGTTATCAGAAATCCCCTGCGAGACTATGGTTGCTTGAGCCCATGGCAGCCGCGTTCGAAGGGCGGATTATGTCTGCCCAACCCCGATGCCCCCGCAGGTCTTAATGGGAGACAAGGGGAAGTCCGAGACAGGGTGATAACAAGGGGCCCTCTGACTAAGCAACCAAGCCAGGGGTTACAAGCTAACTAAACTAAATCAAAAGGTATGTGCGGACTAGCCGCCAGGGAAAAGGACAACCAAAGATCCACGGATCCGACACTCCTATCCGGCACCGCTGGACACCAGAGTGGATCTTGTGGAAGTGGAATCCTCCGCAAAGCTCCAGAACTCAAAATAAACACAATAATAAATAGTAGCGGACAAGCCGCAACACACGGCTGCGCCGCGACTCACGAACGCCACCAGATGTTAAAGGTGCTCGATCAGACTCCAGGAACAGATGGTAACTTCCGAGTACAGGATCACTGAGAACAGGAACAAACGAACAGACCGGGACTGGGAACTCTCTCTGCAGCAGAATCAGGCAAACAGGAAGCTATCACCGGCGTCTGTGAGGAGTCCTGGGAGTGCTTTTAACAGAGAGTCTTCCAATCAGCTGTTTGGAGGCTGATTGGATTAAATGCCATGCAGCTGACAAGCTGCATGGCCAGGGAAACAGATGAGTGATAATTACAACATGCCGTGCAGCTGCATGCTACACAGCCAAGAAACCAGTGATGATATAAACTTAGACCCAGCAACGGGGAACACGATCCGACAGTGGCGTCCCCGTTGCTAGGCGCCGGCCGCACTGACGAGCGGACCCTCGGCGCCTAACACCTTGTGCGTAAGTTTCTCTCCGTAATCATTGTCTTACTGCGAGCCAATTTCTCTCATCTCTCTCCATTTCTCTCTCTCTCTCTCCTTTCTCTTTTCTCTCACATCTCCCCTAGACTAGTATTGAATTGTATTAGATAGTATTGTATTTTGGTTAGGAAGTCTCTGTTATATTGTAGTGTATCATTTGTACTGTTATCCCCTTTTACAAGTATATTAGATATAATACAGTTAATAGGCTTTGGACCCTAAACCAGTATCTGTGTATTTCCTATAGTGTTAAGTGTTCACTTGAGCGTCGGTGACGCTCAAGCAGCTTTGTAGTTAGTCAGGTTACACAAGGTTGCACTTACACCCTGTATTCACATTAAGGTATTCTGTGTATTTCATTGGTATAAGGTTTAGACATAAAGGTATAGCGTTGTGAGCGTCTGCGCCGCTGGTGATCTCCTCGTGGTCTCGAGCGTCCGCTACGCCATAGCGAATCATTACTCTAGTCATAGCCCTTAACGTGCTGTCCTGTGATCGCTGGGCCGTGAGCGAACGTGACGCTTGAGCGTCTCGCCTACGGCTGAGCGATCGTTACGCAACCAGCGTACCCGTACGGTACTTCTTAAGTAAACAGCGTACAGTGTTCTTAGACTTCATAAAGGGTTGTTTATACGACAAAGGAATTTAGCATTGTCAATTGGGGGACTCGTCCTGTCCTTCTCATATCTGCACTAGGTAGATCAGCAGACATTATCCCCCAGCAAAGGGTGGGAGGTTGTCTCGCAGTGCTGACGGGATAAGCGTCTGCTTCGCTTAGATAAAGAGTGCTGAAGGAATCCGGGAACCGGAAGTAAGAACAAAACGCTTGTGTCTTTTGAAACTGTTTATTTCTCTTCTGTCTTGCGTATACACGCACGCATACATATATATCTGCATTTCTTTTTCAATTTCGTATATCACTATTCCTGTTTGCCAATTTTTATAGTTGATAGAAAGTGCTAAAAGAGATTTGCTGTTATTTCATAGTAGAGGTAATAGTTAAAGTATAGACCAACACACGACTTGTCTGGGAGACAAGGCAGTCAGTGTGGTGTGCGGTAGATGATCAGGGATCATCTACATTGATAAAGGTAGAAATTGTGTTACGGTGGATCTTTGTTTTGCGTATACGTGTCGCTAACAAAGACTAGCGTACGCAATCCAAAGGCAGACGCACGCAGCGTTCATTACGCAACGTAGCGTCCGGTTACGCCCACGTAGCTCAAGTCACGAAAAGTTGGATTTTAGCGCAAAGCGATAATTAACGCAAAGGCGATAAGTAACGCACAGCGGTAGATAACGCGACGCGGTAAATAACGCAAATCTATTTTTGGAAAAATCTGAAATTTAGTTTAACAGATCCTGCTCCTAATTGGTAACACAGCTGGACTAAAGACAATTTCTGCGCAGAAATAGATATAGAAACAAAGTGTACATGTGTTGAGTGAGTGTGTTTTTATCACATAAGTTTATATAACTTAGAGGTTGAACCAAAAGGAAAGTCGGGTACTCGTCAAAGGACATACGTGTAAGTGACATATACGGTGGCTAGGGAGGCATCCCTGGTTAAATAATATTTGAGCATTAGAGTATAGCGGACCATAAGGTAACAGACCAGGAGGTCATAAGGTAACAGACCAGGAGGTCATAAGGTAACAGGTAAAATAGACAAAGAGGTCCGCTATAAAGGTACAAGAGGCACAACGCCTGGGGTGTTGGTGCAGAACCCATATAGGCCATACAAGCTCTTGCTGAAGGAATCGCGGCCGGAAACATCGATTCCATTGATCTTTCAGTACATGACAAGTAGTGCTTATGTACTGAACGATTGTACCGCACGTAATTGTGTGCAGTAGTTAGTAATCTGACCTAATACCATTAGAGTAAAGTGGTCACAAACGCTATTTGTACATTCTGACGTGATTTGTGTAATTTTTTATTTTTGGAAGGGAAGTTCGCTGGTCACTCAGGAACTATCTAACAACCCCACCTTTACTGGAAAGAGTAAGTGTCCTGCGGGTAACCCTCATATGTTCCAGTAAACAGAAGGTTTCTGGTAGGGCCCTGTATCGAGTACGCCAGCACCATATCGGTGTGATCAGGTCGTATTGGTCGAGGTGGGCGAGTGAGTGGGGTACTCGGTAAACCGCCACCGCCGGCCTATCTTGAATAATTTGGTTTGCTGTAAGGGTTCGCTGAAGACCGTGATAAAGATCACAGGAGTAGTAAGCAACACCTGCAGATTATGGGGGCCAATTGTTCAGGTAGGGGGCGATCAACCTCGGTTCGGGTTGATTCAGAGAACCGACCCGTCGGGTCGGCAAGGTACATCATGTGTGAAAAATACGGAAGTCACACAGAATCTTTATGTGATGAATGGGAGAGAATGACTGTACAAGACAGGGACAAATTCCCAAGAATAGGTAGCTTCAGTCCAGAAGTGTTACAAAATTTAAGGAGGAGGATATGTCTCATAAAATCAACAAAGAGACGAATTCAGCATCATGATTATTTACAGTTGTGGCAGCAGGAAGGTGAGATACAGAGAGGTTTGGCTCTGGCGGCAGGATCTGGGGCAGTCAGGAAGCTGATAGCCACAGCCCCTCCTCCACCATACATTGCAGGAGAGAAATTGATTGCGGAGAGAAACGCACTGGGTTGTAAAACACAAACTCTTAGTAACCCTGTAAATGTTAATGATGTTAACCAAGTAACCCATGCGATTATTAACCCGTGCAAGTTGTACCCTGTTTTGAACCTTCCTCAGGAGTGTGATCAAGAAGACGATTCGGCAACAATTTCAGCGCTCTCTCTAGCGGCCACCATATCAGAAACCACAGTAGGAACTGCTCCACACACGAGATTAGTGAAGGCCCCTAGCGGAGGGATAGGTGAGGTCGTGTCAACGGGTAAGTACGGCACCATGCATTATACTGAAACAATTTCACCACAAGCTGTAGAATCTACACAGAATGAGGTTGTTAGAATTAATCCAGTTAAGGTGATAGTAGTTCCCAATGGGAAAACAGATGCATCAGGAGCCACACCCGTTAGGAACATTGCCATGTATTGCCCGTTTACTAGAATGGAATTAAGGACCATAGTGTCTGAATTCCCAGACCCCAGAAAAGATTTAGTTGCAAGCCAAAAATACATCAGGGATCTAGGAAACACTTTAGAGCCCAATAATAAGGATTGGCAGATAGTACTAAGAGCTTGCTTACCTCCCAATGTCGACTCAGTTCAATTCTTGACTGATTGTGGACTAGATAAAGATGTACCGCTTACAGATGTGTACGACAAAGATAATGTAAAAAGGATAAATTTACAACTAAAAGAGTATTTCCCAGCCATTGTTAAATGGAATAAAATATTTTCCATTAAGCAAAAGGAGTCCGAAACGGCAACAGAATATTTCCACCGGGCACTATTAGAAATGGCAAAATACACTGGTATAGAAGATATTAGGACCAACCCAAACCATCAAGAAGTAGCAGTATCTGTACTGATGGATGGTTTAAAGGAAACATTAAAGGCTAGGGTACAGACCACGCAACCATGTTGGCGAGGTCTGTCGGTGTCCACTTTGAGAGAGGCTGCTATTGATCACGACAGAAACATCACTAGACACAGGGAGTCGCAAAGTGATAAGCTGATGTCAGTAAGTATACAGGCGCTGACCACAAGGCAGCCTGCGTATGTACCATCGAATCCTGTAAGTAAGTCAACTGTAATAACTTGTTATTCCTGTAACAGACCGGGACACTATGCACGAGACTGTAGAACAAAGAGTGTACAAAGATCTTTTCAACCCCCTAGACCACGACACGACACACGACATTGGGAGCAGGGTCCACAGAGGCGGAGTTTTGAGCCACATACAGGGGAAACAAAAAGATATCCCCCGAACAGAGACTGGCATGCCTCTGGTAGTTCCCAGCTAACCCCCTCACAAGTAGTCGCTGCCAGCGGGATTCAGGGAGGTCAACATACCCACTAGGGGTGTGGCCATACCTGTAATCTGCAGCCAGTGAAATTGATTGCCAGTCTTGGAAGCGAACCAGAGATTGCAATCAATGTAGCTGGTAAAACTTTAAACTTTCTTGTAGACACAGGGGCGGCCAAGTCAGTGATAAATTCGACAGTGGGCATGAGAACCACTGGTAGGACAATTCCAGCCATGGGAGTAACAGGAGTAGTCCAGCACAACCCTGTTAGCAAACCAGCCGAGATTACAATAGGGCCTTTGCATACCAAGCATTCCTTTTTGCTGGCTGCATCGGCACCAACTAATCTCCTGGGTAGAGACTTACTATGTAAAATGGGTTGCGTCATTTATTGTACTCCTGAAGGTGTATTCTTGGACATTCCTGAGAATCACGCTCAGGAGGTACGAGACATGTTAGACTCCCCATCAAAATTAATGTCACATTCCATTATGACAAATAGGAATCCATCCCAAATAGAAGAGATGACATCTCAGATACCAGAGTCACTTTGGACAAAAGATGGACAGGACACTGGATTAATGGCAAACGTAGCTCCAGTAGTTGTACAAGTAAAAGATGGTAGGATAGCTCCAAAAATCCCACAGTATCCTCTGAAGCCAGAGGTGGAGTTAGGAGTTTTCCCAGTAATAGAACGCTTGCTGCAACAGGGCATTCTGGTAAGAACGTCCAGCACAGCCAATAGTCCCATCTTCCCTGTTAAAAAGAGTGGGGGGAGGGGTTACAGACTAGTGCAGGATCTAAGGGGGATTAACAAAATAGTTGAGAGTCAGTTCCCCGTAGTGCCTAATCCAGCTGTCATCCTAATGCAAATTCCTCCCACTGCCAAATTTTTCACTGTTATTGACCTCTGCTCCGCATTCTTTTCGGTACCTCTGCACCCTGACAGCCAATATTTGTTTGCTTTTACATACAGAGGAGTCCAATACACGTGGACTCGGTTACCCCAAGGTTTCATAGATAGTCCAAGTATATTTTCTCAGGCTTTGCATGATTGTTTACAGTCTTTCCAACCGGAGAGTGGATCAGTATTGATACAGTACGTGGATGATTTACTGCTGTGTTCAGATTCACTGGAAGCCTCTCTGAAGGATACGAAACAGCTCCTGTTTCATCTTTCAGACACAGGTCACAAGGTTTCCAAAGACAAGTTACAATTATGCCAGACTAAGGTAAAATATTTGGGACACTGTCTAACACAAGGACTGAGACACCTGACCGCTGATAGAATCCAAGCCATTAGAGACATGACACTGCCACAAACCCAGCAACAGATCAGGACGTTTTTAGGAATGTGTGGGTATTGCCGCAATTGGATCCCAGGGTTTTCCATATTGGCGCTACCTTTGCAGGAAATGGTCTCTTCAAACAAACCTGATCGGATTTCGCATACAGACGAATCCGAAACAGCATTTGAGAGACTTAAGCAATGCCTAACGCAGGCACCAGCACTAGGTATGCCAGACTATGGGAAACCCTTTGAACTATACGGAACAGAAAGTGCTGGGTGCGCAGCAGGTGTACTAACCCAAAAACACGGTGACGCCAGCAGGCCAGTCGCATACTACAGCGCCCAGCTAGACACGGTAGCGCGATCTCTCCCCACATGCTTGCGTAGCGTTGCGGCGATAGCATTGCTAGTGACAAAAAGCGAAGATGTCGTGCTAGGCCACAACCTCACAATCCATACACCACATGCGGTATCTGCCTTATTGAATTCTGCCCAAACCAGACACGTCTCATCAGCAAGGTTTACAAGATGGGAATTGGCATTAATGGCCCCAGTAAACATCACCATAAGGAGATGCAGCGCATTAAATCCTGCAACATTTCTCCCAGGTGTGCCTGGTCAGACACAAAGGGTGGAAGGTGAGAGTGATGGGGAAGGAGGATTTAATGCAAAGGAAGATACACATGATTGTATGGAATATTTGACCCAAAATTTTACCGCAAGGCCTGACATCAGTGACAATCCACTGGAAGATGCAGAACTCACGTTCTACACTGACGGTAGTTGTCATAGACAGTCAGACTCGGGAGACTTGTGTACTGGATACGCAGTCGTAGATGACCAAGACACCATAGAAGCGGAACCGTTAGGTCCACCTCACTCAGCCCAGGTTGCTGAACTGGTCGCCCTAACCAGAGCATGTGAATTGGCTAAGGGCAAGTCAGCCAATATCTACACCGATTCTAGATACGCCTTCGGGGTAGTACATGATTTCGGAGCCCTATGGCGCCTCAGAAATTTCATGACGGCAGCTGGTACACCGATAGCGCATGCAGCCCACATAAAAAGGCTTCTAACAGCGATACAGGAACCCGACAGAGTGGCTGTTATCAAATGTAAAGCACATACATATAGTCAAGACCCAGTGTCACTTGGTAACAGCCGAGCAGACGAAGCCGCAAAGCTTGCAGCTGCTACCCCCATACAGACAGACACCACACAACTGATGGTATTTCATACCATCAACACACAAAAGTTGTGTGAGATGCAGAATTTGTGTTCCACACAGGAAAGAGCAATCTGGAAGGCAAAGGGATATGGCCAGGAGTCCTCAGGGCTCTGGACGGATGGACATGGTAAACCAGTGGCCCCCAGAGCATATCTTCCATGTCTGGCTGAAGCAGCTCACGGGCTGACTCATCTAGGCAAGGAGGGAATGTGCAAATTGGTAAGAGCATACTGGTGCGCCCCAGGATTCTCCTCTCATGCGAGTAAAAGAGCAATGTCATGCCTTACCTGTCTGAGAAAGAATATTGGAAAGGCAATACCTACAGAACCATCCCATATCCCACCTGCCGGCGGCCCTTTCCAGGTAATACAAATTGACTTCATTCAATTACCCCCATGTCGAAATTTGAAATATGTACTTGTTTGTATAGATGTTTTCTCGAATTGGGTCGAAGCATTTCCAGCAGCTACAAATACCGCTATGTTTACAGCTAAGAAAATTGTGCAGGAATTTGTATGTAGATATGGTATCCCTAGAATCATTGAAAGTGATAGGGGTACCCATTTTACAGGTGATGTCTTTCAAGGAATGTGTAAATTAATGGGTATTGATAGCAAGCTGCACACTCCGTACCGTCCACAGGCGAGTGCGAAGGTCGAAAGAGTGAACAGCACTATTAAAAATAAATTGAGTAAAGTAATGGTAGAGACAGGATTGACGTGGCCAGAAGCTTTACCCATTGTTTTGTATAGCATCAGAACCACTCCCAGGTCCCCTCTTAATCTGTCTCCTTTTGAAATCTTGTTTGGTCGACAACCGCATGTCATGATTAACCCTCAGGATGATTTGAAATGTAACAATGAAGTAACTGTAAAGTACTTAATTAACATGAGTAAACAGTTAAGGAATCAAAATGATAAACTGAAGTTGGTGATTCCTGATTTACCAGATAGTAATTGTCATGACATTGAACCTGGGGATTATGTAATGATACGAAATTTTCTACGCTCAGGTTGTCTTATTGATAGATGGGAAGGACCATACCAGGTCTTATTGACTAGCACCACAGCATTGAAGGTTGCTGAGAGAGAGACTTGGGTCCATTCATCCCACTGCAAAAAGGATGCTGATCCAGAGAAGTCCCGTGATGAGGAACAGACGGTAGAGGTTGTATCACTGGAGTGTCTGTTCCAGGAGGACTGAGGCGGCACCTGAGCCTCGAAGACCGAAAGCAGTTGTCGACTCCCCTCTCCCTTTTATTGTTTTTCTCCACTTCCCATCCCCTCTCCCTTAAAATTTCTTTTTCCCCCTTCTCATTCTTCTCCATTTCCTCCTCAAAGATGGACTTGCCCCAAGAGACTGTGATCCGGATTTTGATGTTGACCATGATGTTGACCAGAGCAGTCTGTTCCGGCGAGAGTACCATAGAGGTCGAGAGAGGTTCTGGAATGGGTTCCGATTATGATGATGGAGGCGTAGTTTTCCAAGATCAACCAAACCAACAAGCAAAGGCGAGTATCAGAAAACGATCCGATAGCATTGATCATAGAAGAAATTGTGACGGATTGTTAGCTGAAGAAAACTGTATCTGTAGGCTCTGTGATAATCTGGTTGAAGATGGATGCATAAAGAAATGCCAATCCAGTTTTAATATCCATATGGACCGGCATCCATTGAGTGACTATCACTCCTTAGTGGGTAACGTATTAAACCAAACAGATTGTTGGGTATGCTCTCAAGTACCTCAGGGTCATAGCAAATCAGGGCTAGTACCATTTCCTTTAACGTTAGGGGAGGTACTTGAGCTAAGTGGTGGGAGACCGGTGGACCGGAGGTTTAATATCTCCAGCCCTCCTAGTTTGAAGCTCCACCAATACCATGTGGATAGGTCCCTCTTATGTTTCAACATCTCCAATCCCAGAAAACCGGGAAATTGGGAAGTGTCGTGGAGCAATTTAACCATGACCTTCTCACATAGAGCAGATAGGATGCCTACAGATACAGAGCTTGTACGCCACATAGCCAGTAGAGGAAAATCTTTTCGGTATCGATATACCTTAGGAAATAGGATTACTAGAGTTGGAGAAGTATCACCAGGATACTGTGCACATATCGTACAAACCGATACGTGCATTAAGCAGATGGAAGAATTAGGGTCAGGAGATTTCACCTGGAAGGTTTGTAACATGGTAATGTCCTTCTCCGTCCCACATGTTCTCCCCGATGATGCATATTTCATATGCGGGAGAAAGGCGTACAAGTGGCTTGCCCCAAACTCTGAAGGATTGTGTTATATTGGAAAAGTATTGCCTGAAGTGATGACTGTTACACATGACAAAATGAAGGACATACACCGTGGTGCCCAAGCTCCTTATACTCACACTCATTACGAGCACCGAGTTAAAAGACAACTGTCAGAAAGGTTAGAGCATCCGGCCTCTGATCTTATCCATGAATCCACCGGGATTCAGGTTCTGGTAGCGTTAGATTTCACTCGCACCGCTCGAGGAGTGATGAACTATAAATACATTTCCGCACTCGCCAATTTGTTAGATAATATCACTGAAATGTATGATGACACGTTTAGATACACTGGAAGAGAACTTCAAGCTTACAAAACAGAACTAGTTCAGCATAGGATGGTTCTCAATTATCTCTTACAGCAGTAACAGGCGGATATTGTGTTACATTGGCAACACAGTACGGCATAAAGTGTTGCACGTATATCACAAATAGCACCGAGGATCCGGTAGAGGTCATAGACCAAAAGATGGACGATATTCTCCAATTGAAGTGGGAATTTCGTCGAAAACACAATCTCACCCTTGCTGCTGTAGGTAATGAGCTGACTGGTTGGGTGTCATGGTTGAACCCGCGAAATTGGTTCTCCGGTTTAGGAGACTGGGCTCAAGGAGTCATAATGGATGTTGGAAAGTTCCTCCTATGTATCTTAGGTGTTGTTATATCTATTGGATTGATATTCAGATGCGGGCAGGCTTTAATGAGGTGCAAACAAAGTACAAAAGTGATGAGCTTGAGGAGCGAGGAAACTGTAATTAACCTGGATTTGATTTATGACCCAATGATAGAAACCAGGATGTGATGAAAAATGCGATTATACGGTCCGTTTCTTTCACCTGTTTTTCTGCTTTTCTCCAAGATACAAAGACCCCCTTGGACGAGGAAGTGACGAGACGCTATACAGACAACAGACAAGCACCAAAGATGAAGTTTTGACCACTTGAGAAATGGACATTTGATGAACTTTGCCATGGATCCCCAGTTTCCCTAGTATTTTAAACTCACGCTAGCCCAACATTTTTTGTAAATCTGATGGCACTGACAAAGCTATTTGCTCATGCCCAAGGAGCAATACAGCGCAAAGAAGACGACTCTCAACAGATACCGAACACAACTTCAACGACAGATGTACATTTCCCTGACATAGAATATCATTGCATTTTCCATAAGTGTTCTTTATCTTCATCTCTACAACCCTCAGGTAATGACACACATAGTCGATAGGGAATACAGGCACAGATATCAGCAACCACATACCTCCCCCATTCATGTATCATCAACTAAAATGTGCATCCCCATTTTGTTACAACTGAAAGCCGAAATGAGCTCGGTAGAGTTTGACAGCCCATCCACAGGCCCTTAGTACGGGATAAGAAGGAATTCAAATGTATACTTCGCAATACCTCGAAGCTTGATTTACCACACGTACGGCACGATGATACATGACCCTCCAAACATGGACTCATACACACATGCTTCTGCTTTCTCACTAGGTCACACCCTCTTCACACCTACTCCACTCTTCTTCCTTACCCCACCATAGAAATCAATTAACCCCTGACTTACATTTTTCTCCTTTTGAAATGTTTTAGAAGGTGGCAGTTATTATTGACTGCCAAAGGGTGGACTGTCAAAGTCAGAAAAATGTCTCTATGCACGTTGCCATATTTGCACCGCACACTGGTCTGCGCTGCGCATGCGTACGCTCTCCCGTGAAGGCGCATACCCGCAATAGCGTGCACCCGCGGGCGCACGGTATGCGTATTTACGGTAGAGTTTATGTAGTCGTAGCGTGCGACTCCTTCGTTACATATTTTCACAATTAATGTAGTTTGTAGATCATGGTCCCTTTGATAGTTTCTGAAAGTTTGGTTAATATAGAATGTCCCTGAGCTGAGGAATCCCTCTTTGTATTGTAGGAAGGGTCTAACAGGAGTCATGCAGCAGTGTTTGGTACCCATCGGAAGAGTATTTAATTAGCAATATTCCGGTGTTGGTTTGGAGCGTATTAATCGCTCGTGCGAATAGTTATGGACATAAGAAGTTTATGTCCATTTCTATTATTTACTCATACTCAGGTATGCGGCGGGAAACCTAGTTTCCCACCCACCTGAGCTGTTTGAAATCGTCACAGCCCACCTGTATGAATCAACCTATGACCTTTTGTTATGATACAGGGCCGAATTCCGACGTCCAATGGACAATGGGATTGTAGGGACTATGAGATTGCATTGTGTGTGGGGCATAAATAGGCAGGCCGACCACATCCAGCTCTCACTCTTCAACGGTTCTCATTGCTGAAAATCGGGTGCTGGATGTCCAGGCGCATGCGATCGTTTACCCTTGTGCGTAAGTTTCTCTCCGTAATCATTGTCTTACTGCGAGCCAATTTCTCTCATCTCTCTCCATTTCTCTCTCTCTCTCTCTCCTTTCTCTTTTCTCTCACATCTCCCCTAGACTAGTATTGAATTGTATTAGATAGTATTGTATTTTGGTTAGGAAGTCTCTGTTATATTGTAGTGTATCATTTGTACTGTTATCCCCTTTTACAAGTATATTAGATATAATACAGTTAATAGGCTTTGGACCCTAAACCAGTATCTGTGTATTTCCTATAGTGTTAAGTGTTCACTTGAGCGTCGGTGACGCTCAAGCAGCTTTGTAGTTAGTCAGGTTACACAAGGTTGCACTTACACCCTGTATTCACATTAAGGTATTCTGTGTATTTCATTGGTGTAAGGTTTAGACATAAAGGTATAGCGTTGTGAGCGTCTGCGCCGCTGGTGATCTCCTCGTGGTCTCGAGCGTCCGCTACGCCATAGCGAATCATTACTCTAGTCATAGCCCTTAACGTGCTGTCCTGTGATCGCTGGGCCGTGAGCGAACGTGACGCTTGAGCGTCTCGCCTACGGCTGAGCGATCGTTACGCAACCAGCGTACCCGTACGGTACTTCTTAAGTAAACAGCGTACAGTGTTCTTAGACTTCATAAAGGGTTGTTTATACGACAAAGGAATTTAGCATTGTCACCACCCACCAGAGCAGTTGGGGAAAGACATCGCCCACCTTTTCAAATCAACCTATGACCTTATCTGTAATGAAAAGACACATCTCTGTGTCCAATGGACAATGAGATTACAGTGACCATTGTATTGCATATGTAAGTTGTGTATAAAAAGACCGTTGTTGCCTGGCCGGACACAAGACTCTGAACGATTTCTATCTGACTAGCGGAGGACCGGCCGGGTTGCACTTGCGAACATTCTCACGTATGTACATTGACTGTAGCCATTACTCTGTTTTAGATTTACTTGTTAGCCTGTAGTGTATGATTTGTACTGTGTTACCTTTTTAAATAATCCACGGTGGCCTTAGAACCCTGTGGTTTCAACTACAAATCGGTGTTGTGTCCTCACTTTCCTGCAAGGGTTTAAAAGCATATTTTACTGTATAAGGTTTATAAGCATTGATAAGGTGTACGCACTGCGGGTACTTTATACCGTCAGCGCTACTTAAGGTTTAAGGTATAACATTGTTGCAGTACTTTGCTGCTAAGGGTTTAAAGTGTAATCATATCATTGCATTGTATCACTATTAAGGTTTAAAGGTTATCAATTGTGTGTGCGCATGCTGAGCGTACTCTGTACACTCAGCGCAGCGTGTGTGCACCAAGTACGTACCACGTACGGGACTCGGTACGCAAATAGCGTACAGAGTGCGTAGCACGTGTATTTAGTCTAGCGGCCATAGCGGCTCCACGGTAAAAGTGTATGTAGAGGTATAGCTTTGCGGTCTAAGATAATACAGACATTATCACCCCCTAAAGTCAGTACTTTGTACAGGTGTAGTACCTTATGCCGTCGCTTGGGATCCCTGCGCTCAGCATACCGGCGCCGGGATCCTGACCACTGGCATGCAGGCACCGGGTGAGTGCAAAAGAGCCCCTTGCGGGCTCACTGCCCACGTCGGTGCCGGTATGCTAAGCGTGGGGATCCCGACAGCCGGCATATCAAATGCCTCCTCTTTGTAAAGCCACCTTTTGCAGCTGCAAGTCACTTTGGATAAGTCTCTATGAGCTTGCCACATCTTGCCACTGGGTTTTTACCCATTGCTTATGGCATAACTGCTCCAGCTCCTTCATGTTGGATGGTTTCCGCTTGTTAACAGCAATATTCAAGTCTGACCACAGATTCTCAATTGGATTGAGATCTGTGCTTTTACTAGGCCATTCCAACACTTCTAAATGTTTCCCCTTAAACCACTCGAGTGTTGCTTTAGCAGTATGCTTTGGGTCATTGTCCTGCTGGAAAGTGAACCTCCGTCCCAGTCTCAAATTACAGGCAGACTGAAACAGGTTTTGCTCAAGAATATCCCTGAATTTAGAACCATCCATCTTTCCCTTGACTCGAAACAGTTTCCCAGTCCCTGCTGCTGAAAAACATCCCCACAGCATGATGCTGCCACCACCATGTTTCACTGTCGGGATGGCATTCTTGGGGTCATGGGATGTGTTGGGTTTGCGCTAGACATAGCGTTTTCCTTGGTGGCCAAAAAGTTAAATTTTAATCTCATCTGACCAGAGCACCTTCCTCCGTACATTTGGGGAGTCGTCCACATGCCTTTTGACAATCTCAAAACGTGCCTTCTTATTTTTAACACTAAGTAATGGCTTTTTTCTGTCCACTCTTTCATAAAGCCCAGCTCTATGGAGTCTACGGCTTATTGTGGTCACATGCGCAGATACACCAGTCTCTGCTGTGGAACTCTGCAACTCCTTCAGTGTTACCATTGGTCTCGGTGCTGCCTCTCTGATTAATGCCCTCCTTGCCCGGTCTGTGAGTTTTGGTGACCGGCCCTCCCTTGGCAGGTTTGTTGTGGTACCATGTTCTTTCCATTTGAAGATGATGGATTTGATGGTGCTCCAGGGGATCATCAAAGATTTTGATATTTTTTTATAACCCAACCCTGACTTGTACTTCTCAACAACGTTGTCCCTGACTTGTTTGGAGAGCTCCTTGGTCTTCATGGTGTGATGCCTCTTGCTTAGTGGTGTTGCAGCTTCTGTGGCCTTTCAGAAAAGTTGTGTTTATACTGACATATCATGTGACACTTAGATTCCACACAGGTGGACTTCATTTCACTAATTATGTGACTTCTGAAGGTAATTGGCTGCACCAGAAGTTTTGAGGGGCTTCATAGCAAAGGGGGTGAATACATATGCACATGACAATTTTCAAATTTTTATTTATAAAAATTATTTTTTATATATATGTTTCTCATTTCACTTCACCAACTTAGATTATTTTGTGCATATCCATCACATACAGGGGGTAACACATTGTTCCCTTTACTTAGCAAAAACAGCAGGCCCGGCAGTAACTTTTGAGGTAGAAAAGCATAACACAGTATACAGTATTTAGGGGGTAATTCTGAGTTGATCGCAGCAGGAACTTTGTTAGCAGTTGGGCAAAACCATGTGCACTGCAGGGGAGGCAGATATAACATGTGCACAGAGAGTTAGATTTGGGTGGGTTATTTTGTTTCTGTGCACGGTAAATACTGGCTGCTTTATTTTTACACTGCAATTTAGATTGCAGATTGAACACGCCCCACTCAAATCTATCTCTCTCTGCACATGTTATATCTGCCTCCCCTGCAGTGCACATGGTTTTACCCAACTGCTAACAAAGTTCCTGCTGTGATCAACTCAGAATTACCCCCACAATTCAGATTAAAAAAAACAAAAAACCATTACAGGTTATAAATTATCAAAATCGGTAAAAGCCAAGGGGGTGAATACAAGGCAAGGCACTGTATTTACAATTTAAAATTGCACAAAATAATTATATAAGCGTGGTCAAAGCACCGTCCGTGGGTCTGGTATACTTGTGGGAAATATAACTATATGTTTGGAAATTCCTTAGAAAGTTTTTCATAGTAGGGTCACAAATGGTAAATAAGCAGCACAAGCTGCAAACCAGACTTAACTTCCTGACACTATGCCCTTTATGCCCTTTCTTGAAAGACAACTTCCTGATGCCTCAGGCTTTGCATGATATTTCAAGCAGAAAGCTTGAACATGGACTGATGTACATTTTCTTTTGGTTACCAAGAACTCTCCTGTAACCTGTTGTCCATTTGACAAGGAAATATACATGTTCTCTAGTAACACATGATTTTGTTTCTTGTAAGTTTGTCTTCATTTTTGGACTTTAGTGACCAGTAAGCCAATGGAGGTTGAACGAAGTGAAGCTACCTTGAATTGTGACATATGAAACACTGTGTGTACCTTATGCGTAACATTTGGTAACTGGCACTTGACAGCTGCAAGACGCTAAATAGATAAAAACAATGAGAGACCCAATAAACTTGTTTAAAAATTTCATTGAAGACTACACCTTGTTGCACACATTTAATAAAGGCATGGGCTGGCGTTTCTTGTTTGCTTGTTCCTTTATTATACAAATCTAAGTTTTCCATTACTTTTCCTGTAATTTTTAGGTGTCTGTGAAGATCTTGTACAACAGGCATATTGTGTTCCAAGCTAACAACAGGAAAACGTTGAGGATGGAGCTCAAGTAAAGAATAGACTGTACAAGCTTGATGAGTGCTGGCTATTATTACCTGCAAACTCTGCTAAAGGAAAATACTCTGCCCAGTGAGCCAGCTGGAAGTAAATGTAGACACAGAGATATTGTAAAAGACATTGGTTTACCATTTTTGTTTGTCCATTTGTTTGCGGTTGATAGACAGAGGATATCTTTAATTGAACATGCAAGATTTCATTAAAAACTCTCCACAAACAACACATAAATTGAGTACCTCAATCTTAGACCATGGTATCAGGGCAGCCACGTACTCTATATAGGTGTTTAATGTAGAGATGGGGTATCCGAGGATCTGTGGGCAATGCATCTTGGCAAATGGAGCAAGTATGCCATCCTAATAAAAAGGTAATCAATAACCAAAATAGTAGTTAATTCTTTGGATGTGGGTACGTTCATAATAAAATTTGAGGAGATATCCTTCCATTGACCAATAAGCTATGCCAAGTGCTGTTGATGTCCAGCAGTAAGGGAATGAGAAGTTTTATTTCTTACAAGCTGTAGTACCAGGGGCATTTTAAGAGAGGAGCGGTCCTGTGTGCAGGCTCCATGCATGTCAGCTCCTCTCTGGCAGCGCAGTAGACTCTAGCACAGAGCCAGAGTCTACTGTGCGTGCGTAGGTCTCTGGGAACATGTCTATTGCGGATGCACAAATCACAGGAAATCAGCCTCTGCATAATTTAGTTTTTTTTTTATTTATGTCTGCAGCATGAGCCGCAGGACTCCAGAGGGGTAAGTATAACATTATGGGTATGCGGTGTGGGCTCCCCTGTCTCTTGGACCCATGTGCACCATACACCTTGCACCCATTATAGATACGCCAATGTACACTACACAGTATTGTCAAGTATTGTCAAGTTCGTGGCCAAATATCATTAGAATGAAATTGATGCAGTAATATTCTGAAGACCAAAAACAATAGTAGTGAAGTTCACCTGTTTACTGTGAAGATTTGAACAAACTTAAAATGGCTATGCCTAAACTCGCTTGATAAGGACCATGTGACTCAACACTTCAGATCTCATTATGTGCTCTGCGTAGATGGGTCCAAGCTGTGCATGTGCATTGAAGATGGTAAACCAGTACTTCCAAATGTAATTGTGAACAGTGGGCCTGGATGACAGAATAATGTTTGCATGGAGCTGGAAGTAATCTGCCATAAGGCAGTGCTAAGGAGATCAAAGTACCAGGACTGTGTTAATAGTTTTTGTAAAAAACTTCCATCATCGCCGAATGGTTAGTAATGGTGAGTCTCTTTCAAGTCATCTGCATTGTGAGCATTTGCGTGCTGGCTGGGAGCTACTCGTCGCTGTCCGGGTCGCAGCGGCAAATTCGCACATCACCGATCAGGTCTGAATGAGGCTCATGGTTTTGCCCATCTGCTAACAAAATTGCTGTTATGATGAGGTCTGAATTATCCCCAGAGTACGGGACCGCTATTCAAAACAGCTGCCAGATCTCACAATGCAGATGACTTGAAAGAGACTCACCATTACTAACCATTCGGCGATGATGGAAGTTTTTTTTACAAAAACTATTAACACAGTCCAGGCACTTTGTTCTCCTTAGCACTGCCTTTTGGCAGATTACTTGCAGCAACTCCTGAAGTGCAAAAGCATTATCGCTGTGCGATGCTTTTGAACAGAGGTTCTCAAACTCGGTCCTCGGGAGCCCACACAGTGCATGTTTTGCAGGTAACCCAGCAGGTGCACAGGTGTATTAATTACTCACTGACACATTTTAAAAGGTCCACAGGTGGAGCTAATTATTTCACTTGCGATTCTGTGAGGAGACCTGCAAAACATGCACTGTGTGGGCCCCCGAGGACCGAGTTTGAGAACCTCTGCTTTTGAACTTCTGCGACGGAGGTCGGGCCAGACATGCGGGGCGTGCTAGCCCTGTGCTGGGCGTCCCCCCACATGTCTGTGTTCCTGATCGTAGCTGTGCTAAATATAGCACAGCTACGATCAAGTCTGGATTACCCCCTATGAGCACTGCAGGTGTGGCAGATATAACATTTGCAGAGAGAGTTAGATTTGCATACCTCCCAACTTTTGTCCCTTTGAAAGAGGGACACGGCTGCGGGTAAAAAGGGGTGGGGCTTCAAGTAGAGGGGTGCGGCCTCTCGGTAAATGGGCATGGCCTACTGCCGCGACCCCCATTTTCATCATTTTGGGGGCATGTCCATCGCTCCATGAGCTGCTGGACAGCCCCCGGCTCTCCTCCTTGTGCTGATAGATGCAGTGCGCATGCGCACGGCATCTTTTCAGTGTGATCACCGGCTGCTTTGCAAAGCAGAGCAGCGGTGATCACTACCTCTCCCAACTGCCCCCCCGCCCGTGGGACACTGCGACCCACGGGAGGGACAGCGGGACAGTGTCCAATTAGCGGGACTGTCCCGCTGAAATCGGGACAGTTGGGAGGTATGGATTTGGGTGGGTTATTTTATTTCTGTGCAGGGTAAATACTGGCTGCTTTATTATTACACTGCAATTTAGATTTCAGTTTGAATACACCCCATCCAAATCTAACTCTCTCTGTACATGTTATATCTGCCACACCTGTAGTGCACATAGGGGGTCATTCCGAGTTGATTGCTCGCTAGCAGTTTTTAGCAGCCGTGCAAACGCATAGTCGCCGCCCACGGGGGAGTGTATTTTCGTTTTGCAGGAGTGCAAACGCCTGTGTAGCAATGCGCCTGCAAACACATTTTGTGCAAAACAAGACCAGCCCTGTAGTTACTTATCCTGTGCAATGTTTGCTGAGACGAGTGACACGGTAATGATGCCAGATACCCGCCCAGCAATCGGCCGGCCACACCTGGGTTTTTCAAAACACTCCCAGAATACGGTCAGTTGACACCCAGAAACTCCCACTTTCTGTCAATCTCCTTGCGTTCGGCTGTGCGATTGGAATCGTCGCTAGAACCTGTGCAAAACCACAAAGGACTTCATACCCGTACGATGCACTTGCGCATTGCGGTGCATATGCATGCGCAGATTAGCCTTTTTTTTATTGATCGCTATGCAGCAAACAACGGCAGCTAGCGATCAACTCGGAATGACCCCCATGGTTTTGCCCAACTGCTAACAAATTTGCTGCTGCAATCAACTCTGAATTAGGCCTCATATCTTAACATTAATTTATGGTTGCCTGATTGTCTACAGTATACAGGTAATTAACAGCAATCAATAGACATGATGTTTATTGTAGCAGACTCCTACACATTTTGACCGAAGATGCTGACACACTATAAGCTACTAACAGGGACTTTACTGCATGCAGCTACTACAGTCTGAGGTAACAATTTCAGACTTACATTCCTTTTTATATATTAGTAGGCAGTAGGCAGGGGCGTAGCCAGAAATGTGTTGGCCCCATAGCAGCATTTTGAAGGGGCCCCTGTCCCAATGCTTTTAGAGAGACACCTCCCCGCAGCAGTTAATTTTACCAAATGCCATAATAGTGCCCTAGTTTATTTTCTGAACCCCAGTAGTGCCTCATTTATTGTTCTGCCCCATAGTAGTGTTGTAGTTCATTTTATGAACCATAGTAATGCCCTAGTTCACATTATGTCACATTGTAAGGCTACCAATTCACATTATGCCACATCGTACTCCCAATTCACATTATGACATACTGTGTCTCTACCTCTTATTCTGACACATTACACTGGCCGAGTTCATGTTATGAAATATTATAATACCTGCCATTTCATTGTATACAACATTACAATGAGCAGGTCCAAGGGCATATCCAGCTATATTGTAGGCCCCAGGGCAAATGTTTATAAGGGCCCCTATGCATCACTCAATGGTGAAAAATCTATATAACACATGTAATTGTGACAGGGAAGGTGGGCCCCTCTCACCTCTGGGCCCCATAGCAGCAGCACTCCCTGCACCTATGGTAGCTACGCCCTTGTTAGTAGGGATACAAGGTGAACAGTTCTTCTTTAAGAACCCTTATGGGAAAATGTATACATCTTTGCTAATGTAATCCAGGCCATGCTGCCCATAGGAAAGGACGGAAGGGCACATGTTGGGGGAGTTGTGAGAGGGTATATCTAAGTTCTCCCATTGCACTCAATACAATAAGTTACATTATTTTTAAACAAACTTTGATAGAGCGACTTGTTTCAAGCCATCAGTTCCTTGCTTTGCCCACCCCAAAGCATAATAAAATAATGTTTTAAAAAAAATAGATTTAAAGATATAACATTTGTTTTAAGACTCACCTGTCATTGCAGGTTGCACCCATGATCAAAATTTCTCAGTTGGGGCCCACAATTGTGATGGGTGATTCAGTTATTAAACAGAATATAGTAGCAGCAACCCTGTTTATTTAAAAAGAATATTTGAGAGAAAAAACCTTAATAGGTACAGATGGAGGACATTCTAATGAGATCAATGGCGTGGTCAGCGGACAGCTGCAAATCCGTTTGCATCTCACTCACCAGTGAATTGTTTTCTCTTAAGTCCCAGAGGATACTGGGGTCCACATTAGTACCATGGGGTATAGACAGGTCCAATAGGAGCCTTGGGCACTTCAAGAAATTAATAGTGTGGGCTGGCTCCTCCCTCCATGCCCCTCCCACCAGACTCAGTTTAGAAAATGTGCCCGGAGGAGCCGGTCACGCTTAGGGAAGCTCTTGAAGAGTTTTCTGAATTTATTTTTCTGTGTTTTTTTCAGGCAGGACTGGTGGCACCAGCCTGCCTGCTTTGTGGGACGTAGGGCAGGGGGGGAACGGCCCAACCTCCTATAGGGTTAATGGTCCCGTTCCCCACTGACAGGACATAGCTCCTGAGGGACCTATTCGCAAGCCCCACCACGGCGAGCGTACATTCCCGCAGCATGCCGCCACCCCTAACAGAGCCAGAAGTAAGAAGAGTGGTGAGTAGATGGCCGGTGTCCCGGTTAGCGGGGGTGGGGCTTCACTATGAGCGGATCCAGTAGCTCACCAGCGCCATTTTCCCTCTGCAGCTTACACTGACAGCAATCACAGGGAAGCGCAGCTCCTCCACAAAGACTCCACGTCTCCTCAGTGGTACCAGGGGGTCTTAGTAAGGGGGGGAGCGTTGTAGATTACTAAGCCCTATTATAAGGAGCTTAGTTTGGTGACCCAGCTGAGTTTTACTTTAGCTGTAAGGGTTCTGTGTGATTGGCTCCATCTTCTGATTCTCCCTGCGGGCTCTGTGTGGGTTAAACTGTGTTTTCACCTTTCTGTGTGTGGGTGTGTGTGTCCTTCACATTACCATGTCCAGGGACTGTGTTTCCTGCACAGCAGAGTGTCTGTCCTCCTCGGGAGAATCGCGACCGTGTACCCAGAATAGTACACATTCTCTGGCAAGTGGGTCAGAACCCGCATGGTTAGATTCCATTAAAGGGCTGATCTCAAATATTTCTAATAAATGATCACATACTAGAAAGAGAAGCAATACTTAAGACAGACTTTGGATGACCTGATGAATAGAGATTCAGTTCCTATACCAGCATCTCGGACCCCTGCCATTTGTCCACAAAAGCGTACTCTGGCCCAGATCATGCAGGCTGATACTGATGACGATACATCAGACACAGAGGAGGGTGAAGTGGATGCGAGTGGGGGGGATGCGGCCCTGTCACAGGGAATACAGGTCCTGATAGAAGCAATTAGAGAAGTCCTGAACATTCCTGACAAGGTGGCGGAGGTGGATGAGGACTCTTATTTTAATGTAAAAAAGAAATCCTCAGCTACTTTTTCAGCATCAAAGGAATTGAATGCCCTGTTTGAGGAAACTTGGGCTAATCCTGACAAAAAGTTTCAGATCCCCAAAAGGTTAATTATATCCTTTCCCTTTCCTCTGGAGGATAGAAAGAAATGGGAAAACCTGCCGATTGTGCACGCATCGGTATCTAGGTTGTCACGTAACAGGTAGTCTTACCTGTTCCTGGGGCAGCATCCTTAAAGGACACGGCTGATCGCAAGATTGAGACCACTCTCAAATCCCTTAACACTGCTGCTGGGGTGGCCCAGAGACCCACTATTGCTTGTGCATGGATCACTTGGGCCATTGCTAAATGGTCAGAAAATCTAATTGATGGGTTGCCCAGGGGGGAGATAATTTTACTCCTACAGCATATTCAGGACTCTGCTAACTTATGGTGGAGGCCATAAAGGAAATTGGTTTGCTCAATGCACACACCACTGCCATAGCAGTGTCAGCACGCAGGAGTTTGTGGCTACTCCAGTGGACTGCGGATGCGGATTCTAGGAAAGGTGTGGAAAGCCTACCATTCACAGGTGAGGCTAGGGAGGCAAATCCCGGGATCGGGATCAGCGGGATCCTGGGATTTGGGCCCCAAAATTCCGGGATTTGAGTCCCAGGATTGGAGCATCCAATACCGGGATTCACGGGATTACATTGCGCATGTGCGGGAGGGTGGGTGTAAGTAATACTACTTACTATTAGGCGGGCGGCAGCCATAGACAAACGCTGAATGCGGCGGCACTTCAAATGTAGCGCCGGCCGTCAGCCAATCAGAGCTGGCGGACCGGCAGCTAATCAGGGAAGCTGCCGCAGCAGTGGCAGCCAATCAGGAGCGACTGCTGCGGCCGCTTCCCTGATTGGCTGCCGGTCCGCGAGCTCTAGTTGGCTGGTGGCCGGCGCTTCAATTGAAATGCCGCCGCGTTCAGTGTGTCCATGGCTGCCGCCCACCTAATAGTAAGTGGTATTACTTACACCCACCCTCCCTCCTTGCAGTAATCTCTCTAATAGCCTCCCTTCCACGCCGCTACCTACACCAACCCCCCCCCCCTGCCCTGCAACCTACAGCCTCCCGCACCGCTACCTACACCCTCCCGCACCGCTACCTACACCCTCCCGCACCGCCACCTACATCCTCCTTCCCTCCCACGCCGCTACCTACACCCTCCCTCCAGCACTGCTCCCTACCCCCTTCTTCACTGATCCCTACTGCAATCCCGGGATGCCGGGAATCCCGGGATTGAGCGTTTTTCAATGCCGAATCCCGGGATTGAAAAAACGGCCTGGGATTGGCCTCCTAGGTGAGGCCCTTTTTGGAGAGGAACTGAATACATGGATATCGAAGGCTACGGCGGGTAAGTCTACGTACCTTCCTTTCACAGCACCCCAAGCTAGGAAAACATACTCTGCTCCAACTCTGCAGTCCTTTCGGACGGCGAAATTTAAAAGTAAATACAAAGGTTCTTCTACAGCCTTCAAAGGTAATAGAGGTAAACCCAGAAAACCAGCAGCTGCAGGATCTCAGGAACAGACCTCCGGTTCTGCTTCCTCAAAGCCTTCAGCATGACAGTGGACCGCACTGCGTGGAAGACAGGCAGGTGGGAGCCCGATTACGTTATTTCAGTCACATTTGGGCAACATCATGCAAGGATCCCTGGGTCAAAGACCTTATCGCCCAGGGTTACAGACTGGAGTTTAAGGAACTCCCACCTCACAGATTCTTCAAATCAGGCTTACCAGCTTCTCCAGAAGCAAGTATGATTTTACAGACAGTAATTCAGAAACTGGTACAGACTCAGGTCATTGTCCCAGTTCCACTTCAACTACAAAACAAAAGTTATTACTCCAAGCTGTTTGTGGTACCGAAACCAGATGGCTTGATAAGGCCCATTTTAAACCTCAAGTCACTGAACCTGCACTTACGGGTGTTCAAGTTCAAGGTGGAGTCTCCGAGAGCGGTGATCTCAGGTCTGGAGGAGGGAGAATTCTTGGTGTCTCTGGACATCAAGGAAGCGTACCTTCATATTCCGATTTGGCCACCTCATCAGGCTTATTTAAGGTTTGCACTACAGGACTGTCACTACCAGTTCCAGGCCCTGCCATTTGGCATCTCCACAGCACCGAGGGTGTTTTCACCAAGGTAATGGCAGAGATGATGTTTCTCCTCCGCAAGCAAGGAGTGAACATAATACCGAACCTGGATGACCTGCTGATAAAAGCACCATCCAGGAAGAGGTTGTTGGACAACATTTTCCTCTCAACCCGCTACTCCAGGATCACGGGTGGATTTTGAACCTACCAAAATCTCATCTGGAACTAACATGAAGGCTTCCGTTCCTGGGGATGATACTGGATATGGAGGAACAGAAGGTATTCCTTTCGTTGGAAAAGGCACTGGTAATCCAGTCGATGGTGCGGGATGTTCTAAAGCCAACCCGGATATCGGTGCATCTATGCATTCGCCTTTTGGGGAAGATGGTAGCCTCTTACGAGGCACTGCAGTATGGAAGGTTTCACGCAAGGCCCTTCCAGCTGGATCTGTTGGACAAATGGTCCGGATCGCACCTTCACATGCACCAGAAAATACATCTGTCACCAAAAGCATGGATTTCTCTTTTGTGATGGCTTCAGACTTCTCACCTGACCGAGGGGCGAAGGTTCGGGATTCAAAATTGAATTCTGCTAACACAGACGCAAGCCTCAGAGGTTGGGGAGCAGTCACCCAAGGAGAACAGTTCCAAAGAAAATAGTCATCAGGAAATCATTCTTCCGATCAACATTCTGGAGCTTAGGGCCATATACAGTGCCCTTCTACAGGCATCACATCTTCTTCAAGATCAAGCCATTCAAGTTCAGTCGGACAATGGGACAGTAGTAACGTACATAAACCGACAGGGCGGAACGAAGAGCAGAGCAGCAATGTCAGAGGTAACAAGGATTCTCCTCTGGGCAGAAAGACATGCGGTGGCATTGTCAGCAATCTACATTCCGGGAGTAGACAACTGGGAAGCAGACTTCCTCAGCAGAAACAACCTCCACCCAGGAGAGTGGGGCCTCCACCCGGAGGTGTTCGGGTGCTTGATACGTCGGTGGGGCATTCCACAAATCAACATGATGGCCTATTGTCTAAACAAGAAACTCCAGTGGTATTGTTCCAGGTCGAGGGACCCACAGGTAGTGGCGATGGATGCTCTGGCGACCCCATGGGTCTACCAGATGGTATATGTGTTTCCGCCACTTCCATTGATCCCAAAGATTCTCAAAAGAATAAAAAGGGAAAAGGTTCATTGCTCCAGACTGGCCAAGAAGGGCTTGGTACGCGGATCTACTGGACATGGTCCTGGAGGATCCGCGGCCTCTACCTCTTCGAGAGGATCTCCTGCAACAGGGGCCGTTCGTCTATCAAGACTTTCCACGGCTGGTTTGACAGCATGGAAGTTGAGCGTCAAATTCTAGCCTGGAAAGGAATCCCGGATAAGGTTATTCCGACTTTGAACCAAGCCAGAAAAGGGGTAATGTCTAAACATTACCACCGTATTTGGAAAAATACGTCTCTTGGTGTGAGAACAGGAAATTTCCTGCAGTGGAATTTCAACTGGGATGTTTTCTGCAGTCAGGTGTGGATGTGGGCCTGTTCCTAGGCTCCATAAAAGTCCAGATTTCAGCCTTATCCATTTTCTTCCAGAAACAATTGTCTTCCCTCCCTGAGGTTCAGACCTTCTTTGGTGTTCTGCACATCCAACCACCCTTTGTGCCTCCCATGGCACCTTGGGATCTCAACGTGGTGTTGCAGTTCCTCCAATTGGAATGGTTTGAGCCATTACAGGAGGTGGACGTAAAGTTTCTTACGTGGAAGACCGTTACACTGTTGGCCCTGGCTTCAGCCAGACAGGTGTCGGAACTGGGGCATTGTCTCACAAGAGCCCCTACTTGATTTTTCATGAGGATAGAGCTGAACTCAGAACTCATCAGCAATTTCTTCCAAAGGTGGTGTCTGCATTTCATATCACCCAACATATTGTGGTTCCGGTGGTTTCCGACACCTCCTCTACCTCAAAGTCCCTAGATGTTGTGAGGGCTTTGCAGGTGTACGTAAAGCGAACAGCTCGTCACAGAAAATTGGACTTGCTGTTTGTTCTTTATGAACCCAATAAAGGCCCTCATTCCGAGTTGTTCGCTCGCTAGCTACTTTTAGCAGCATTGCACATGCTAGGCCACCGCCCTCTGGGAGTGTATCTTAGCATAGCAGAATTGCTTACGAAAGATTAGCAATTCTGCTATTAAGTATTTCCTTGCAGTTTCTGAGTAGCTCCAGACCTACTCCTAGATTGCGATCACCTCAGTCCGCTTAGTTCCTAGTTTGACGTCACAAACACGCCCTGCATCCGGCCAGCCACTCCTCCGTTTCTCCAGCCACTCTTGCGTTTTTACCTGGCATGCCTGCGTTTTTTAGCACACTCCCTGAAAACGGCCAGTTTCCGCCCAGAAACACCCACTTCCTGTCAATCACACTACAATCAGCAGAGCGATTGAAAAGCTTTGTTCGCCCATGAGTAAAATAGCATAGTTTTGTGTAAAATTGCTTAGCGCGTGCGCCCTACTGTGCATACACCGGATTTTAGCCTATTAGCAATTCTGCTAAAAATAGCAGCGAGCGAACAACTCGGAATGAACCAAAATTGGGTGTCCTACTTCAAAGCAGATAATTGCACACTGGATCAGGCTTGCTATCCAGCATGATTATTTCACGACAGGTTTGCCATGTCCAAAATCTGTACTGGCCCACTCTACTAGGTCAGTGGGTTCTTCCTGGGCAGCTGCCCAGGGTGTCTCGGCTTTGCAGATCTGCCGAGCAGCTACTTGGTCGGGTTCGAACATGTTTGCTAAGTTCTACAAATTCAAAACTCTGGCCACTGAGGACCTTCAATTTGGTCAATCAGTTCTGCAGGAACTTCCGCACTCTCCCACCCAGTTTGGGAGCTTTGATACATCCCTTTGGTACTAATGTGGACCCCAGTATCATCTAGGACGTTAGAGAAAATAGGATTTTAATTACCTACCAGTAAATCCTTTTCTCGTTGTCCGTAGAGGATACTGGGCGCCCCGCCCAGTGCTTCATGTTTCCTGCACAGTTACTTGGTTAAGTATTGTTGTTGGTTCAGCTGTTGCTGTTCCTGTTCAAGTTTGGTTAGCATGCTCAGACCTACTGCACTTTATCATAAATCTCTCCATTGTACATATGGGATCAGTAAGATATCCCCGCTGTCCGGGTCCTGGCGGTCAGGAGGTCACATAGGAAGGGGCATGGAGGAGGCAGCATGAGGGAGTGGTGAGGCAATCGTGCCATCGTAGCCCCACCTCCCACTTTACAATGCCCACATTACCGGCATTGTAAAGTGGGGACAGGACTACAATGATGTGATTTAGCACGAATCGCATCATCACCCCACCTGCTTCTGTGTGAAGGGATGCCACAGTGAGCAGGGGGATGCGGTGAGTAGGGAGGAGCAGTGGAGGGTGAGTGGAATGTGGGAGACTTGCACACTTCCATGGGAGGAAGGGCCAACACGATTTTCAGGAGACTCTCAGCCTTTCCGCGAGAGTAGGCAAGTATAACTGAAATCACTGAAAGTATATATGATTATCAACCAAAGTAATGAAATGAAATAACAGGCCGGTGTTACTTAGCCACGCTCCACTGGTCTGATGAGACACCTGATGAGTTCAAAGGTTCATATATAAGGGTGCTTTCCCCCAGAAATATATGTCCAGTGCAACACCAGAAATATATTTGGCATGAGCTGCAGTAAATCCCAGGGTCAGTGTTCAGAGCATGTATATTTGTAACATGCAGTTCTAGTGGGAGAAAGGAAGACTGTAGCTTTACTCTGGCACTAAGGGCCTGATTCAGTTATAGTTGGAGTGAGCATTGGGAGCAGCAGCAATGCTCAGATATGGTAATGCAGCAGGAGACGTCTGTTATAAGTAGACGCCTCTTGCCGGGGCTGTTTCTAGACAATTTAGCTCCCAGTGTGAACAGTAAAAAATGCACCCCCATGGACATTTTAAAATGGAAACGTTTGCGCTCACATGCAACAAGGGTGTGTGGCCTTGCTGTAAGGAGTGTGGCCTTGCAGGGAACGACTACCATACACCCCAGTTTTGCACCATGCACCCACAGACATTGGCCACCACAGGAAAAGAAAAACTTGAGGTCCCGTGAAGTTGAAGGAGTTCACCATAGACACACTATTTCCAGCTATATTAAGTGGAATTACAGGGGTTAGGTTCCTCCTAAAATCCACCACTATCTCTACAGTTTTAAGTGGATTTAGATCCAAGTTGGTCCTTTGGAACCATAGGGCCAACCGATCCACCTCCTTCCTATATGCTGACTCTTCACCATCCCTAATTAAACTGACAACAGTGGTGTCATCTGCAAATTAAAAAAATGTCATGAAATCCTCCTCAGCGCAGCAATCATTAGTGTATAGTTAGTACAGCATAGGGGATAGTACGTACCGTTGAGAGGCACCAGTACTGATCTTTTGCACACTGGACATAGCTTCCCCTGGTTTCACACACTGTTCCCTATCTGTCTGGAAGTCAACAATCCACTCACTGGTCGATAATGGGATCCCACAGTTTAACAACTTATGGAACAATATCCCAGGGACAATTGTACTAAATGCTGAACTAAAATCAATGAACAGGACCTGCGCATATGTCCCAGGGAGGTCAGTATGTTGAAAGATAAAATGGAGCCCCATGTTAACTAGAGATGTGCAGCAGGCACTTTTCATGTTTTGTGTTTTGGTTCCATGCTCGTGTTTTGAATCTGGATTGGTTTTGCCAAAACCACCCTTTCGTGTTTTGGTTTTGGATCTGGATGATTTAAAAAAAAAACACATAAAAACAGCTAAAATCACAGAATTTGGGGGTAATTTTGATCCTACGGTATGATTAACCTCAATAACATTCATTTCCACTAATTTTCAGTCTATTCTGAACACCTCACAATATTGTTTTTAGGCCAAAAGGTTGCACCGAGGTGGCTGGATGACTAAGCTAAGCGACACAAGTGGACGGCACAAACACCTGGCCCATCTAGGAGTGGCACTGCAGTGGCAGACAGGATGGCAGATTTAAAAAATAGGCCCCAAACAGCACATCATGCAAAGAAGAAAAAGAGGTGAAATGAGGTAGCTGGATGGCTAAGCTAAGTGACACAAGTGTGCGGCACAAACACCTTGCTCATCTAGGAGTGGCACTGCAGTCGCACTGCACTAATGGCGGATACTGGACGCACGTGTAACACCAGCATAGTTGTTATGGCCTCAGTAATCTGCTTTGCAACAGGGTATATATATATTTATATATATATATATATATACGGCAGTATCACTGGAATTATATGGTAGTACCACTGGACATATATGGCAGTATCACTTGATTTATACGGCAGCACCACTGGAATATATGGCAGTTTCACTGGACTGGATTTATACGACAGTACCACTGGATTTATACGGCAGTACCACGGGACATACACGGCAGTATCACTAGATTTATACGGCAGTATCACTGGATTTATACGGCAGTACCACTGGACTTATATGGCAGTACCACTGGACTTATATGACAGTACCACTGGACTGGATTTATACGGCAGTATCACTGGACTTATACACCAGTACCACTGGAATTATACATCAGTATCACTGGAATTATACGGCAGTATCACTGGATTTATACTCAAGTACCACTGGAATTATACGGCAATATCACTGGAATTATACGGCAGTACCACTGGACTGGATTTATACGGCAGTATCACTGGACTTATATGCCAGTACCACTGGAATTATACGGCAGTATCACTGGAATTATATGGCAGTACCACTGGACTTATATGGCAGTACCACTGGACTTATATGGCAGTACCACCAGACTGGATTTATACGGCAGTATCACTGGACTTATACGCCAGTACAACTGGACATATACGGAAGTATCACTGGATTTATTTATACCGCAGTACCACTGGACATATACGGCAGTATCACTGGAATTATATGGCAGTACCACTGGACATATACAGCAGTATCACTGGAATTATATGGCAGTACCACTGGACATATACGGCAGTATCACTGGACATATACGGCAGTATCACTGGTCATATATGGGAGTACCACTGGACATATAAAGTAGCACAGGGACACCACCACTGGACTGATGCAGAACAACACAGCACCACTGCGATGGACTGGACTTATACAGCAGCACTGGACATATGGCAGCAGAGTACACCACCACTGTGACTGGAATGATGCAGCACAATACACCACAATTGAACTGATACAGCACAACACAGCACCACTGGACTGGACTTTATACAGCAGCACTGGACATATGGCAGCAGAGGACACCACCACTGTGGCTGGACTGATGCAGCACTCGACACTACCACTGAACTGATGCAGGACACTGAAGGACACTCGCTATACTCTCTAATGCCGGAGTGAAAATGGCAGCGACACGCGGCTCCTTATGTGGAATCCAAACCCCGTGAGAATCTGACAGAGGGATGATGAAGTGTTGCCTCGTTCTGGTTTCCGAGTCAGGCGGGAAAACTCGAGGCTTGGATCTGGGCTTGGGTAGTGAAGTCCGGTAGGGTTCGGTTCTCAGGGAACCGAAACCGCTCATCTCTAATGTTAACCGCATCCTCCGCAGACCTGTTTGCACAGTAGGCAAACTGCAGGGGATCAAGGCAAGGACCTGCGTCTCTTTCAAATGGTTCAGCACTAAACGTTCAAACGTTTTCATAACCACAGTAAGGGCAATAGGCCTGTAGTCGTTCAAGCCAGAAATTACTGGTTTCTTGGGTACTGGCACAATAACTGAACATTTAAGGCATGAAGGTACTAAACATAATTCCAGGGATTTATTAAAAAATCCTCAAGAAAACAGGTGCCAACTGCTCAGCGCAAGTTTTTAACATACGCGTGGATATACCATCTGGTCCCGAAGCCTTCCTGGGCTTTAGGCAACCAAATAGCTTTACCACCTCACCCTCATCTACCTGTAAACTACCTTGTTGGCTACTTGCGTCCGACAGCACATTTGTTAAGGGAGTGTCAAAACCATGAGGCCTTTCAAACCTAAAAAGAATTAAACTCATCAGCCAGCTTTTGGCTCATGACAGCTTGGCTAGATGTTTTTTGTAATTAGTAATAATAACCTGCAGATCTCTCCAAACCGATACCGGGTCATTTGCCTCAAAGTTGTTCACTAGCTTGTCAGTGAAACACTTCTTGGCAGATTTTATTTCTTCGGTCAACATTTTTTTAGTCTGCCTGTACTGCTCCCTATCCCAACTCCTCTAAGCCTCCTCTTTGGCACAACGCAACCTCCTAAGTTTAGAGTTGAACCATGGCTTATGGTTATTAAAAAAGTGAACTGATTTTGTCGGAACACACAAACTCTCACAAAGCTAATATAGGATGTCACAGTGTCAGTCCAATCATGCAAATTGTGCTGCAGCTTCAAAGATAGACCAGTCCGTGCACTCAAAACACGCCCAAATTCATTCCTTCACCTTATCTGACCATTTCTGAACTGGCCTAACCACAGGTTTAACTGATCACAGTTTTCGTCTGTAGGTGGGGAGCAATTGGACCAAGCAATGGTCAGAAAGACCTAACGCTGCTCTTGGGTTTACCCAATAGACAGCCTTCAGGGTCGTATAGCAATGATCCAAAATACATGCATCCCTAGCCGGACATTTAACATGTTGCCTACATTTGGGCAAGTCGTGACACAAATTTGCCCTATTAAAATCTCCTAGCACAATGAGCAATGAGTCTGAATATTTAAGCTCCATTTCCAAAATATGGGCAGATACATGTGAAAGAGCCTCTTTTACACAGGCATGCGGAGGAAAATAAACACCCACCAGAATGAATAATGCAAACTCCCAAGGAGAATAAAAGGATTTACAGTTGAAAGAAAAAAATTCCAAATATGTGCCGCATGATTTACCTAAAACTGTGACATCCGTACACCACTTCTCATTTACATAAAAACAAATCCCTCCCCCCCAAAACCTTTTCCAGATAGCTCCACAGAATGATCAGCCCTAAAGATACAGAAACCTGGTAAGGACATAAGTTCATCCACAATATGCTCCCCCAACCAGGTTTCGGTAAAACACAAAACAGAGGTCTTATTAATACCAGTCTTAGCACAACCTAGCAGCAAAGTCAATTTGTCCATCTTATTAACAAAGGAGCGGACATTTGACAGTTGTATAGCTGGAAGAGCTGAACGATGCCCCCTTCTCCGGCATCTCGCCTACCCTTGCACCTTCTCCTGGGGGCCCCAACAGCAGTAGGTATTAACGTTGACCCACCCTGGCATAATAGACAAAGGCCTCTCATCCCCTCCATGACATCAGCCTGATTGCTCTGACTGATAGATACAGCAGCACCAGTCATAATAACCCTCCCAGGCACAACAGCAGAATGCTCAGTCCCAATGTTAACATGTATTCAAGAAGTAGGGGTAAAAGGGGAGGGGAAATTCTGTTGCACTGGAAAATTAATACCCTACCTAAACAGGTGGTGTTAGGAGACCCCTTTTAATGATTTAAATATAATTATTTGATTCAAAGGTGGGGGTGCAACCACAGATCGTATATGGTACAAGCACAAGCAAAGAGAAAAAGGCGATCTGTTAGGTGGTGCACAAAATTAAAATATAACTTTTATTAGTGTCCTAAAAATGATTGATCTATCATACTAGATCCAAGAAAATTATGCGAAATATTACAAACATATATGTGAAAAGATACCGACAATGCGAGACAATACAGAGAAGAATAAATATAAAAGAGAATTAAAACAGCCTTGGTGTCTTTACTGTATCTGTTTGTTATATACTTATTGTATCCTTTTATTAATAATTGTTAAGTGATGATACAGAATGTGTTACTCAGTATGTTAAGAAAATTGGTAACTAATGTTGCTATTGAAGCCCAGCTCTAGTTCTTTGGCAGTCAGCCTGATCAAATGTTGAAACAATGTTTGCTACAGTAAAATAGTATGTTTGCTGATAGCGTCTTAGCTAAAAGGAGAGCGTGTAATGATTATATCCTGCACTATAATCTTTCAGTGTGCATATCCTCTAATCAAATATGAGTACTACTGTCATGCAACAATTAGAATGACAATTTGCTTAGGTCAGCCGTGTTCTATAAGGTTGAATAATCTCCTTTTGCTCTCAACCTTTCCAATGGCCCGCAAAATGTCAGTTTGTACTGCTATTGCCTTAAAGCGGATCTGGGGATGTTAGCGCTATTAATCCCCTGTCCGCTGATGTAATGTGTATATAAGTTATATATTGGATCAATAGACAGTATGATGTGTATTTGTGCTGCGTATTAGAATGACTGCATAAGTAGTTGGAAAACCCTCACATGTCCCATAAGTGAGATGATAACAATCGGGAGTACTGTAATATGAATCCGTGTTATCAGATATAATCTTATTATCTAAGTTAAGCAGCTTTCATTAGTAAGAAGTTCCGTGCCTGCATCTGTGGTTGAAATAGACTGGATTATAGGGCTAACAATGATGTTTTAATACACTGATATTGCAGTTTATTAATTGCCCAGTATTTGGTCTTTTCTGAAGTATACTGCATATTAGGTTGTCCTTCCATAATATAGGAAAGTCCGTGCCTGTATCTATAATTGAAGTAGATCGAGTTGCAGGACTGACGGTGATATTTTAATACACTGATGTTTGATACACAGATGTTACAATTTATTACTTGCCCAGTGTAGATCTTATTCTAGAGCACACTACACATTTGGTTGTAGATCTAATTAGTAAAAATATTTTATTTTCCTAATAGGTGACTCTCACAGTTAGCAATCTCCATATCACAATCCGTAATTCTAATGAATCCGTCACAGAGAGCACTGCTAACTAATGTATCCACCAGTTTATTAATGCGTGGATATTGCAGGTATAGGGTATATGATGATGTAATAATATATGCAGCACCACTGTATATGAATCCTATATGTGCAAGTATAATTTCTTCGTCATACAACTTCCACTAGACATTTCTATGAATTCTTATTTCACTGCATTAAATTACAACATAAATCTACTGAATGGATATCTTGCTTCCTGCCTATTCTATATATACATATCTAGCTGAGTGTTTTGGGGGATATTAATATGGAAAATGACCCCGTATCTGATGATTGGTATAATGACTTAATAATCCTCAAACAAACCCTTATGAAACAGACAAGGACTTGGTGGAATAAAGCCACCTTTGAGAATTACCTTAAACTTAGTATCATTCCAAGGGGTCTTAGACCCAAATTATTCCCGGCATACGATCTAGCTAATGAGACTTTGAAAGAAGCATGGGAGAAAGTACTCACGCAGTGCTCCCTAGATTTGATAGGCATCCTTATCAAACACGATGAAATAACTCTAGCAAAATGTAATCAAGAAATCACTACTCTAGGTGAAAAACTAAAGATACATGAAAATCTGGAAAAATTCCAACAGACATATGAGAAACATAAAAAAGAAATAGAACAATATGAAAAAATAATCATGGAAAGGAAGCAAAATAAAATGCAGAGGGATAAAAATGACTACTCCAACAATAGAGTCTTTAAATGGAAAATTAGATCTACCAAACCAGAGATAGACCAGCAACTTAATTACACTGCATCGGATGTGGATTCGTCAGAAGGAGAGGGTACCAGTACTGGTAATTTTCAGAGAGAAAGGGGTTTTTTAGGGCAAACCCCCAGATATTCCAGACCAGGTATAAACCCAAGAGGATCAGGAGGGGGCAGGGGAACAAGAAGAAAAAGAGAAGAGAGAGACTGGAAAGAAGAGCCACGGGAAAGATGCAATTACAGGAAATGAAATCTTTACCCATGGACTCATTAAGGATAATAAATTTATCCAACAAAATTCTAACCCCAGACCAATTAGAACTTCTCAATAAAGGTTTATCATTCTCACCATCAAGCAAATTCGACTGCTTTGAATGTGAAAGGGATTTAAACTTATTTTCACGTAAAATACTTCTCAAAAAATTCTTCAGACAAACTAGTAACCCCACAACCACTGACACTAATGAAGTTATTTTCATTAATCAGATGGATTCCACATTATCAAATGAAGATCGACTGGCTATCTCTATTTTAGAAGAACTGTGCACTGAAAATGAATCAAGAACAGAATCTATCCAGTCACAACCTAAATTGAAAAAGAAATCAACTTTCTTCCCAGATACCTCAATTTGTCCACCTGTTAAGATCTTCATTGACTTAGTCTCCAAAGACCTTGATAAACTAAAGAGATCAGATCCTCAAGATCACCAGGCTGATAATCTCACTGAAAATCAGAGGCAAGCACTCAAGGAGATGGCAAAATGGCAAGATATAATCTTTAAACCTTCAGATAAAGGGGGAAATGTAGTACTATGGCCACGTGAGATGTATATGGAGGAATTATCAGACAGTTACAAGATTCTAACTGTTACAAACGTCTGATCTTTAATCCTACCAGTAATTATATTGGCATGTATAACAAAATTATATTGGATGCCTACCAAGAGGGAATTATAACGAAACAGGATTGGGATTTTCTTAAAGTGATTAATCCAAAAAACCCCACATTATACTTACTACCAAAAATACACAAAGATGAACACAAACCTCCCGGTAGACCAATCATCTCTGGAATTGGCAGCCTAACAGAGAAGGCAAGCATCTTTGTAGATCACTACCTACGGAATTATGTGATATCTCTACCCTCTTATGTGAGGGATACTTTAGATGTACTTACCAAAATACAGGACATCGTCCTACCCACAGACATATGGCTAGTAAGCTGTGATGTGGAGAGTCTATACACTAGTATAGACCATGAGGTAGGAATACATGCATCCAAGTACTTTTGAATATGAGTATCACACATGATCTTAATAATTTCATTCTTTCTCTGCTAAGGTTTGTGCTGACTAAAAACTTTTTTGTCTGCAATGAGACCTACTATCTCCAGGTAAGAGGGACTGCAATGGGCACTACGTGTGCCCCAACATATGCAAACCTCTACCTGGGATGGTGGGAGAAGGAGTTTGTGTTCACGGATGAAAATTATATGTACACGGAGCATATTATTATATGGCTCCGGTACATAGACGACATCTTGATAATGTGGGGGGGGCAGCATGAATTTGTTTGAGGAATTCATTAACAAACTCAATAGTAATTCATTTAACCTCAAACTAACTTTTGAGATTAGCCAAACCACAATCAATTTCCTGGATTTGAAGATCAGTAAAGAGCAAGACGGTACACTATCAACGGATGTGTACAGGAAAGAGACTGCGACCAATAGCATCCTACATGCCACAAGTTCACATTTACCATCGACTATAAAAGGAGTTCCAAAAGGGGAATTTCTTAGGATAAAACGAAATTGCTCCAAACCCCAGATTTTTGAGACACAATGCCGAGAACTCACCAAGAGATTTAGAGCACGAGGTTATAGCCTTAAGAAAATACAGATGGCCAAAAAGGAAACCTACCAAAGAACTCGAGACTCTCTACTGGTCCCGAATACAGACAAAAAACAAACCAACAATGATTGTATCAGATTCGTAGGTACTTTCAACACAGAATGGAGACTGATCTTACAGATCCTCCAGCAACACTGGCATATTCTCATGACAGACAGTGATCTCCGAGAAATTTTACCACCGAAGGTTCAAGCCAGTTGGAGAAGATCCAGGAGCTTGAGGGATACACTTGTGAAAAGCCATCTATCAACACCTAAAAAGAACATCTATAACACTACAGGATCTCAATAGTGTCGAAATTGTAAAGCTTGTCAATATATGGTGGAAACCAAATCCTTTCAAGACAAATTTCTGAAAACCTGGTATATCAAAGATTACATTGATTGCAGAACCATGGAGTGATCTACCATCTCCAATGCCCATGCCACAAGAAATATATAGGCAAAACTATCAGGCCTTTAATGCAGATAATCTTGGAGCATGTGGGGTCCATAAGAAATGCTAAAAATGATAGAGCCAAATTCAAAACTCTTACACCGGTGGCAAAGCACTTTTTGGAATCTCATGACAGCTCCCCCAAAGATTTGAAGGTCTTTGCTATGGAAAAAATCACTCTGGGCATAAGAGGAGGAGACTTAGACGGAGAACTCCTGAGGAAAGAGACCAGGTGGATTTTTCTCTTGGATAGTATGAAACCGAATGGTATCAATGAATATAACAGCTATCTACCTTTTCTTTGAGACTGGGAATTCTTAAGATATCAATGGATAACACTATTTGATTAGATTCACATGAGTTATCCTTCGGTGATACAGATCTTAGCAGATCTATTCTCAACTCTCCTTTTCCTTTACCATGATCTAACCTAATTCTAATCTTTTCTATAATATACAGTCGAGAAATATACATCAAATCAAGCCTAAAGAGAAACAGGATGCTATTCTACAAGGGTACCCCTTTCTTTCTTTCCTAAGCCAAGTTCATATCCACCGTTACTGCTGAATGTATTAAGCCCTAGATTTTAGAAAATTATACCAAAAAGTAGGATGTACTTGAAAAATAGAAATTACTAACAGTCACCTTTACCTAGGTGATGTTATATATAGGAGCAATATTATATTACAGCTCAGATATGGCCCAAATTACCCTCTCTTCCCTATACAAATTCAGAATATCTCTGAGATTGCTATTTACTGGACAGGGTGATCTCACTAATAAAACGTGTGAAGAAATGTCCCGCTATAATGTAGATTATTAGATTAATAATCAATGTCATCCCATTCACCTGAGAGTCAGACTTATGATCCCAACATAGTAATATAAATGTGAGGAAGTATGCTGTCTTTATGAGATGGTAGGGATCTGGGGCAAGACGTGCATATTAGTATCAAACAAGAGGGAATTTTTCTTCCCCTTTACTAATATTAACCAGTAATAGAGGAATAATCGGATCCAGTAATCTGTACTAGGGTTTAATCACTTAACAGATGGACTGACCGACTATTATTATTCTAGATACAGACTATCCCGTCCCATGTCATATAAGACAGTACTGATTACTGTTCAGGAACCGATATCACATCTAACAGCATGGATTTTTGAGAAGCCATAGATCTATGAGGGAATATTAATATAACTCCTGGATAGAGATGATTTTGGATATTTGATCAATTGTATTTTTCTGATAGCACTATTTCAATCAATCCAGGCAATATTAATATATTTAATAATGAAAAGATAAACTTTTGTTATCACTTTTTTTACACCAGGTTTTGTTTTGTTTTTTGCAGTTTTTTGCTTTGGGTTTTTTTCACAAGCAATAAATACACATTATTGTCATATTTTCTGCACATCACCATCACATATATTATTATAAATATTTGTTTAATAATTGTTCACATATTTTCACTGCGCAGCATTCAATGTAATTATAATCTCTCCCTGATACTGCACTACCGGATATAATCTTGTTCAATTTAATAACACATCTCACTCTCACTTTAGATATTTCAATAGGACTCACTTAACACATTATCATCACTTTTAGGTTACGCACAAATAAACACAATAATAAGCTATTTAATACAAAAATTATTAAAACAATCAGTCTTATTAGTTAGAACAGTAACATCACATATAAAAGGGCATAAAGTTATATATATGAAATAATATCTGGTATCTTTATTCTAATAGAGTATCAGATAATCAGGAATTAACAGTGGAATTCTAGAACACGGGACTGATATACTGGATCTATAACCAGCCTATCCCATATAGTCACCATTCTCATAATGACAAACAGTGAGATAGATACAATAGCCTCATGTGAATACAGCATTGATTGCTATGAGGTAGGAACCACCCTCTGTCATTTTGAGTGGTGAATAGCATTGTTTGATGAAAGGAACAGGGACATTCCAATGTACTCTGACTTCGGCTTCACGCAATACGGCTCTCATGATTACCGAGATCTGGATTGGAGTCTGAAGGTACATATTGTGAAGGGAATATAAGGATCTCCTTAGGAGTACCAATCTAATTGGTATGCAGGGCAACTAAAACATAACGGAATTACGGATTATAACGGACTCTGGCGCTCAATTAATTTTGAAATCCCACGACGCACAGTGATTGGCAGCGGGTACTTTAAATAGGATAGTCGGAGGCTGCTTCCGGTTACCTCGATAAAGCCTGTATGCGAAACGTACGTAGGACTCCAGCCTGGTGTCCTACTGATCTCTATAAAAATTAAATGTGTTACTTTTGAATTTATTATCTATTATTAGTGCTCAGCTAGATATGTATATATAGAATAGGCAGGAAGCAAGATATCCATTCAGTAGATTTATGTTGTAATTTAATGCAGCGAAATAAGAATTCATAGAAATGTCTAGTGGAAGTTGTATGACGAAGAAATTATACTTGCACATATAGGATTCATATACAGTGGTGCTGCATATATTATTACATCATCATATACCCTATACCTGCAATATCCACGCATTAATAAACTGGTGGATACATTAGTTAGAAGTGCTCTCTGTGACGGATTCATTAGAATTACGGATTGTGATATGGAGATTGCTAACTGTGAGAGTCACCTATTAGGAAAATAAAATATTTTTACTAATTAGATCTACAACCAAATGTGTAGTGTGCTCTAGAATAAGATCTACACTGGGCAAGTAATAAATTGTAACATCTGTGTATCAAACATCAGTGTATTAAAAATATCACCGTCAGTCCTGCAACTCGATCTACTTCAATTATAGATACAGGCACGGACTTTCCTATATTATGGAAGGACAACCTAATATGCAGTATACTTCATAATAGACCAATACTGGGAAATTAATAAACTGCAATATCAGTGTATTAAAACATCATTGTTAGCCCTATAATCCGGTCTATTTCAACCAGAGATGCAGGCACGGAACTTCCTACTAATGAAAGCTGCTTAACTTAGATAATAAGATTATATCTGATAACACGGATTCATATTACAGTACTCCCGATTCTTATCATCTCACTTATGGCACATGTGAGGGTTTTCCAACTACTTATGTAGTCATTCTAATATGCAGCACAAATACACATCATACTGTCTATTGATCCAATATATAACTTATATACACATTACATCAGCGGACAGGGGATTAATAGCGCTAACATCCCCAGATCCGCTTTAAGGCAATAGCAGTACAAACTGACATTTTGCGGGCCATTGGAAAGGTTGAGAGCAAAAGGAGATTATTCAACCTTATAGAATACAGCTGACCTAAGCAAATTGTCATTCTAATTGTTGCATGACAGTAGTACTCATATTTGATTAGAGGATATGCACACTGAAAGATTATAGTGCAGGATATAATCATTACACGCTCTCCTTTTAGCTAAGACGCTATCAGCAAACATACTATTTTACTGTAGCAAACATTGTTTCAACATTTGATCAGGCTGACTGCCAAAGAACTAGAGCTGGGCTTCAATAGCAACATTAGTTACCAATTTTCTTAACATACTGAGTAACACATTCTGTATCATCACTTAACAATTATTAATAAAAGGATACAATAAGTATATAACAAACAGATACAGTAAAGACACCAAGGCTGTTTTACTTCTCTTTTATATTTATTCTTCTCTGTATTGTCTCACATTGTCGGTATCTTTTCACATATATGTTTGTAATATTTTGCATCATTTTCTTGGATCTAGTATGATAGATCAATCATTTTTAGGACACTAATAAAAGTTATATTTTAATTTTGAGCACCACCTAACAGATCGCCTTTTTCCCTTTGCTTGTGCTTGTACCAATGTTAACATGGGCAGGCATAACAGTAGCAGCAGCAGCCAGGTAGAGCCGGGAAATCAATGTGTGTATGCCTAGCGATCAAAAAATCGCTGGATTCTTTTGCAGCTTGACCTCGCGCATGCACATTACGATCCGCATGCATGTGCAGTCGATCGATAATCGTCTGCCTTGCGAGTTCGCACAACAGCAATCAGGTCTGAATTAGGCCCTATGTCCTACACAGTAATGCTCCTTGCACCATATTATGCCACACACAGTAGTACCCCTTGTAGCATATTATGCCCCACACAGTAATGGCCAGGACACAAGATTATGTCCCACACAATAATGCCTATGGGACCAGATTATGCCCCACACAGTAATGCCCAGGACACCATAGTAATGCCCAGTACACCATATTATGCCCCACACAGTAATGTACAGGACACCAGATTATGCCAAACAGTTATGCCCCTGAGACCATATTATGCCCCTTACAAAATATGCCCCACAAACCACAGTACTTACTTTTAAACTTCCTGCTCGTTGGCAGGGGTTTCTTCATGTCGGGGGCCACCTCCCATTTAGCACCCATGGTCACTTGAATCACTGACTGTAGCATCTTCCCCAATGGCTCAGTGGTCCTTACACTCCCGGGTACCTCTGTTTGTGCATTTCCCTCTTACTAGACGTCCTATTGGTCCTCTAGCACCTGTCTCCTCTGAGGCAGCAGCAATTTTGGGAGGGACATGAAATGGCTAGACCGCATGAAATGGCTAGACCGCATGAAATGGCTAGACCGCATGAAATACTGCTTCAGACATTGGTCGCAGGTGCCCTGTGTGATTGCATGGCCTGACCAGCCCTTAAAAATAGCCCTGCCCTTTTGCATGTATTTGTGATCCAGTGATGTGGCCTAGGATGCAGCATCGGACCACTTGCGACACCATTGGCCGGCTAAGTGACCCATATTGTCACACAAACTGGCTGCCACAACTCCTACCAAGAGGCCAGGCAATCTTCATCTTCTGATGGAGTTCCTGGCCTCGACACTTCCCCAAACGGAGGTTACATTTTGGGAAATGGCTGCCGTTGCTGCCCCCTCCCTGCCAATGTTTAAGTTATCACTAGCCTAAATGTAAAAAAAAAAATCAGAAATAAAAGACACAGGTACAGTAACTAATACTTATTTGGCTTTTACATATAAAAACATTAACATAACGTCTGATTGTGAAACTTTGGCTATAAGTCCAGGGACCCTAATGTTGACGACACAGGTAATCTTTCTGGTCAGCAAATAGTAAGACTTTCAAATAGCACAAATATTACATGGGGATCAGTACAAGATCCCAGCGGTCGGGATCCCGGCAGTCAGGAGACCGACGCTGAAAGCCCGACAGCCAGGATCCCGGCGGCGAGCGCAGTGTGTCCCCTCGCTGTGCTCACCATGCTTCGAGCCCGGTGGCGACATTTGGTCGCCACAGGTTTCTATTCCCCTCCAGGTGGTGGCGTCAGGACTCCGACAGCCGTAATTTCAGCTGGTGTTGGGATTCCGGCGTCGGTATCCTGACCGTCAGGATCCTGACAGGCGGTCAATTGACTGCCTCCCATTACATGTGTGGCAATGATATATAAGGACACTTTTAAATAGATATTGTTTCCTGAAAGAGATCATGTCTATTTGCTGTCAGTTGAAATGATTGATGAATGATTAAAAATTTCAGGGGTGCTGTAATTAGTTGACCATGCAATCTTTTACGTGTGTCGCCATCTTTTTACATACATAAAAAATGCAACTATCAGGTTGAGATTCAAAAGTTATCATAGATGTCCATAAAAAAATGTAAATGGTGATAAAAAAAAATGATGAAGGTGAGCTGCTGGTGTAATCAGAAACCAACAACAATTACAATTCTTCAGTGCCAACAGTGGGCTCCAATGTTGTATTGCTGCACAGGGTTCAAGGGAACCCATTTACATGTTTATCTTAACAGTAGTTGTTTTCTTCAGATTCATTGTTTCTTGTCAATGCTTTCTACGTGGTTTTATGTGCTTATATAATTATATAATTGATTGCTATTGTTGCCTATTTATGCTAGCTTTCTAGCAATAAACACTTTATATGCTCTGAATATAAGTATTTCATTATTATTAGTATATGTGATCCTATTTGTAGTTATTCAATAAAATATAAATGTTTTGTGTTTAGTACTGTATAGTTATACAGTTTACTAATCTAGAGACTGGATTAGTGTAACTCAATTTATTTCTATTCACTATTTTGTTTGCTACTCTATGCCTAATTATTTGGATTGAAATACATGGCAGTGCTTTGGTATAGGTGTGGCAGGGATTGAACCCATTATAATTCTCAGTATATACTATTATGGCTATGAGAAATAAGGAAACAGCATATAGATATGAAAGTAGTGTCGACTCTTTGAAAATCCCACAGCCTAAATTACTTGCTTGGATCACTGGATCCTAGAAAACTACCCTGTTAGTGTCAATGCAATATAAAATCAACATTCTTTTCTATTGCCAGGCACCATTTTATAGAAGGGCATTACTGTTTTATCTATTTTCTATTTTAATTTCTAATTATTGACATATTATTTTTAAATATAGACTGAATTATACCCCTTTCAGACCACCAGCTTGTAACCCAGGTTATTGCACATGAGCGCGCAGTAACCCCGGTTGCTGTGCTGCCTGAAAGGTCCCAGGGGAAATATCCCAGTAGTGACCAGGATTGAATACGACTTCAACCCGGGTTGCTGTGCAGTGTGAACCGGTTGCTGTGTCGATGCAATGCGAGTCGATGCGACTGTTTCCCATTCACACTGTAAGAACGGGCGGCACTTGGAGATCATCTGATCTCCTAGCGCCACCTCCGCACGCGTCACTGCTGATGTCGCTAACCCAGCAATGTGTGAAAGGGGCCTCAGCGGGTCGCATCCGGGAAGCACCCGTAAATTGCTCCCGGGTGCGACCCGTTATATGCGGTCTGAAAGGGGTATTAATGTCAAACCATGGTTGTGGGTATGAGGCAGTACAGTAAAAGTGATCTTGGGGAATTACAACCATCTCCTTTCTACCTGGAGTGTTAATAATTGAAATGTAATTGTTGACTATCAAATATGCAGAACATCTAGAAGAAGAAAACGTACCACCGGTAGTGAGACTATGCTTGTGTCCTATTATATATAGTTTTACTAACACATATGTATAGAGTGGCAGCATATTGTGCTTACTAATATACTTCATCCCTGCCTATTCATTGATAAATATAATCTTAATACTAAAGACTTCACCGTCATCTTTTACCATAGACACTTTTTAATATCAATGCCACTTATAGGAATAGGATAGGCATGGCACTTATTTGGAGTATGACCATAGGTGCCAACAGTGAGATATCACGAAGCCAGGAGTGCAAAGATGAGGGTCTTTGTAGCTGGTTCTAAACTTCCATAAAGTTTCTCAGGTGGGCCCTGGTATTTGCAATGGGATTTAGCGATGCCTCACACTTGGCCGTGCCCCCCAGTACCAAGCCTGACGGATCTTTCCTGCATAGAGCATCTGCCGAACAAGTCACCTATAAGGTGTGCTTTGTATATCACTTTCTGAAACCATGTAGGGAAGAGTGGAGTAAGATGAGACAATTTTTACTTATGTTACTTATCCCCCAGGCAAGTAACAATGAGACAGAAGTAAAATAAACATATCTACATTTATTTCAGGATGTCTCCTGTCAGAGGAAATTATAAGAATGCATCTATGATAAATGGCTGTGAAAATATGACTTTTGATTCAAGTCAGTGGGTAAATTAAGCCATCTGGGAGTAAATTGACCAATTGACTTTTTCAAGTTTAAACATGAGCACAATTAAAAAAGGATTTAGTAATGCATTTTCCTTTTCCAAAGAGTCTTAATTCTTTTCTTAAAGGTAACTTTAAACAATATAAAACCAACCAACAAAAGTTTATCATTCAACAATGAAACAATTTTATTACAGTACATGATCTTTTCGGCATTTCAACGACCATTCAACATCTCACCCATCAACTTTGCAGGTAAAATATGAAGTGTTGCTCCCTCCTTGCCTTTTCTCCAACCTTTTGAGGTTAAGGTAGCTTCTTTAGCAAATCACTTTTTGTGAGATTTATCAAAACTTGGAAAGAGACAAACTGGAGAAAGATAAAGTACTAACCAATCAGCTTCTAACTGTTATGTTACAGGCTGTTATATATATATAGAGAAAGAAGACTCTTTTGTGGGTGCACTCTTGGAAATAGTCAGAAAAGGACTAACGTATATAAAAAGATTGTTAAAATATATTCATTTATTAATCCGTTAGTAAAAGTAGATGAACACTTGGTGCATCCTAGACAAACTTACAAACAACACGTAAAAAGTAGAGATGTACGGCTGGCACTTTTTGTGTTTTGTGTTTTGGTTCTAATTCCACTTTCGTGTTTTGGTTTTGGCTTGGTTTTGCTAAAACCACCCTTTCGTGTTTTGGTTTTGGATCTGGATGATTTTTGAAAAAACATAAAAACAGCTAAAATCACAGAATTCGGGGGTAATTTTGCGCCTACGGTATTATCTCCTATATCACTGCCCAGATCTGTCACTCTGTGACTGTGTGGATAACGCTGGGCGTGGCTAGGAGCTCTCACTGGGTTAGCAGCAGGTCTATCACACCTAGTCCACAGCTGATTGGGCGAGAAACGCCCTCCCACACAGGTAACATCCAATGGGAGGCTAATGTCCTTTGGCTGCTGTGTGTACCCAGAGCAGGATTAACAATGGGGCTGATGGAGCGGCAGCTCCAGCTCCACACCCCAAAACAGGCCCACTGCATCTGCAGCAACATACCCTCCAACATTTTACACAAAAATTGATACAAATTCGAAAAGGGGGCGTGGTCACGGGTACAGTGGTGTGGTCACGCCCCTTTTCCTATACTTTCAATGCAAGTTTGGAGAGCCAAAAATTGGTACAGACCATAAAAAAAGGTACTGTACCTGCCAAAAAGGTACAGCTATAGGGTATGCCACTGCATCTGCAGCAAGTCTCTGCACTGTAGATAGGGGGGAAAAAACCTTTTACTGCAGCATTCAATGGGGGTCATTCTGACCTAATAGTTCGCTGCAGTTCATCGCAGCACAGCGATAAGGTCAGAACTGCACATGCGCCGGCACCGCAGTGCGCCTGCACATGGCCGACAGCCAAAGGCTGTCGTTGCCTAGCGATGACCACCGGCAGAGGCGGTCGTTGGGTGGGAGGGGGCAGCACGGTGGTGTTTGCCCGCCGTTTTGTGGGCGCGGTCCGGCCAAATGCAGGCATGGCAGGACCGCGAGGTGGGCGGGCCACAGCGGCTGCGTGATGTCACATGCAGCCGCTGCGACCCGGGCAGCGATGAGTAACTTCCGGCCAACCTCAGGAGCTGCGCTGGCTGGGAGTTACTCTTCAAGTACTAAAGCATCGCCGCTGTGTGATGCTTTTGTACTTGTGCGGGGGATGCTGGCCTGACATGCGGGGTGGACTAGCCCTGTGCTGGGCGTCCCCCAGCATGTCAGTGTAAGTGATTGTAGCTGTGCTAAATTTCAGGTCAGAATGACCCCCTATGTCCTGCTGCTAGTCCGCCTGCCCCCTCCGGTATCAACAATCCCCACTTCCTAGCCGCGGCGCACGTGGAACAAAAACTGCTGCGGCCACCGGCATAGATGTGTATGAAAGCAGCGCAGAGGAAGGCTTTCATAGCCCTCCCAGCGCCGCATACTCTCTGAGCCCCGGAGCCTCCTCTGCGTCACAGAACTGCCTCCCTGCCACAGCCGCACACAGATCCCCAGAGGCCCTGACTCCGCAACACAACACCTGGGCGGCCAGCCTGGAAGCCCAGAGATGGCTAATGTAACGAATAGAGTGGGTGATATCGCGGAGGGTAATGTCTGGACGCTGAATCAATGTAAAATGTGACAGTGGGTGTGAAGTGTCACTGACACTGCACAGCACTCTCACCTTTTACATTGATTCAGCGAGTCAGTCAGTTCTGCCAGCCAGTCACTATTGGTAGCGCCGGTGTCCCAACGTGCCGCATTGCAGGGAAGAATATGCACTAAATAAACTACAGCTCCCAGCAACCCTTAGCGCCGAAGCATTCAGGCGCTAAGGGCTGCTGGGAGCTCTAGTTTATTAAGTGCATCTTCTTCCCTGTAATGCGGTGCGTTGGGACACCGGCGCTAACAATAGTGATTGACTGCTTGGCTGCTGTGCAAGTCTCTGGGAGAGCCACTGCCAAAGAGAGGATAGCAGCTTAGCTGCTTCCAGGAGGAGAAGCATTACCCGCCCCTTCACCACTCACAGTACCTCCGGGACCCATCTGCCGCACCCCCACACACCCCCTCCAGCACCCGCGGTGGCTCCGGACCCTCTCTATCACCCGCAGCACCCCTGCACCCGCTCCTCCCCCACACGCCGCATCACCATACCAGCTTCTCCCCCACCCACGCCCCCCCCCCCCCCGCAACCACTCCTCCCCCACCCGCGGTGGCTACGGACCCCAACCTACGTCACTCTCCCAACCACAGCACCTACTAGGTGATTCATCAGGCCCTGCGTGCGTTGTTCACACAGTTGCAAGGGGTTCGACCCCTTAACCATCGCACGCCCTTTGTCCGTGCAATATTTAACCACTCACACATTTATGATTGGAGGTAATACTCCATATAATAGAAATATTGCATGCCACATGGGCGTGCAAGAGTTAAGGGGGGCGTAGCCTTTTACGACGGTGTGAAGAGGGCCCTTAGGGCACTATGAATCACCTACTTAACCTCAATAACATTCATTTCCACTAATTTCCAGTCTATTCTGAACACCTCACACCTCACAATATTGTTTTTAGGCCTAAAAGTTGCACAGAGGTGGCTGTATGACCAAGCTAAGCGACACAAGTGTGCGGCACAAACACCTGGCTCATCTAGGAGTGGCACTGCAGTTGCAGACAAGATGGCACTATTCATAAACTAGTCCCCAAACAGCACATGATGCAAAGAAGAAAAGAGGAGCAATTAGGTATGGCCCATCTAGTAGTGTCACGCAGTGGCTGAATGTCGAGAGTGGGCCGCAATTGTTTGGTCCACTGACAGCATCTCCAGCATGCCCCTGTCATTTTTAAAAATTCTGCAATTGGTGGACTTATGCGGCAGTACCCCAGAACTTTTACAGTAGTACCCCTGGACTCATGCGGCAGTGTCAGACAGGATGGCACTTTTCAAAAACTAGGCCCCAAACAGCACCTCATGCAAATATGTCGAAGATGTGCAATGAGGTAGCTGTATGAGTAAGCCAAGTGACACAAACAATTCCCACTGGAATTATACGTCCAAATCACTGTAATTATACTGCAAAATCACTGTAATTATATGTCCAAATCACTGTTATTATACTGCAAAATAACTATAATTATACGTGCAAATCACTGGAATTATACTGCAAAATCACTGGATTTATACGTCCAAATCACTGGAATTATACGTCCAAATCACTGGAATTTCTCTAACGTCCTAGAGGATGCTGGGGACTCCGTAAGGACCATGGGGATAGACGGGCTCCGCAGGAGACATGGGCACTTTAAGAAAGAACTGAACTCTGGGTGTGCACTGGCTCCTCCCTCTATGCCCCTCCTCCAGACCTCAGTTTTACACTGTGCCCAGAGGAGAATGGATGCACTGCAGGGAGCTCTCCTGAGCTTCCTGCTTAGAAAGCATTTTTGTTAGGATTTTTTCTCTTTTTACAGGGAGCACTGCTGGCAACAGGCTCCCTGCATCGAGGGACTGAGGAGAGAGGAGCAGACCTACTTAAATGATAGGCTCTGCTTCCTCGGCTACTGGACACCATTAGCTCCAGAGGGGGTGAACACAGGTTCGTCCTGGGCGTTCACTCCCAGAGCCGCGCCGCCGTTCTCCTCACAGAGCCAGAAGAAATGAAGTCAGTAGATGTCTCAGGCGGCAGAAGCCTTCAGAGCTTCACTGAGGTAACGCACAGCACTGCAGCTGTGCGTCATTGCTTCACACACCTCACACACTCCGGTCACAGTAAGGTTGCAGGGCGCAGGGGGGGGGGCGCCCTGGGCAGCAATATAAACACCTCTCTTATGGCAAAAGACTATATACATGTACAGGTAGGCACTGTACATGTATATAAAAGAGCCCCCGCCATATTTTAGTAAGTTTGAGCGGGACAGAAGCCCGCTGCCGAGGGGACGGGGCTTCTCCCTCAGCACTCACCAGCGCCATTTTCTCTCCACAGCACCGCTGAGAGGAAGCTCCCCGGACTCTCCCCTGCTTGACACACGGTGAAAGAGGGTTTTAAAGTAGAGGGGGGGCCACATATTTGGCGATTATACATTACAGCAGCGCTACTGGGTAAACATTCTGTGTTTTATCCTGGGTCATATAGCGCTGGGGTGTGTGCTGGCATACTCTCTCTCTGTCTCTCCAAAGGGCCTAGGGGGGAACCTGTCTTCAGATAAGAGATTCCCTGTGTGTGTGTGGAGTGTGTCGGTACGTGTGTGTCGACATGTCTGCGGTAAAAGGCTCTCCTAAGGAAGAGATGGAGCAAATGTGTGTGTGGTGTCTCCGTCGACAACGCCGACACCTGATTGGATATGTGAAATTAAGTGCTAAAATCAATTTATTACAAAAGATTAGAGAACAGACAGGGAATCTACCCATGTCTGTCCCTATGTCACAGAGACCTTCAGAGTCTCACAACGCTCACTATCCAAAATAATAGACACTGATATCGACACGGAGTCTGACTCCAGTGTCGACTACGATAATGCAAAGTACAGCCAAGACTGGCAGAAAAGTATTCAATGTATGATTATTGTAATAAAAGATGTTTTGCATATCACTGATGACTCATCTGTCCCTGACACAAGGGTACACAGGTTTAAGGGGAAGAAAGCTGAGGTAAATTTCCCTCCTCTCATGAAGAAAAAGAGCGGGAATCTCCAGACAAGAAGCTGCAGCTTCCCAAAAAGAATTCTCAGGGAGTATCCTTTCCCTAATGGGGCCAGGATACGATGGGAATCTTCCCCTAGGGTGTACAAGGCATTGACATGTTTACCCAAAAAGGTAGCGCTGTCTTAACAGCTATCCTCAGGGATCCTGCAGATAGCATGCAGTAAAAGTACTTTGAAGTCCATTTACACACATTCTGGTACACTACTCAGACCGGCGACTGTGTCGGCATGGGTTTATAGCGATGTAGCAGCGTGGACAGATACCTTATCAGCGGAGATTTAAACCCTAGATAAGGATGCCATGTTATTGTCCCTAGTGTATGTGTATATATATATATATATATATATATATTTATATGTAAAGGATGTTGTCTTATATATATATATATATATATATATATGACATGCCCAAAGAGACGTTAGTCTACTGGGTTCTAGAGTCAACGCTATGTCGATTTCTGCTAGACGTGTCCTGTGGAACATGCAATGGACAGGTGATGCCGACTAAAAGAGGCATATGGAGGGTTTACCTTACAAGGCAGAGGAATTGTGTGGAGAAGGGCTCTCGGACCTGGTCTCCACAGCTATAGCTGGTAATTCTGCCCGAAAGCCGGGGAGACGTGATGATGTCACTTTATGAAGCCGGGGAGACGTGGTGATGCCTAGCAATGGGACGCTCAGACATTAATCCGATGGTATGTGCCGCCTCTGCCCGGGTTGCCGGGGAGATGTTAGGGGGCACCAGCGATGCGGCCAGAGGATAGCCTAGAGGCGCAGTGACAAAGAGTCCTGATATATTTGCTTATAATTGCACACATGGATTCCTCCTTTCCACTCTAGTGATATATAAATCATTAAAGGTAACCTAGCAACCAGTGGAAGGACGTCACTTCCGCTGGTTACAGCAGTTTGCCTGTAACCAATCAGGCAGAAAATTTCGGGTCCCAGTGATTGGCTGAGTTATCAGTAACAGGTATTTAAACCAGACTCACCACCCTAATTAGCAGCATTGGAATTGAACAAGCCCGCAGGACGGGTGAAACGCATTTTCCTCTTCTGACCAAGGACATCAGGAGTATGATGCAGATCTTCCTAACTCCAGACTGACCCAGGGACCAGGCAGGGACTGGTATTTTCTGTATCTTTCCACACAGAATTTTTGTGTACATTATTTTCAACTCTCTAAAACCAATATCTGTTAGCAGCACCAAAACCCACTCTGGTTTTTCAGATTGATAGTGTTAATTTTGCCTGTTATAGACGGGATATAATAATTGTACCTGTCTTTCCATATTCTGTTTTTTCTTTACCATTATCCTTTGCCCTATAGATAACTGAGAGCAGGTGATAATTTTGTTTGATTGGACACACCCCTCTCTAATGACTGTTTTTCCCAGTATAACAGCCCCATATTTTGGGTTATATTTACAATCATAATTCTTATGGGGGACTTTTTGGTGTATGTGCTATAGCCGTTCTAGTCCAATCTAGCCCACAGCAGGGGCTATATATATATATATATATATATATATATAAAAAAATGTATATCTAAGTTATCAAACAAATTGACAGTGCCTATTGAAAACAATACCAGATTCCATTTCATGATATTGATTTCACAGTATTCCCTGCCTAGCGGTATAATACATTGCGTTTATAGGTGGGATCAACTGGGGTTAATTTAGCATAGGCTATAGTCAGCATACACCGGTCTGGCCTATTTTTTCATTATAATACAGCTTCTTCAGTTAACGTTTACCTTTATCTTATTTTTATATTTATCTTTATCTATAATTTTCTGTTTATCAGCGGACTCTCATCTATGATTCACAGGTGAAAACCTGCGCCTAACGTAGACAGCAGATCCGCAGTTTGCCTTTTTTCTGAAATCTTTAAATCGGTGCACTCTCATTGGTGAGTCGACCAATTACGTCTAAAAGTTACTACCACACCCCACCGACAGAGCCCGATCTCGTCCGATCTTGGAAGCAAAACGGTGGCGGGCTGGGTCAGTACCTGTGAGGGAAACCCCCAGAGAATACCCGGTGTTGTAATTAATGACCCTTTCCGACCGGATACCAACAGCAGGATCACCACTTTCTCTCTCCCCTTTTTTCCCCTCTTATCTTCTGTTTTCTTTCTTCTTTTAGATATCTAAAGCTAAAATTAGCTAAACTTATTGCCTTCAAATTACGGGGGAATTTAGCAGGCACCCCTATACGTGCATATATTGTTGTTAGGATACATACTCCTGATATGAATGGTCCGGTCAATCATGACCCATTGAGGTCTCATTAAAACAAGCTTCGCTTGTGCTGGTTGGTAAGGAATTGGATGTAGAACTATAGTGTCTACATCCCCCTACAAGTCTATTGGTGATAGACTAACCAGAACATTTCCAATTTTTGAAGCACTTTTGTGTGTATAGATATAAATACAACTTATTAACCAAATATGGTATTTTAAATGAGTTAATAAAAGTTATGTTTTAATTAATAGTTATATAACAAAAACAAGAGTGCACCCACACAAGAGTCTTCTGCAAAGTTGTTTTTTTTCTTTTTGCCTTATATTCCCTCACAGACTAAGAAAGCACGACATTATCAAATGCAGTCCTTTCGGTCGCAGAATAACAAGAAAGTATGAGGAGCGTCCTTTCTTACCAGAGGTAAGGACACGGGGCACAGCTAGTTCCCAGGAACAGAAGTCCTCCCCGGCCTCTACTACATCCACCGCATGACGCGGGAGCTTCGCTAAGGGAGTCCGTCCCAGGGGAAGCACGTCTTCGACTCTTCAGCCACATCTGAGTTCACTCACAGGTGGATCCCGGGGTAATAAAAATTGTTCTCAGGGTTACAAAGGAATTCGATAGGTGCCTCCTCGTCGGTTTTCCTTATCGGACCTACCGGCTTCTCCCCCAGAAGGGGAGATTATATGGAATACAATTCACACATTGTATCTCCAACAGGTGGTGCTCAAGGTTCCCCTCCTGAAACAAGGAAGGGGATATTACTCAACCTTGGCTTTAGTTCCGAATCCGTACGGTTCGGTCAGACCTAATAAAATAAAAATCTCGGAACCTATACTGGAAATGGTTCAAATTTAAAGTGGAATCGCTCAGAGCGATCAGGGCCAGCCTGGAAAGGGGGGATTTGATGGTGTATCTAGACATAAAGGCTGCATACCTTCATGTTCCCATTTATCCACCCCATCAGGCGTACCTGAGAATTGTGATACAGTATGGTCATTACCAATTTCAGGGTAATTGGCGGAAATAATGGTGCTCCTATGCAAGCAAGGAGTCACAGTTATCCCATACCTGGACGATCTCCTATAAGGGCGAGATCAAAAGAGCAGTTGTTGAACAGCGTGTCACTTTCGCTGAAGGTGTCACAGCAACACGGCTGGATTCTCAATATCCCGAAGTCACAGTTGGTTCCTATGACTAGTCTGCCCTTCTTGGGTATGATTCTGGATACGGACCAGAAAGGGGTTTACCTTCAGATAGAGAAGGCCCAGGACATCATGACTCTGGTCAGGAACTTGTTGAAACCAAAACAAGTGTCAGGGCATCACTGCACCTGAGTGCGGGGAAAATCATTCCCTTCGGCAGGTTCCATGCGACGACTTTCAAATGGGACCTACTGGACAAGTGGTCCGGGTCACATCTACAGATTCATCAGTTGATCACACTCTCCCCCAGGGCCAAGGTATCTCTCCTGTGGTGGCTGCAGGGTGCTCACCTTCTATAGGGCTGCAGGTTCGGCATTCAGGACTGGATCCTGGTGACCACGGATGCGAGCCTCCGAGGTTGGGGAGCAGTCACACAGGGAAAAATACAATTTCCAAGGTCTTTGGTCAAGTCAAGAGACTTGTCTTCACATCTTGGAACTAAGGGCCATATACAATGCCCTACGTCAGGCGGAGACCCTACTTCGCGACCAACCGGTTCTGATCCAGTCAGACAACGTCACCGCAGTAGCTCATGTAAACCGCCAAGGCGGCACAAGGAGCAGAGTGGCGATGGCGGAAGCCACCAGAATTCTTCGCTGGGCGGAGAATCATGTAAGCGCACTGTCAGCAGTGTTCATTCCGGGAGTGGACGACTGGGAAGCAGACTTCCTCAGCGGACACGACCTACGTCCTGGAGAGTGGGGACTTCATCAGGAAGCTTAGCACAGATTGCAATTCGGCGGAGACTGCCACTGATAGACATTATGGCGTCCTGCCTCAACACAAAGCCGCAGAGTTATTGCGCCAGGTCAAGAGACCCTCAGGCAGTAGCTGTGGATGCCCTAGTGACACCATGGGTGTTCCAGTCGGTCTATGTGTTTACTCCTCTTCCTCTCATACCCAAGGTGTTGAGGATAATAAGAAAAAGAGGAGTGAGATCAATTCTCAATGTTCCAGATTGGCCACGGAGGACCTGGTATCCAGATCTGCAGGAAATGCTCATAGAGAATCCGTGGCCTCTTCCTCTAAGACAGGACCTACTGCAGCAGGGGCCCTGTCTGTTCCAAGACTGCGTTTGACGGCATGGTGGTTGAACGCAGGATCTTAGCGGAAAAGGGTATTCCGGAGGAGGTCATTCCTACCCTAATTAAGGCTAGGAAGAAAGTGACATCGAAATATTATCACCGAATATGGCGAAAATATGTTTCCTGGTGTGAGGCCAGGGATGCTCCTACGGAGGAATTCTTTTTGGGCCGTCTGCTTCACTTCCTTCAAACTGGAGTGAACTTGGGTCTGAAATTAGGATCGATAAAGGTTCAAATTTCGGCCTTATCCATTTTCTTCCAAAAAGAATTGGCTTCTCTTCCTGAAGTACAAACGTTGTGAAGGGAGTACTGCATATTCAGCCTCCTTTTGTACCGCCGGTGGCGCCTTGGGACCTTAATGTGGTGTTACGGTTCCTTAAGTCACATTGGTTTGAACCACTTAAGACAGTGGAGTTGAAATATCTCACCTGGAAGGTGGTCATGTTGTTAGCCTTGGCTTCGGCTAGGCGAGTTGCGAAATTGGCGGCTTTATCACCTAAAAGCCCCTATCTGATTTTCCATGTGGATAGAGTGAAATTGCGGACCCGTCCTCAATTCCTGCCTAAGGTGGTCTCATCCTTTCATATGAACCAACCTATTGTCGTGCCTGTGGCTACGCGTGACTTGGAGGATTCCGAGTCCCTTGAGGTGGTCAGGGCTTTTAAAATTTACGTGGCCAGAATGGCTAGGATCTGAAAAACAGAAGCTCTGTTTGTCCTGTATGCAGCCAACAAGGTTGGCGGCCCTGCTTCAAAGCAGGCTATTGCCTGCTGGATCTGTAACACGATTCAGCAGGCGCATTCTACGGCAGGATTGCCGTTACCTAAATCGGTTAAGGCCCATTCCACTAGGAGGGTGGGCTCTTCTTGGGCGGCTGCCCGAGGGGTCTCAGCATTACAGCTGTGCCGAGCTGCTACTTGGTCGGGGTCAAATACCTTTGCAAAGTTCTATAAGTTTGATACCCTGGCTGAGGAGGACCTCCTGTTTGCTCAATCGGTGCTGCAGAGTCATCCGCACTCTCCCGCCCGTTTGGGAGCTTTGGTATAATCCCCATAGTCCTTACGGAGTCCCAGCATCCTCTAGGATGTTAGAGAAAATAAGATTTTACTTACCGGTAAATCTATTTCTAGTAGTCCGTAGAGGATGCTGGGCGCCCGTCCCAAGTGCGGACTTCTTCTGCAAGACTTTTATATAGTTATTGCTTACATAAGGGTTATGTTGTAGTTTCATCGGTTTGGCCGAGACTATATTGTTTGTTCATACTGTTAACTGGGTAGTTTATCACAAGTTATACGGTGTGATTGGTGTGGCTGGTATGAATCTTGCCCTTAGATTATCAAAAGCCTTTCCTCGTAGTGTCCATCTCCTCTGGGCACAGTTTCTCTAACTGAGGTCTTGAGGAGGGGCATAGAGGGAGGAGCCAGTGCACACCCAGAGTTCAGTTCTTTCTTAAAGTGCCCATGTCTCCTGCGGAGCCCGTCTATCCCCATGGTCCTTACGGAGTCCCCAGCATCCTCTACGGACTACGAGAAATAGATTTACCGGTAAGTAAAATCTTATTTATACTGCAAAATCACTGTAATTATACTGCAAAATCACTGGAATTATAGGTCCAAATCACTGTAATTATACTGAAAAATCACTGTAATTATATGTCCAAATCACTGGATTTATACGTCCAAATCACTGGAATTAAACTGTAAAATCACTGGAATTATACGTCCAAATCACTGGAATTATACTGCAAAATCACTGGAATTATACATCCAAATCATTACAATTATACGTCCAAATCACTGGAATTATATGTCCAAATCACTGGAATTAAATGGCAGTACCACTGGACATATACTGAAGTGTCAGACAGGATGGCACTTTAAAAAAAGTCACGTCCAAATCACTGGAATTATACTGCAAAATCACTGGAATTATACGTCCAAATCACTGGAATTAAATGGCAAAATCACTGGAATTATACGTCCAAATCACTGGAATTAAATGGCAAAATCACTGGAATTAAACGTCCAAATCACTGGAATTAATTGGCAAAATGGAGGTTGAGGGGGCTTCCATCGTCATGTGAAGCTGAACCACTAGTCATGAACATAGGCCAAGCCCTTAGCCGTTGCTTGCCACTCCGTGTCATAAATGGCATATTGGCAAGTTTACGTTTCTGCTCAGACCATTTAAATTTCTTTTTTTGGGTCTTTTTACTAAACTTTGGCTTTTTGAATTTTACATGCCCTCTACTATCACATTGGGCATCGGCCTTGGCAGAGGACGTTGATGGTATTTCATCGTCTATGTCATGACTAGTGGCAGCACTAGGAGGAAGTGGTTCTTGATCTTTCCCTATTTTATCCTCCATTTTTTTGTTCTCCATTATTTTTCTGGAGTTATATGACACAATATGCGCCACAGGGGAGCGTACCCCTACACCTCACAGGGCAAACCCTTTAAAAATTATTTGGATTAAATATTAATAACTCTTTGATTTGGAGTCAATAATATACAGCACAGGACAGCACCACTGAACTTATATGGCAGCACCACTGGACTGGAGTTATACGGAATTGTATGGATTTATATGGAATTATACGGCAGGATAATTGGAATTATACAGCCGTATCACGGGAATTATATGGCAATATCACTGGAATTATACGGCAATATCACAGGAATAATACGCCAGTATCACGGGAATTCTATGGCAATATCACTGGAATTATACAGCAATATCACAGGAATTAGACGGCAATATCACAGGAATTATACGACAGTATTCTGAGAATTATACGGCAATATCACAGGAATTATACGCCAGTATCACGGGAATTATATGGCAATATCACTGGAATTATACAGCAATATCACAGGAATTATACACCAGTATCCCTGAGAATTATAAGGCAATATCACTGTAATTATACGCCAGTATCACGGGAATTATATGGCAATATCATCGGAATTATACGGCAATATCACTAGTATTATACGCCAGTAACACTGGATATATGGCAGCAGAGGACACCACCACTGTGACTGGTCACTGAACTGATGCTGCACAAGAGAGACACTACCCCTGGTCTGATGCAAGACAACAAAGCAAAACTGCAAGGGACTTATACAGCAGCACTGGGGACATATAGCAGCAGAGGACACGACCACTGTGACTGGTCACTGGACTGATGCTGCACAAGAGAGACACTACCCCTGGTCTGATGCAAGACAACACAAAAAAACTGCAAGGAACTTATACAGCAGCCAGCAGCACCGGGGACATATAGCAGCAGAGGACACCACCACTGTGACTGGTCACGGGACTGATGCTGCACAAGAGAGACACTACCCCTGGTCTGATGCAAGACAACACAGCAAAACTGCAAGGGACTTATACAGCAGCCAGCAGCACTGGGGAGATATAGCAGCAGAGGACACCAACATTGTGACTGGCTGGACTGATGCAGCATAAGACACTGACTACACTGGACTGAGCAGCACAAGACAGCACTAGAATTGCCACCCCACTTTCCTACCGCCACACAGACACTGAGGACAGAGACACGTCCTCTCACTACACTCTCCGAGACTGGAGTGAAAATGGGCGCGACGCACGGCTCCTTATGTGAAATCCAAATTCTGCGAGAATCCGACAGCGGGATGATGACGTTTTGCCTCGTTCTGGTTTCCGAGTCAGGCGGGAAAACCCAAGCCTGACTCGGAACCGGACTCGAATGGTAAAGTCCGGTAGGGTTCGGTTCTCAGAGAACCGAACCTGCTCATCCTTAGTAAAAAGATGGTAAAAATTCTTCACAACACTGGTCAAACACGTATTGATAATACATAAATTGCCCTAAATTGGGAGACCAGATGTGTGGAATTATTGGTCAAAATCGTCATCAAACCCTGAATGTTCTCTTATGAGTACGAGAATTGGTCTTAGAAAATAAGTGTGAAATTAGAACAATTCTACATATGGGGGAATTGCTCTAAATATCAAATGTCAGGTTAAACAAAGCGGCAAATGTAAACATGCATGATACTGTTTGAACAGATTATAGAAAGGATAGTGAATCTGCTGTTAACGTTAGGCACAGAGCATGCCAATGAATAGAAAACCTATACTACACTTGGTCTTCCCAGGGGGTCATCCATCCAAGTACTGACCAAGCCCAACACTGCTTTGCTTCCAAGATCGAATGGAATCGAGCATCTACAGTGTGGTATGATAGTAGGGGTATCGGTGCCCTACTTACTCTGGAATCGCTGATGAAAGTTCACATGAATGAAGAAAAGTAGAGAAATGACCAGGGCTGGATTTTTTTTTTAGAAAAATTAGTTGAATCTGCTCCCAGCATTAGGCACAGGCATAAAGGGTGAAAACACCCATATGCCTGTGGATCGCTGGTGAGAGTCCAGAATATTGATAGGAAACACAGAATAAAGATAAGATGCCAACAAATGGCCTGGAATCAACAAGATGATGGGTGTATAAATCACGATGGATCTATCAGTAAAAAACTTCTACACCGTCAGTCCAATCATATCAAATGAAATAACATAGATAAGACTATTAGTATTGGTCTAAACAAAAATGAAGAGTATGATTACATAAGGTGCTGATATATAAAGCGCGATAGATCTATAGGTAAGGACACTACACCGTGGGTTCAAATTACATCAAGTCAAAAGATAAGAATAAGACATATATCTGTCAATTGATATAAATAATATAATGCATAGGGTACATCTAATGAGTTAATAATGACGTTACTAAATTCCTAAATGCCGTATGATATCGTATATAGCATAAATGTGGTTAGTCAAGACAATCAGTAAAGCTGTTCTTAAACAGATAATGACTGTGACAATTAAACAGTATCTTTGTCAGGCTACACAATCCTACCATCCATCTTCTCCGCTGATATACCGTTCAGAGTATCAGCTAAACTAAGTGCAACTATAAATAGCAAGATACTTCGTGGTCTAATAATGACATCAAATTAGGAACATAGATATAAGAGCTGCTTATTTAAAGTTAGTAGGGGCAGGTGAGTATATACCGTAATGTCCCAAATGAGTGGAGCAGTCAGTGGTGCCTAATGGTGAGTCCCCGTGATCTACAGTGACACTCACAAAAGAGTCTTCTTTCTCTCTATATGTAACTGTTTAGTACACACTGACTCAGGGTGCACCACCAATATAAACATTAAGAGGGATCTAATAAGGAAACAACGAGTAGATCTGATATTCCATGTATTACTGGCTATAATAGCCAGTACAGACAAATAAAACAAATCATTAAACGACACTGGTCCATATTAAGCAAGGATCCATCTTCAAAGGAGTTTATATCTGAAACCCCCAGATTCGTATACAGAAAGGCACGTAACATTAAAGAAAATGTTGTGAGAAGTGTGGTCACGGCACCTAAGATGCTTACCAGGAATGTTTCTAAGGGCTTTTACAGATGCGGTACGTGTGTTATGTGCCGCACGTGTACAAGCAAACAAAGTAAAATTACTCAATATAAGTCCAATCAAACTGGTAAGGTCTATAAGATTAAGGATTTCGTGACATGCAATACTAAAAACTGTGTATACCTGCTTGAATGCACTTGTGGTGCACAATATGTAGGACGCACTACCCGTATGTTAAAAACCAGGATGGCTGAGCATGTCCGAAATATAAGGAAGGGCATGGAAACCCACAACTTATCATTACATTTTAAAAAGATGCATAATTGTGATACTAAACATTTGGTACATTTCTGTGGGATAAAGTCTGTTGTATCTAACTGGAGAACCAATGATGGGGAAGCCAGACTGGCAAGAATAGAGATGCGGACTATTTATGAATTGAGAACCCTAGAACCAAAGGGACTCAATGCAGATTTCGAGATGAAATGGTTTTTATAGTAAAAAGTTTCTTGTTGTAAAATAGTATATTAATTTTAGTCTGTAAATGACATCTCGAAGATGTGCGTATATAAAATGGTATGCCATGGTGAAAATTATTGTATTTACCAACTGCAACACTAATGCCTGACTCTTTGCTTTTTTGCATGAGCCCGTTTCCATTACTACGGCCAAAACAAAAAGGTCCCGCTGTATTTTATTGAGAGAAACGAGAATCCCTGCTATGCGTTCCAAATACCGGAACCACGTGATCCGGACTTCCGGTTATGCGGTCCATTGACGGGAAACACGTGATCGGGACTTGCACTTGAGAATAATAATCGGAAACAAGGAGGGAAACGTGTACATCCTGATAAAGTTGATTGAAAACCCGATGCATGATGGTTAATCACAGAGGAAGTGATCATAGGTTGGACTAAAGCAAAGATACGGGGGAAATCCGGGATCATCACGGTCCAAACAAAATTAATATTATAGAAGAATGGCTAATCCCTAAATTCTGGACATATTTTCTGTATAGCCAATTAAGTTATGAAAGTTATTACAGGTTGAGTATCCCTTATCCAAAATGCTTGGGACCAGAGGTATTTTGGATATCGGATTTTTCCGTATTTTGGAATAATTGCATACCATAATGAGATATCATGGTGATGGGACCTAAATCTAAGCACAGAATGCATTTATGTTTCATAAACACCTTATACATTCAGCCTGAAGGTCATTTTAGCCAATATTTTTTTTTACCTTGTACATTAAACAAAGTGTGTCTACATTCACACAATTCATTTATGTTTCATATACACCTTAGTCACACAGCCTGAAGGTCATTTAATACAATATTTTTAATAACTTTGTGTATTAAACAAAGTTTGTGTACATTGAGTCATCATAAAACAAAGGTTTCACTGTCTCAGTCTCACTCAAAAATGTCCGTATTTCGGAATATTCCGTATTTCGGAATATTTGGATATGGGATACTCAACCTGTATATATGATGTTTTTCCAGATATAATTATGGTTTAATACTCTAATTAAATTGAAATGGAAGTATCTAAAGGATATGTGGGTAAAGAAAGTCATAGAATAATTTTTAAAGTGTTTTTAAAACTGATGTATTATGATTGGTTGGAATAGCTGTAGAGAGGAACCAGGGGGTATAAATGGCTGATCTGGTTTGCTCCAAAACACACCCTGAGGAAGGATACTAAATCCGAAACGCGTTGGTGTTTCTATACCCTAGGTAATTTGGATATCTCCACATTTTTTCTACACTATCCCGGTAAGAACTAGCACTCTATGATATATAGAGGTTTGCCGAACAAAAGGTAAACGTGGTGCTGTATACCTGTGAGTGTATAGTGGAGCAAACCAAAAGCCTATTTGGGTAATTTTTGTGTTTGGTTTTATGTTTTTATATTTTAATTGTTTTTTTCGGATATACCTATGTAATTTACAATAAATATTTTTACTTGTGGATATCCGTCAAAATATCTTTTTTACCCACATTATGACGGGGGAGTGATTGCTATCTGGAATGAAGAGGAAATGAAAGAAACCTTTCTGTGCATATAGGGAACCTCTATGAGGTGTCCACTACAAGGGCCAGGACAAGTGGCTGTCCGGCTTTGATATAAACATTGTGTGGGGAACAAAAAGAAACCTTTTGATGCACATACTCTATCTGAGGAGGTCAGTTGAAAGGTGCGAATCGTATGTTGGAGGGTTGCATTATCTGAGGAGGATCTGGTTGAAAGAAGAATACTGTCTATTGAAAGAATGTTTAGGATAAGAAAATAAGGACAGAATAGAGTGTTAAACAGCGCCTTTGTATTACTTCATTTTTTTGTTCTGTATATTAAGAGGAATTTATTGTGATATTTGTCTTAATTTTGGTTTCTTTATACTGATTAGCACAATATCAATGGTCAGTGCGGTATTCCCCATAGTTTTTATATGTTACAGGCTGTGTCTGAAAAATTACAGGAGCTGATTAGTTGGTACTTTATCTCCCTCCACTTTATATCTCTCCAAGCCTTGACGAATCTGATTCATTGGTACTTTATCTCTCCCCACTTTATCTCTCTCTGAGCTTTGATAAATCTACCCCTTTGTGGGAAACATGGCACATTATTTCCTCAAATGCTAAAGTGTGTTTCTCGTGACAGCACTCCCCGGATTCTGCAGAGAAATCTTGCACTCTGTCGCTCTCAATCTCTAATTGGCTTGGTTTACCCCACAGGCACCATTTTGGAAAAAAAGTGCCTAGTTTAGTAATTCAGGCTGATCTTTAGCTAAATGATCCATATGGTTTTATATACTGGCAAATCACCAACATGTATGATATATATTTTTAGATCTGGGAATAGTAGACATTATACCTGACATGTACAAAATTTACTTTGAGAAGTTTCTTGTGAATAAAACATACTTACCACTTTACCATGTGCTTCTCTCCATCACAGCCAGATAGAAATGATGGGTGTTTCCTGAACTTATAGTCACAAGACAACAAAAATATACAGTTGCCTAGATACAGGGGGCGGCTCAACTTACCCTCTGGCTCATCTTACCCCACTCTCCCCTACTCTACTTACCTATGATATTTGACTCTGTGAACATCCTCATCATTAAGTAAATGACAACAAATACACAGCATGAACAAAAAAAATAATTTTATTGTGTATATATATATATCTATATACGGATATATATATATATATATATATATATATATTCTAGTAAACCATAATACGTTCTTTGAATTGAAACATATTTCATAATTTTCAGATCTTAAAAATTATAATTTAAAATATTAAATACTGTCTATTTACAGTATGATTCAATTTCCTATCTCTAGTATGACTTGTCTGGGAGGAAAAGTGGAAGATGCAGCAAGGGTTAAATGTTAACATAATGTGCCTGCAGATAATGCAAGATAAGTAATCAAGGTTCATTAGGCTCCTGAAGGCTTAGTTCTTGCAGGAGGTTGCATTACATCAGCATTTGAGATATTCTCTAGGTTCGATGTCAAAAGGAGGAACAAAATGGGTTTTGGAAGTTAAGAAGGTTATGCTATTTACATTGGTCTATACACATGGAAAATGTTTAATGTATGGCTTTGTTAAGGTAGTTTATGACATGACTATCTTAATTTATTTGTTCAAAAGCATTTTAAGAGAACGTGTTAGTGTGCTTACAACGGCAGCCATAGTACTAGAATGTCGAGCCATAAGTTTAACACTAGGATCATTGAACATCTTCACTGATGTGCTCTCTGCGGCTCTCAACAAACAAATGTAGTTCAATACCACCTCATCTATTTTTGCTACAATTTCTTGTTGCTGTGTTTCAGAGTTCACTGCTTTCACTAATCGCATGCAAGCTTCTGTCAAACAACAGAGAATTTGAAAGCTTGAAGTCATAGCTGATAGCATTTCTTCCGGGTCCTTGTCTGTGGCGGCCATTTTCCTGCAGGCACTTCCTAGCTGTCTTGATTCCACGGACAAACGTTGTTTATACTGAGACAGCTCCTGGTCATATGTATCTAATCTTTCTTCTTCCCCCTTTCCACTGAGATTTGATCGTATTAGGCAAAGTAACTCATTAGCATCTCTTTGAGCAGCATTGAATCCATCAGGTACTGAATAAACTTTTTCTTTTAGTGCATTTATTCTGGTAATCTTTTCATCAAATGCCATATTCTGGACATCCAACTTCATTTGCCGAACAGCCTGATCATCCTCAGTAGGTTTTGTGGCTATTAATATAGTGGCTCTGGGAGATTCTACATCTTGACTTCCGCTCTGTGTGGATGAAACCTGATCTCCTTTTTGCACTTCCACTGGTGGTGATTGTGGTAAGTACACACATGATAGTTCTTTATTTTCATTGTTATTCCCATTGTATATCTCTTCACACTCATCCTCTTCTTCATCGCCAGTATTTCCCCTGTTTTGGAAGCAATAACTAAAGGGCCCTCTGCACTTCCAGTTACTTGCATCTAGCTTCAACAAAGGCAAAGACCTAGATTGTTTTTGTACCTTTTGCATAGAACCGGCAGTAGCAGACCTTCTGCTATCCTTACTTTCACTGATCGAGGTCACAGAACTATGGGAGCAACTTTTTGATAATTTTTTTCCCAGTGGAAGCTCAAATCTTTTTTCAGATCGGGAAGATTCTGTCTCTATTCCATCCAAGCACAGGCTTATTGAAGAAATTTTCTTGTCGGTTGCCTCCATGCCTGAAGATCTGGTTATGACACTGCTGCTGCGTCTCAGTACTTTTCTGTTATGTGGCATTTTTAGGCTTCCACCGGACATCTCATACTGGTGTGACTGTGAGTTTATATCTGCAGCACAGGCCTGGTTCCGTTGGTGAGAATAGAGAGAGTCTTGATTCTGAGTTGGCACATTTGATTCTGAGCAAATGCAGGATAATGCAGTAGGGTCCCCTTTCAGGTGTTTAAGTGTAGCTTCAGACATGCCATCTCTTCGTCCTTTAGCAGGCTCTGTCAAAGCTACACTAGGGGTAGTAGAAAAACAGAGATATTTGTTAAGCATTTCTGAAAAAAATATTACATAAAACTATGAATAAGAAACTGCTCTGTACTGACTTTTAATAGGTGCTGTTAAAGAAGAACTCTCCCACTAAGGAAGCCTCACCAAGTGGAGTAATCTGCCAGGGGCTCTTATATTGATATCTTATTCCGAGCCTAGCTAAATACATGTAAATGTATGTAATTGGTCAGGTGGGGAGAGAGAGAGAGAGAGAGAGAGAAAGGGGAGGAGGTACTGTATCTAATAAATACACAGGTAATAAAGGGATCCAAACAAGGACCACATTTCAAGTAACCATTTCAGTTTTACAGGGTGGGGAAAACATAATTCATCTACGTTACTTAATTTATCTAAATATGCTCCTTTAAAGTTAAACTAAGAAGCATATTTATTGATTTTGTGCAGATTTGCCCCAATAGCTAATATCTATTATCAGCACATAAAGTACTGTAGTATCGGGGCAATTTACCATTATTTTGATAGGGCAAATGTTTTGAAGAACAACTGTTCTGGTATCAGTAAAACCTATTTGTATTTTGTCCCAACACTTTTCCTGCACATGCGTGTCCTTGGATCATGCATGTGCACAAAATAAGGGGGGTAAATTAGCTTATTAGACACCTTAGAATTTGAAAAAAATACACTGGCTCTTGAGATGCAGAAAAATAAACATATTTAACAGTACCATGCATGAAATCAAACATACACTAATAATAAAATCAAATACGTAATATGAGAACTAATATTTCCAACATCATAAAATATATATTTTTTTCGGTAAAAATTTTTCTTAGGGTATTGTCAGTGCTGGGTGTTTTCATGCAGAAGATCCAGACATTCTGCAGCTACTGTATACTATAACACTCAGGTTCCTTGTCACACAAGAGCTCTGAGCTGCTCTAACACTACATGCCTTTTTAGAAGCTAAAATGTTCTGAAGTGCTCCTTTTGTGAAACAGCACTTTCCATTAAGGTCAATAATACTGCGGTTTCTGAAAGCCGTTCTACTGGCTGGAGAACGATAGTGTTCTAAAAAGCTTATGTAACAAAAGTCTAATATTTGATTATTACATAAACACCTTTGCGTTACAATGTGGCTTATATTAGCTCAGTATAGAAAATACACTAAACCCTGCCCCTGACTTACATATGGACATTTTAAAGACTCAGTCTATGGGGCCCATTTATCAAGGATTGCTTATTGAATGTTATCTGGGTGGTATCTTACCACCCAGTATCGTACTGCAATATGCAATCCTACTGGGTGAATGTATCACCTTGGACCAGCAGGGACAGGGGCTCTCAAAGGTGCCTGTTTCTGTGATGTGCTCTGTGGGTGGCCAGGGGTTTTGCGCATGCGTGGTAACACATGACCGCGATGCACTGCGGTATTTCTAGCGGAGGGTTCCTGGGAACCTAGCCAGATCTACTTTACATGATACGTAGCCCATAGGCTACAATGGACTACTACAATCAAAAGATTGCGGTAGCTGCGGGAAACAATATCGGAAATGCTTTCCATTCCAAGTATTGATACATTGGGTGCCATTGCACCCCCCTTAGAAACCTATGGGAGATGTGTCTGCGGGCGGAAATGGGGGGATCGCAGCAGGTATCTCCGATACCTGATGCGGTCCCTCCGTCTTACATACAGGTGATACTTAATATTTCCGGCTAACTTCCGAATGCAGGTGATACTTAATATTTGCGGCTAACCTTTCGGGGACATATATGAGGACCTGTGAAAATGAATGAAACACTCATTGTGATGTCTATCTTCATTTCATTGCTATCTATGTGAACTGCCTCTACTCCATGCTGCCTTCATTTATTGAACAGCCAGTCTATCTACAAGCACACGCAGGGTTGCCATCAGAAATTGTGGGCCTGGGATTCACAAAATAGGAAGGGCACCCCCCCACTCCATCCATCTATTACTACTTGAAAATACTCTAATGTTTTATATAATGTCAGAATCTTAAGGTAATAATCCAACTGGTCAGGTGTACCCAGTATACAGTCATTCTTTTTTTGTAATCCAACCCAACCCAACCCAAGAGTTCACGTTAAAGGACTTTGAGGGTAATTCAGACCTGATCGTATATGTGTGCGCAAAACCGCACATCTATGATCAAATTCTTTGACATGCAGGGGGCAGCCCTGCACAGGGCAAGTCCGCCCTGCATGACGGGTCCTGCCTCCCCCCGCAGACATGTTTGTTTCTTCACCCCTATGTTTGGAAGAGAGAAGTTCTGATGTGTAAAAAAAGTTGCATGCTGCAGGCATAGATCCTGATTCAGAGGTGTACACAGAAGCAAATGCAGCAGCGTCTATTGGCAGTCGCCCACCTGCAACTTATGCAGATACCGCCACAAAGTCCTTTTCTTGTGTACATCCATGCATATTATTGTGAAAGGACTGAGATGCCCTATGGCAAGTGCAGGTTATCCATCTTACTATGATCTCCAATGTCTGCAGCTATGCGTCTGTGTATGCAGCCGCTTTCCCGGACATGCCAGCCACACTCCAATATCACACCTATTAAATGGATCATTTTTCTGCGTGCATTTTTGCCACCACCCAGAAATGCTCTAAACATTTCCACAACACGTCTGATGTCTCATACAAAGAAATATTGTAAGTAAAGCAAAACAAACCAAGCAACTGGGCAAAACCATGTTGCACTGCAGGTGGGGCAGATGTAACGTGCAGAGAGTTAGATTTGGTTGAGGTGTGTTTAAACTGAAATCAGTGTAAAAATAAAGCTAACATTTGTGTGCTACATGCAAAAGCAGCCAGTATTTACTCTGCACACAAAACGGGTCTGGGACTGAGGGTCGACAGCACAAAGGTCGACACACCTTAGGTCGACGCCAATTGGTCGACACACCTAAGGTCGACATGGACAAAGGTCGACATGGACAAAGGGTTGACAGGAACAAGGTCGACATGGAAAAAGGTCGACATGAGTTTTTTATGTTTTTTTGGTGTCGTTTTCTTCATAGAGTGACCGGGAACCCCAATTAGTGCACCGCGTCCCCTCGCATGGCTCACTTCACTCGCCATGCTTCGGGCATGGTGCCTTTGCTCTGCTACCGCTTCGCTCGGCACACTTTACCGTTCCAATCGTAGTCCACGTGGATCGTTAAGTATGAAAAGGATCAAAAAAAAGAAAAAAATCGTGAAAAACTCATGTCGACCTTTTCCAATGTCGACATTGTTCCTGTCGACCTTTTGTCCATGTCGACCTAAGGTGCGTCGACCAATTGGAGTCAACCTAAGGTGTGTCGACCTTTGTGCTGTCGACCTGGAGTCCGGATACCACACAAAACATATAGCCAACCCAGTTGCTTGCATTTTTGCTTTACTTGCAAATATGAATCAGGCCCATTGTGTAGACCGGGGTATTTGGTGTGCAGTACCAGCACAACAAATTCAGTCATAGGGGCAATTATGTTATTTGGAGAATGTTGCCAGCTGAATAATGTGCTTTTTTAAGACTTAATTTGATTGTAAATTTTTTTCTTAGAAGATAGATAGATAGATAGATAGATAGATAGATAGATAGATAGATAGATAGATAGATATGACATTTGGAGTCTAATTCTAAGTTGAAAGCAAGTCCAACTGAGGATGGATCTGATGGATATCTGCAATCTGCGCATGCGCTGTAGAAAGCAAATGCCAACTGCGCATGCTCCACATACAGAGAGTGAAATAGCGGACAGATTTATCTATTGACGGACCATGGTATCCATAAAATAGGCATTTCCAGACAGTAACCATGTGATCACATGGAACCATTCCATCTCATGGGAGTGGGCACGTGAGCTGACTTCTATGTACAGTGTATGGGCAGAAATGGGCCACTTGTTTCAGACAGACAAGACATCAATGAGGACTTCTCTGACCGTGGATGTAGAGACAGTGGCCAGGCCAGCCTTCCACTTGCAGACACATAATAATCACCATATACAGGCATGAACTAGTGAGTAGGCTGCTGCCGCCAAAAGGAATAGCAACCACTTGTGCGTTCGACTCAGGTATCAGTATATCATACTTCTACTATGTTTATTCTGTACTTGAATGTATTTTTGGATGAAATATGTTTTATGTCTTTTCAATTTTTTTAAATAAATAAAATAGTATATTTATACAGGTTTTACATTTGACATATTTACACACATTAAGTGGTGAAATGATAAAAAGTATGCGTAAATACTTATAAATTTAATTTCTTCCTACAGAGTAAAAAAAAATCTCAGATATGAAAACAATTAGTGATGTACCTGTGGTTTCTTTAATCTTGGAAGTCCGATGACATCCTTCTCTCAAGGTTCCAAACAATGGGTCTGCATTCACTGACGTATGTGCACCAGTTCCACTTGTCCTGTGACTAGTGGTGTCACCTTGTTGATGCAGTTCTGAATATGATGCCCCATGATTTGTTAGCATAGTCTGTCTTTCATCTGAGCTTAGATAACTCCCACTCTTTACTGATGCATCAGAGAGAATACGTTTAACATCAGAAGTACACAGTGGAGACTCAACAGGAGTCGCGCATGAGCTGCTACCTGTACTGCAGCCTGCATCCACAGAAGAGCACTGGGAACTTTGAAGAGAAAAATGTCCTTCGCTTTGAAACGATGACATGTTCTTGGCGATGTGGTACTCACAAATCCTATTTATGCTCTGTTCTGTGTCTACTAGCTTAGAAATATGTTCTGCAGATGTATTATCAACTTCAGAGTCACCACTTTCTTTGGAAGAAGAAATGAAAGCTGCATTGGGAATAAAAATATCCTCTTGTTTAGAAAGAGCATTTTCAGCGTGTACATCATCCTTGCCATCAGTTTCCATTTTTCCTAGCCCAGATAGCCTTGGCAGCGTCTTAACATACACTGTACCGGCTGGTACTTTCTCTAGTGCTCCCTTCTCAGTGGTGTTATACCATCTTTGATTGTCTTTCCGAAAAGAAGTTCTTTCCAAATTAAAATTACTTAGGTGCTGACAGTCCTTTGGAGGAAGTGTTTCAAATTTTGCTTTTAATTCGCCATCAGTTTCTGGTCGTTTACCTACTTGCTTTTTAACTGTAACGTTTACATCAAAGTGCGTTTTTGTTTCTGTATCAGGCTTATTTTTCCTTTTGCAAGCATACACCAAAGATTCCATTTGTGTTTTGTTAAAGTAGTCACTGACCGATTTTGTCTCCATGGTTTCTGGCTCCATTTCTATGTTATCAGAATGAAGCATTTGTTTTGAAGGCACAGCTTTTGATTGAAGTTCCATGGCCTGTCGATTTGTTAAAGAAGATGAGAGTCTTACAGATATACATCCAGTTTGGTTCTTCGCTAAAGACATGTCAGTCTGTTCTGCCATCAGACTCTGATGGCCATCACTGCTCTGCATCATTGCATGGGATGTGTTTTCTGTTTGTTTCTGTGCCGAAGCCAGTTCTGAACTCTCTGTCATTTCCGAGGAGTTAGTTTCATTGCCAGAATCCGAGGAAGACTCAGGACTGTATGCCCTCAGCATTGTTACACCTGTGAGCCACAAAAAGAAAGAAGCATGTTAGTGAATGTTGCACTTCATTACGGTAATATTTTGGATATGATCTACACAGTCTAACACCATGTGTAACCATACCTTTTTTTAATAACTTTTATATGAAAACTCAAAAATCATAAAATTAACGGCAGGTCCAATGGATAAAATAAAAGGTGGTTTGGATATGAAGAATTGTAACACAAATACAAAAATAAAAATATGATGGATCAAAGGGATGACATGATGGGTGTTGTATGCTAATGAATAAACGTCACAATGGTGAAAGAACCTGAGGTGTCATCAGCTTGGCTTTCTTCTGAGACAGCCAAATCTTGCATCGCTTGAAGATTTGAAACCACTGCATCTTCTAGGGTTGGTTCACTTTTTTCATCTGCACTGGTTGGAACAGCATCAATAAGAGACACCGGAATGTCATCATTAGACATACTGACAGCAGAAGCAGATGGACCCTGACAGTCCTCTTCATCAGAGCTGTCTCTGAATCCAGGAGGAGGAGCAGCAATAGCCATATTCAAAGAATGCAACAAGAAATCATCTTCATTGTCATCCCCTTCTGGTGGTGGAAGTGAGGTCAGATCAATGATATCATCGCTGGATCCTGACATGCTAAGAATATCTTTTCTATTATCTTCTGGCACGATAGCATCTTCTTCGCAACTTGCCTCATCCTCATCCTCAACATCGTCTGTCGTTTCAGAATAACAAATATCATGTAATAGAGGCTCTTCAATCCCTTCGGCATTTCCAAAAATTTTACTCTCAGATATATTTGCATAAACCGCATTAGCAGCAAAATGGATGCTTTCAGCATCCGATGTCAAGTCTAAGTCTTTAATGTCATTGGCATTATTTAAGTAAATTACATTTTGTTTGTCTAACATGTCAGGGCTTTCATCCATCAGTCTTTCATAGCCAAGTGTCTGTGGGTTTATGGGATCCAGGTCGTGATTGCCAAATATAAAAGACACTTTTGCACTCCTGGGAGAATCTTGTGCTATGCTAGAGTGGTCCAGTCCAGAGTAAGATACCAATGATGTCTGGCTTACACTGAGGCTGTTTTCTAAATCTATATGGTCACACTGTTTGGTTAACTGCTGATCAAGTTCTCCTGAATTAAATGCAGACTCTATGTACAAACTCCGACGGTCATTATGACATAGCGGACTATCGGAAATATCAACATTTCGTTGTTTCAAGTCTGTATATATTTGTTGCACTTCCTGATTTTCTTCATAAGCAAAGATGGTTGATTTGGGTAAGTAATTCCAATCACAATCATGATAGTTAAGTTTAGTTCGTATTTCATTTCCTGAAGGGGAAAAAAATAATATTTAACAATGATTATTTCCACTTTATTTTTATTAATAAACTATGAAGCATTCTACAAATAAATGATGCTTATATGTTAATATTTACTTAACAAAATAGCCAACTTATAATATGTTAAAGGAAAAAAAAACAAGTACCTGCTTCTCTGTTGGCTGTATTTTTATTTGCCACATTAAAAATTGAACGTCTTGAATCGACCAAGAGTCGGTAATAACCTGCTGTTAAGCAGGCTAGATTCATAGCATCAGATGATTCCATAAGCAGCGTTATAGGCTGTAGAAAGAAAATAGATATTAACATCTAGAACACAGACTAGATTATTCTATGGTGAAATATAAATATCTTTCCATGATTTCATCCAATGTAAAAGCTGATTCAATAAAATGTCGCAGGAGATCCAGCAGCCCCCCCCCCCCCCCCCCCCCCAAACCGCCCTCCCCCTAAATCACCCATACCAAGAACTCTTCACTCACAAATTGCTAAGTTTCCATTTCTGAGGTTTAAACTCGAGGTTGCTCCTATCAAAACTGATCAACATGAGGCAGGGCAAAAACTAAGGCTGAAGGATGATCCCAATTGGCTGTCCAGGAATCTTCTACCTGCACAAGCTGGTAGCAAGGTGGAAGTGATCCAACTGGATTTGATCTGATCTGACAACCCACGTGTGTGGCCAGAATGATTTATGTGAGAGAGGATCTGTCCAGAATTGTTGGCTTAGTTATTATCCGAAGTTTCTAACTATTATTATCATATTTGAGTCCTTCAGTTTACAGTGATAACTTGACCCTTTACTCCTGTATCTGAGTTTAACACATTATTCTCTTCTCATACTATGTTTTAGCAGTTTTCTATTGTTAGATTGTTAACATCATGAATTGCAATGCTGATAGTCTATATTATGTTAGTGGATATATGAATGTACTTGTACACACTATTTCTACAATCAGTTTCAACATTTACTGTAGAAAAAGATATTAAATATGTTAAAGCTGGTATGATGTTATTTAAATTTATTGGAGCATTCATTAGGTACATATCACACTATGCTACAGGCATGCTTTCAAAATTAATGACATAGCCACAGAGCTAGAAGATCAAATCTAGCACCCAGACAATTAACAACAGTCTCCTTTGTAAGCCAATACTTTTATGGCTTCATGAGTGGGGGACAAACAATTAGAAGGGTTTGTCCAAAAGTATATTTATATCAAATGACTGGACAGTTTCTTTCCCATTTACACACCTTACTCTGTCCGTGACGATCTTATATTTGCTATTGACAGGGGTCTCCTTTATTATTTTCTAACTAGCGTTGTGCCTAAATACTGGAGAGCTCCAGGAATCTCCAACAGAAGTTCTGTGGGTTAAGGAAGGTACTTTATTATGGGTCCTTGTAAAGAGATCGGGATATCCTGAATTGTCTATGATAAATATTGTTGCTTTATCCTGGTGTTTTCTTGGTTGGTATCAAGTGGTTCCACTTTCCAATTTTAGTATTTTATTTTAATGCTAATTAATTTGTTTTATTATTTTATTTATTATCTCTTGTTAATTTAAGTTAGATTATATCATAGGTTCTCAAACTCGGTCCTCAGGACCCTACACAGTGCATGTTTTGCAGGTAACCCAGCAGGTGCACAGGTGTATTAATTACTCACTGGCACATTTTAAGAGTTCCAAAGATGGAGCTAATTATTTCACTTGTGATTCTGTGAGGAGACCTGCAAAACATGCACTGTGTGGGGTCCTGAGGACCGAGTTTGAGAACCTGTGGATTATATACATGCTAGCGGTTTTCATATTTAATATTGTTGGTAGGTGTGCAGCCTAACTCATAAATAGTAAACACAAAGCCCAATGATGAGTATAAGTGACGCACTAGAGGAACTATGCTAAAATATGTATCCAGTGATAAACAATTCTAGATATTGTAATATGCATATTAGAGATGCCCTATGATGTTAACATTTTACATGGATTTTTATAAGTTAAAATGCTATATCAACAATTAATAATAAACTAGCAAAATATTTTTACATTGTTTTTGACATACAGAATACCTGGGTTGAAAATAAAAAAAAATGAAATAAAGTGGATTAAAATGATATACACTGTATCAGGAGTATTAGGAGAATGGATGTTTAATGCTACCAATAGGATCTTTATGTTGAATATCTGCCAGGACTCTATTGAATTCCAAACACAGTTTTATGAAGTGTCTTCCCAGATATTTAAGGTTTCCCAAAGTAACCAGGAGGATCCAGTACTGCTTATAGATGGATCAGAATATTTTCTAAAGAGAACACACTAATCTTTATTTGAATTTAATTTATTCCCAGAAAGTCTCTGGCTACATTTCAACCATGGTGAATTTAAGTTTATGATGACGTCACAATTACAATAGTGTTGATGTCCCCCACTTTTTTTCCTGTGCCCTTTTTTTGTTATTAAAAAAATCTCACAAGATTACACAATAACTAGCCTAATGTCAAGGTTTGCACAGAAGAAATCCACTAACAGATACTCTCTTGGGAACAATTCAATTAGTGAAAAAAATGGTTATTTTAAAAGGCAGAACCTGAAAACAATGGTACTTACTTTCACATCAAGAACATGAAGCTCCACTCGAACTGTAACATCATCTTCTGTATACATTTCTATCAGATTGACGTGGCTGAAATCTGCCAGCAGTGCTACTAGGTTGGTTTTTGTGTTGATTACATGGCTGATGCCATATCTTGGCCCAGCTAACAAGGTAACATCTGAATGTTTTTCTCCCTGCTGTAAGTAGAAGGAAATAAAAGGGTTACATTTTTCCTAGTTCGCTGCTGGCCAATCTAAGGCAAGATTAAAAATAAATTGCACCACCGGTAGTAAACATTATAAATGCATTTGTTGATTAAATGAATATGGATAGGTAAATGCATTTAAATTTAAATCAATGAAGCAACATGTATATTTGATCAGCTGTGAAATTCAATCATTTCCATGTCTACTTGTTCAGGGAGACGTGGGAAATTGCCCAGGAAAATATTGGTGACGCTTTTACTAGCTTTCACAATTAATTTTACATTGATTATTTCTGCAATCCTTTTATTGCAGTCATAGATTATAGACAGACTGAAAATATGAATACTATTTATATAAAATACTGCATAAAATAGTACTTACAATCAATTTTGCTTTAAATACACGTCCACCATATAAGCGCAAGTCACTAAGAAACTTCAGATAGTGCACTTTGGCTTGTAGAGCAGACAGCTGTAAAGATAAGCGAAAGGATATAATCTCATTATATAAGTAAACTTTAAGTTAAATTAATGGCAATATTACATTTTCTGCTTAATAGTATTTAACATAATCCATCATTATTTTGAGGATGTTTAAGGCTAAAGAGAAATAAGGAGAACTTTAATGCAAAACAAGAGAATATATATAAGTAGGAGAGAAAGTGCAGAAAAGTCAATAGAACACATTCAGGGATAATAGTGAGTCACATGCTGCTGCGGCAGCTTTAGCGTCTCTTGCTGTAGTCACGCCTGTGACTATATGCTAATGCTAGTATCAGCCTTTCCGCTGGTGTACAGGCATGCATCTGAATGTACAAGGACTGGGATGCCTATCTTCAGACAGTGTGATACAGATTGGTGAGTCTTTAGTTTCCAACATCGGTCCCTTGTACCAGCCCTATGGCAGATGCAGCTTTTCCATCTGAGTGTGTTCTCAAATGTGAGCAATTAAGTGTCTCAGTATCAGGGCCGGATTAAGGTTTGTGGGGGCCCCATGGCAACAAATTTGTGGGGCCCCCACACACTGTCCTCACAACTGCAAAAAAAACATCGGAGTAGGAGTACAGCACTTACCTGTCTCCTCTCCATCCTCCTCGGCAGCTGAGCTGTGGCTTTACTGCTGCGGCCGCCGAGGCGCTTCACTCACGGCAGTGTGAAGTCTCGCGAGATAATGTAAAATCTCCTAAGATTTCACACTGCAGTGAGTGAAGCTCCTCGGCGGCCTCAGCTGTAATGGAACGTCTCAGCTGCCGAGGAGGACGGAGAGGAGACAGGTAAATGCTGTACTCCTACTCCAATGTTTTTTGCAGTTGTGAGGACAGTGTGTGGGGGCCTCGGGACGACTGCCCCTTCCGCCCCGCAGTTAATCCGGCTCTGCTCAGTATGCAAATGCAGGGCTGGTGTTAGGGTGTTCAGTGTCCCCACCTGCAAACTATAAATTTGTTGCTCCCTCCCATACTTTACAAAGGGACAGCAAGCGGCTGAGGTGCATGGTCACACAAGGAAGAGGGATGGCCACAAAATAGTACCTCCATCTCAAATCATTCCACACTGTAGCACAATCTTATTCACAATACACTGCAAGTAGTGCCCCTGATTAATATTACCCCACATAGTATTGTCTCTTATTCACGTTACTTTACACATTAGTGCCCCTTATGCATGTTACGCCACATAGTAATGCACCGTACCCACTTTACAATACACAGTATTCCCCTAATACATGTTACGCCAAACAGTGGTGCCCTTTATATACAATGCAACAGCAGTAGTGCCCCATATACACATAATGCTCAGAGTAGTAGTGCCCCTTACACATATAATGCCCATAGCAGTATTGCCTCTTATACATAATGCCCACAGTAGTAGCACTGCTTATACACATAATGGCAACAGTAGTAGCGCCCCTTACACTTAATGCCGTTTATACACATAATGCCCACAGTAGTAGACATCTCTCCCAACACATACTCAGGCTCCTTTGCTGCTGCACACCATTACGCTCCACTCCATAGGGCTGGTGCAAGTCTTGATGGTGTGACCAATGGTGCGCCATCTCAAGAAGCTGCAAGTGGCTGTCTCAGTTTTTAGAATATTGCCCACAGCATTAGCATAAGAAGCAGGTGAGACTGTGGCAATAGAGACCGCCACAGCTGTGTCTGTGTCTGACTCTGAATCAGTACCATTATGAGTCACTTACTTACCCTTCTACATCCCTCAAATCTTCCCCATATTTTTTTACTTTTCCAGTTTACCAATCCTTTCTAGTTCCCTTTATAACATTTTATAAATTCTGTAACTCAAGCAATATAGAAACAATACAAACTAGTTTATTATGTTTGAAAATGTGTTTTACAGTATGTACCCTTTAGAATTTGACATGCTAATCACATTCTTGTCTGCATTATCTAGAAATAAAAAATGCAAATAGGAAACACACAGGTGAGGTTATATGTAATTGCCTGCGAGCTGTCAGCGATTTAGCCACTACATTTAGAGCAGTCACCTTAAATCTAGCAGTAAATCTAGTATAAATCTAGTATATCGCCAGCATATCACATCTAGTGTATCTGCAACTCACAGGCTATTGCATATATCATTGGAGAGCTATATCCTGTAGCTTTGTAAGCATGAGCCTACTGCATGCATAATTCTTACGTTTGTAGTGGGTAGTTTCAGTTTAATATTGCAGAGAAAAAGAAACAACCTTCAGCATTCAGCGAATAACTCCCAGACAGCAGATGCTTGCAAAGTATCATAGGAAATGTAGTTTGAGTGCCCAGAACTGTTGTGATAGCATAGTAGGCCCTTGGAAAAGCAATGCTCTGGGGCCCCTACACACTCATTCACAGGAATCTATTAGAAAAATTATAACATGCAGTCCTTCACCATCTCTACACATGCTTCCATACAGCGAATGGCTGTCAGCACTCTGATTGGTGGATAGTTCCAGCAATCTGCCATTCTCTGTCTGGCTGCAGGCTAGGAGGCAGGTAGAAAATGCGGTCTTGCTGCTCTAATTGTGTGACCACCACCCGCCCCTGCTCAGAAGCCCCTAGAATTGTGGGGCCCTGGGCAGGTGACCAGTATGCCTATACGTTATGATGGCCCTGGGAGTTCCAAAGGTTGCATAGAACTATTTCTATGTAAATATTGCAGAACAAGAGATTTCAATTGGTTTTAAAGTGCAAACATGCCCAGATTAAATGGTTGAAGAAAGGATTAATGCTTTACTTACTTTTGGAAGTGAATCTCATACATTGTGTGTATTATACTGTGTTTCCTTATATTTTACTTCCTGTGGTGTAACCAATTTACCTTTTTGCCTGCAGGGACCAGGTTTTGATTAGCTTTGACAAGGTGTGACAGCGCTTTCTTTATATTCTTTTCCTTCATGCTTTGTAATACGGCAGACGGAAGGAAAGTCTCCAATCCCCATTCTTTTCTGCAGTAAGAACAGCATTTGTTTATTTGTTGTATTTATGCCTACTGTACATTCATTTGCAATTCAGAAGGTTTTCCAAATTACCCACTGTTAGCATAATGGTAACCGGTGCCATTTTTCTGCAGCTGGCAAGGCGTGCCATCGCATGGGGCAGCTGCCACGATACTTTTGCTTGCTCCCGGTGCTCCCCCTCCTCCCCGTCATGAGTACTTTGCTCGGGAAGGGGGGGTGTTTTGCGTAATGATACGATTGCGTCATTTCACGAAACTCCACCCTGAGTGGAGTACTAATGACGGGGAGGAGGGGGAGCAGGGGACCAACTGGCGGGTGGGAGGAGGATGCAGGCAGGCGGGCGCTGTAAACACCCCTGACAATGAGCACTACACAGCACTGGCTACTAGCATTACACAGCCCTGGCAACCAGCATTACAAAGCCCTGGCAACTAGCATTACACACCCCTGAGCCCTGACAATGACCACTACATACCCCTGGCAACTAGCATTACACACCCCTAGCAACCAGCATTACACCCCCCCCCCCCGAGCCATGACAACGAGCATTACTCCTGGCAACAAGCATTACACTCCCCTGGCAACGATCATGACACCCATTCCCAGAGCACGAAACCCCTGGCAACCAGCATGGATACCAAATCATGAAACCCCTGGCAATGAACATGACACCCAGCGCGTGAAACCCTTGGCAACGAGCAGGTAATTTAAACATAATTAGAAGCTTTACTGTAGGGCATAATGTATCAAGGGCATTCCAGTGTGTGGCACAATATGGTACATGGGGCATTACTGGGTGTGGCTTAATATGGTGGAATTTGTTTTTTTTTCCCTGTGGTGGCCGTGATCTGTTGGTGCAGGGTCAAAAACTGAGGTGTAAGGTAGTCTTTTCAGGTGAGACCACGCCAATTTTAGAGAGACAATGCCCATTTTTGCGAGGCAATGCCCCTTTTCATGTCAATGGGGGGAGGGGCGTATTTTTAAATCTTGCACTGGGAGCCAATTTGGCTAGACAGCCCTGATGGTAATTACTAAACAGCTACTTTCAACCACTATTAGACACAAAGGTGATTATATAAATCGATGAACAATCCACAACTGTACCCCCTCTGTAACTGGAAATTGTTTTTCACTAACCATAAATTCCAGATTGATCATAAAGATCTATGTATTATTGACAAAATAGAACTTTTGGGGGTTTTATCCCTATTTGGAGGAGGGAGTGATGAGATACTGTATATTTTCTCTGGTTGTCACTGGTTGCTGTACAAAGGCAAGATTTTAAGTAAATTAGCCAGTACAAAATACTTATAACATCATGTCTGGAATGCTGGCATTAAGGTCTAGAGTTGGAGGTGTGATTGACCAACTGCATACCTGCCTACTTATGAAAACTAGTTTCAGGGAGATTATACTGTAGTCTGTAGTAGAGTGCCTTGCACAAAGCGTGGCGTGCTGTGGAGGCATGTCATAATCCATATATGGGCATGTTTAAGATGTAATGCTTGTTGCAGAATATTTCTATGTAACTTCAATAGCAATATATTTTGGGAGAATTTTGTAATCATTAGTACTAACATTGCTGCCTGCAATACTGGATTTATTTGCATCTATTCACTTTGATATTTCTTTTCTTCTCATGCAGCACAATATACATGATGAATGTGATGCCTATGCAATAAATTCCAAATGCAATTTGACCTTGTGTGAATTCTTACCTTAATGATCATCTTTTGGTAAAATTGAATTTGAAAACGTTTTTGTATTGTCCTTTTTGTTTAACTAAAGATTACTAATGAAACATTCCACAGCTCACACACCCTAGCAGCAGCAGACACTGAGATATGAATCACAGTTCACAGGTGTCAGGCAAGATGTACTGCTAGGGATCCTACAAATTTAGCTAACAGTCGACGGCAGAGGCTGCTGAGCCTGGACAGAACCATGCTGCACCGCAGATGGGGAAGATGTAACATGTGCAGAGAGAGTTAGATTTGGGTGGGGTTTGTTCAAACTGAAATCTAAATTGCTTTGTAAAAATAAAGCAACATTTGTGGGCCACATGCAAAAGCAGCCAGTATTTACCCTGCATGCTAAAATAATTAATGTATGTGCACGTCTTTCATTGCAACATGGTTTGTTCCAGATACTTTTTTTTACTTTGCTTCCAACTTAGAATCAATCCCATATTGTGCAGCTTTACAGAAATTATATCAATTACTTACTGTACATCGGAAGCCCATTTGCGGCTTCTCTAATCCGCCTCTTGCACTCAAAGACGCACATTGGTTGCACTATTGAACATGAGCAACCATATGGAACTGCGTACACAAACGTAACTGCAGGCTGAGACACCCCCCCAAAAAGATTGTGACCCGTCTGCATTTAACTCATCCACCCCCACCCCCACCCCCACCCCTCTTTCATTACATCCCACAAATGCTCATTGTCAATCACTCTGTGACCCAATCCTTACTACCATCGCTAATCAAACTTGGCTAGTGTGCAGTGCACAAATAAATAAAAAAATGCTCAAATCCACAGCTCTGAATCAGTCCTATGGTCAGGAGTTTATCTTCTGGACTCCGGGCTGTAAGGCAGAAATACTAACCACAATGCTAGTTACAAAATATAAAGTAGTGTGTAGCATAATGTAATAGGATTCCCAAATATACTTACTCAACGTATTTCAGAGAGATTTTCTGTGTTTGCTTAGTGGTGACTGTTGCAATGTACATTTGTAGCGCTGCTAGTCTCAGTGCAATATCATATTTCAGCTCTGGTCCAAATCTTTCTTGAACAACATCATTGCAACTCTGTAACCAACCAGCAGATGGTGTATCAGGCTCACATTCCCACAGTCCAGCATACATGATTTTAAAACGAACGAGCTTAACAGTGAAGCAGCGTATTACATTTAATTCTGATTTGTATTTTAAACAAAGACATGTAAGAAATCATAATCTCATATTTATCTAGAAACAGTCCTATAAATGCACTAATCAAAGAAAACTCCAAAATGTTTGGCAAATGAAAAATCAATTTGAAACAACAAACCTTGTTAATTTGTTTGTAACTAATGACTAATAAAATAAAAAAAATAAGAACATATTACCCTTTCTAAATCCAAATCACATCAGTTCTGTATCATATGCTAATGTAGAGAAGATTAGCTCTTACCTGCACGTATAAATATTCAAAGGCAACTGGATCCCTGCGGAGTAAATCAATTGGATCCTTTGGAACAAAACTGATTCTAAACAGGCATCTCATCATGTGCGAGCTGGGCCTCTGAGTCACCTAGATACAATGACAAATTGAGCTGAATTCTTTTTCTAGTAATTAAGCTTTACAATGTACATTTGATCAACTATGATTTATTCCTAAAATTCTCTTGTAGGAAGAACTATTCTGGGTTCCAGTAGTGTAATTATGAACTTATATTTTCTTATACAGACGTGTCTTCCTACACTGTTTATACACTATATGCAGGAGCCTGAGATGCTCCGAGACTACTAGCCTACCGCAGGTCTGCCATCAGAAATTGTGGGGCCCAGGACTGCCAGAATAGGCAGGGACTCCCATCCCCAACTCCCCATCACCTTACACTCCCTCTGCATATTGGAGCTTGCGGACTGACAGCCAATCAAGAGTTGCTGCTGCGGCTGATCCTGATTGGCTGCCGGTCTGTGAGGTCCGACTGGCTTGTGGCCAGCTCCAAATTCCGCCGGCATCCCTCAATGGCAGTCTGTGGTGTGCTGCAATCCACACTGCTGCCATGTGTGCCCCCTTGGGGCCAGGACTAAAGTCCCGGCAGTATTCCCCTGATGGCTGCCCTGGCGTACCATACTTTTCTTAAAATTATGCATATGCATAGCAGAATCAGCGGACAGCCTCTCAGAGTGAGCTTTACAAACATACAAAGTAAACTGAATAACCCCTTGCGCTATTTAATTAGAGGCAACATGACACGAATACACTCAATAAAATAATTATAAGATAATTTTAATATCTAAAAAATCAATCATGTATAGGTTACATAGACATAATCATAAAAAATTGAGTTAATTAGTATGCGCATACAAGTAAAAAAGCTGAATGTTAAACCTACTAATTGAGCATAAGAGGTGGATCATATAGCTACTAGTGACCACATAGGGCTAATTCAATAATCATAAGTTGACAATGTCCTTAATTTTTGTTCTCGGAATATGACAGTCCCATTAGATGTGCTCATAAATAATTCATGATTGATTATCATGTGGTGTGATAAAAATAAATATGGAGCTTTTGTTTACGTATATACCAATATATGAGTTTAACCAATTGCTCATAAGGATGAATAGTTCTTTACATGTGGAAAAGATATCCAGAATAAATGGAGGAAATTTATATATCACCCGGGGCTTGGTGCACAGCAAGCACCTGTAGAAGAAAGCTCCCGTCTTCCACAGTCCGTAAGTGGCGTCCTCCGTCTCTCACTGTGTCTGGCTCTGATACACACACCTTGGATCGCTTGGAGAGAGAGATGTGTTGGTCCGGCTCCCGGAGCTCTGCGCACCGCAGGCGCTGATCAGTTGATTTTGCTCCCGTCTTCAAGCCGCCGCATATAGCGTCCTCCCGTCTCCCGTTTGTCAATCTCGAGCAGTGCTGCACATCAATGTGGATCTATAAACAATGTCCACTGGGTCACCTAGGGCACCTTCTCTGACGCGTTTCGCTTCTAATAGAAGCTTCCTCATAGAGTCTATGAGGAAGCTTCAATTAGAAGCGAAACGCGTCAGAGAAGGTGCCCTAGGTGACCCAGTGGACATTGTTTATAGATCCACATTGATGTGCAGCACTGCTCGAGATTGACAAACGGGAGACGGGAGGACGCTATATGCGGCGGCTTGAAGACGGGAGCAAAATCAACTGATCAGCGCCTGCGGTGCGCAGAGCTCCGGGAGCCGGACCAACACCTCTCTCTCTCCAAGCGATCCAAGGTGTGTGTATGAGAGCCAGACACAGTGAGAGACGGAGGACGCCACTTACGGACTGTGGAAGACGGGAGCTTTCTTCTACAGGTGCTTGCTGTGCACCAAGCCCCGGGTGATATATAAATTTCCTCCATTTATTCTGGATATCTTTTTCCACATGTAAAGAACTATTCATCCTTATGAGCAATTGGTTAAACTCATATATTGGTATATACCTAAACAAAAGCTCCATATTTATTTTTATCACACCACATGATAATCAATCATGAAATATTTATGAGCACATCTAATGGGACTGTCATATTCCGAGAACAAAAATTAAGGACATTGTCAACTTATGATTATTGAATTAGCCCTATGTGGTCACTAGTAGCTATATGATCCACCTCTTATGCTCAATTAGTAGGTTTAACATTCAGCTTTTTTACTTGTATGCGCATACTAATTAACTCAATTTTTTATGATTATGTCTATGTAACCTATACATGATTGATTTTTTAGATATTAAAATTATCTTATAATTATTTTATTGAGTGTATTCATGTCATGTTGCCTCTAATTAAATAGCGCAAGGGGTTATTCAGTTTGTTTTTGGTACACCTGGTTTCAATCAGGTGAGATTGTGTTGGCCATATCCACAGGCCACTATACCCTGCTTGCGGCTATCTAGATTGCATGAGTTGTGAGAGCAAGTTTTGATTTTGTTGTGTGGAGTGGGTGTTATTACAGATATAAACACCCATCCGCAACTGTTCAAATTTAACCAATATTATTAGCGCCTGACATTAGTACTAGTATTTTAAACATACAAAGTAGCAGATGAAGCACATCAGAACTTGGTGTAAGAAAAAGCCACAGCCGAGTGCATAGGCGCTATTTTATGTTCAGACTCAGTCACACACAGATGTACAAATGTGCCACATCAAATTGATAAGATAGAATATTTCCAAAAAAAGACACTTGTTGAGACTAAGCTGCCCATGACCTGAAGCGCCGAGAGGGGGTATTTGCCGCTACTGAAGCCAGTATATAAGGACTAATCTGTATATTCAACTTTATTGCAAGTCAAATGTTGCCATCATTCACTTGCATACAACATTCTAAACTTAAATAAGATCAGCAGCGACTACTGCAGCCATGTAAATAAAAAATACAAGGATGGTAGTCCAAATGGTATGCAAAAAATTTAATTTATTGAATTTGTATTCTTTCGATGGGAACTTGGTAATAATAAAGTGTGAAATGGACTGTCCCAGTCTAATGAGGAGACAAATCTAGATACACTGTTAGCATAATATTGTGCTTGTAAAACATTGAGACCAATGAGCCAATCATGGGAACATGTCTAGTTTGTGGGTACCTAAGAGGCTATTTGGAACTTTCATCCATTAATTGACCAAAAGATTTGAGACCTTTCAGTACAGACCTTCCATTTCCAAATTATGAAGGGGTTTGCCCTACTGAAAGCCACAATAAAATCAAGCATGGACTGCTCTTACAGGACCAATTTGTACATTGGAATTTGGGAATGTACCTAAATCTGTGCAATGCAAAAATAGATTTGCACAAAATATTTTGAGGGAATTTTTTTCCCAATCGCAAAATAGTATACCCCTTGTAAATTTCACTGTTGGTTGTTTTGTAATTCTGGCTGGGGAAAACTCTCTGGAAGTTTTCACATAGAGATCATCAGTGAAGAAACCTGTTCATGAAGCTCTTCTATGACACCTCAGGGAAGTGTTTCTAATAGTTGCCAAATGTTTGGCCTGGCAGTAGCATGAAAAGGAAGCACCATTTAAATGTTGGAACTGATCTTCAATAGTTAAATCAATGTAAAGCTTTGCCAATTACACATTTTAATTTATTAAACAAAACTGTTAGTTCATCAATAGCACATGCTCCTATTCCAGCAAGGAACCACAGAAATAACATAAAACATATACAATGTAGAGTATAGCTTAATAAATATCGAAGTCCTTGTTTATAATTGGTAGCAGCAACGGTAAGTAACTGCATCTACAGTACATTCATGTAGGTATGATTTATTGACGTTTAGACATTAACTTATAAATAACTGATGTGCCTGTTTTCAATTGAGCAAAGGTTTGCTGGGCCGAACATATTACCCATTTTCACCCTCTTAGGAGTCGAAGTTTTAAAAATCCCTGCTTAGTGAGTGGCTGCAAATAACTGTCACAGTTTCCAGACCAACCAGAAGGTCACATGTTCCAGGTCTCCCAGCAGGTGCATTGGGAGGGGTCACCAACTGTCTCATTTTCTAGAGCACAATGGTGATGCATTGCAAATGACAGACATACATTTTGCTACATAACTCCAAAACAAAGCAACCGATTGCAACACCAATATAATTCTGCAAATCTATGGGCCAAGACCTTTAATTTGGTATATGATGTGCCCTGCTCAGACAATGGCATCATAGAAATACTGTAAATCACTGATAAAAGTCTTCCTTCCAGGGCCGGCGCTACCATTAGGCAGCTTTAGGCAGCTGCCTATGGGCGCCGGCACTTGGAGGGCGGTGCTGAGTGGAGTGCAGTACAGTATGTCACAGGATGTGCGCTGTGAGGGATGCGAGGCGCCTGCTCCCTGTTCACCTGGTGTTGGATGTCAGGGTCCTGTCCCCACCTCTCCCTCCTGCATGATCGCTCGCTCTCCCCCTTCCATGCTGCTGCGATGACCAGGGAGAAGATCCGCTCCCTACCTACACTGACAAGCAGAGGTGTCGGCGGATTTACAGGAGGAGCGAGCCGGCGGGTAGATCAGCACAGTCCGCAAAGCAGCTCTCCCTGCTCTGCTACTATACGGCTGCCGCAGCCTGCGCCTGTCACGCAGCGGCGCCGGCAGCATGAAGAGGTGCTTCCCCCTCCCTGACTCCTTACTGAATGGGCAGTGACTGTCCCCCCACTCGCCTGCATGTAGCTTCCCGCTGCCGCTTCTGTCACTGCGTATTACAGGCAGCGGCGCCGGCATCATGCAGAGCGGCTCCCGCGGCCCGCCTCCTCCATCTCTGTCCCTCTGCCCTGCCTCTAGTCTATGGCTCCTGTCCTAACTGCTGCTGCCGGCTGCCTCAGTCACTGCCTGTCACAGTGTATTACAGGCAGCGGCGCTGGCAGCATGAACAGGCCTTCTCTCCCTGCGACAGACGCAGGCAGGGCCCCGCACGGCCAAACCCCCCCCCCTCCCCCTCCCCCCTCCCCCCTCCCTTTCTTTACTTAATTTCTCCTCCCTCCTGCCCTGTCAAACTAGTTGACAGATAGGCAGCAGCACCACCCCCTCTTCTTCCCTTCTCTCTAAAGCCACTGCAGTCTTCAGCACTGCCTCCCCCCCTTTCTCCCCCCCCCCCCTCTTTTTCTTCTCTCCCCTCACAGGAGTGGAGCGTAACGGCGTCCAGCAGAAGAGGAGCCTATGCAGAAAGAGGAGGGCCATCAAGAACAGGAGTGGAAAAGGCAGAAGAAGCACACTGCTGCAGAAAAAAGGTAAGTTTTTTTTATTGCAAACAATTTGGGTTATAGAAAATCGTAATGGGTGGGGTGAGGTGAAGTGGGGTACAGATGTAATCACGCATGTTGTGGCTATATCTAGGTGCATTTGTGCCTCGTTTGCCACGACCGCGTGCGCATCTTAGATTTAGATGTGCACTCACCCCATTCACAGTGAATGAGGCGGCAAAAGACGCAGTCCGGCGCGGCTAGGTGTGGGCGCGCCTAGCCGCACCAGGAGGGCATGTCCCGCCAGCATGTAGCCACGATGAGTGTGGCTAAATCTGTATATGTGTAGATTTAATTTAAAATATGAATTATAATATTATATTAATTATGATTATTGCAATCATTAATTATGATATAAACATATGATTTTGTCCATTGTAGGTATTGTCGCACAGTGAGGACCTTCTCTGGCTGTCCGATTGGAGTCAAGTGAGGTAAACTTAAATTTTTTAATGCTGTTTCCCACTGTCTGTCACCCACTGCTACTCCGCAGCGTCACCCTCTGCCCGCCATCTCCCGCTGCCTCTCCCCGGCCTTCACCCTCTCCCCGTCACCTCTCTACTTTCACCCACTGACTCTCACCCTTTCCCTGTAACCCACTGACTCTCCCCCTCTACCCATCACCTCTCTCTCCTGTCACCCACAGGCCGTCACCATCTCTCCGTCACCCTCTCTACCTGTCACCCGCTGACTTGTCCCTGTCACCCTTTCAGTGGCCATCACCTCTCTCTCTCCTATCACCCACTGACTTTCACCATCTCCCCATCACCTTCTACCTGTCACCCACTGACTCTCACCCTCTCCAAACCACCTCTCGTCCCTGTCACTCTCTCCATGCCACCCACTGCCTTTCTCTGGCATCACCCTCTATCCGTCTTCCACTGCCTCTCCCAGTCATAAACATATTATGTTGTGCATTGTAGGTATTGTAGCACGGTGAGGACCTTCACTCGTTGTCCGGTTGGAGTCAAGTGATTGTGAGGTAAGCTTACATATCTTTATTGTTTTCCACAGCCTCTCACTCACCGCCTCTCCGCAGTGCCACCCTCTGGCCATCATCTCCTGCTGCCTCTCTCCTCCTGTCACACTCTCCCTTTCACCCACTGACTCTCACCATCTCCTCGTCACCTCTCGCTCCTGTCACCCACTGACTCTCACCATCTCCCCATCACTTTCTCCTCTGTCACCTTCTGTCACCCACTGATTCTCACCCTTTCCCTGTCACCCTTTCCCTGTCACCCACTGACTCTTACCCTCTCACTGATACCAACTTACTCTCACCATCTCCCCGTCACCTCTCTCTCCTGTCACCTACTGACTCTCACTATCTCCCCATCACCTCTCTTCTGTCACCCTTTCCCTGTTACCCAGTGACTCTTGCCCTCTACCAGTTACCCTCTCCCGGTCACCCACTGACTTTCACCCATCACCATCTCCCCATCACCCTTTCTCTCTTTTTTTACCCTCTCCTTGTCACCTTCTACCTTTCAGTGTCACCTTCCACCTCTCACTGTCACCCATTGTCTGTCTGCAGCGTCACCCTCGTCATGTCTCCCACTGACTCACGGCTGTCCCCCTTTACCTCTCCACAGTGTCACCCACAGCCTGTCACCCTCTACATTTCCCTGCTGTCACCCTCAATCCAACTTCATCTCCTACTACCTATCCCCGCCACAAACTGCTTTTCTTTGGGGACACCATCTATATGCCAAGGAGTGCCTGCCTCCATAGGAGACCTGTGTGGCTGTGCTGTGTAATCGGGTAGTGTCTCTGTCTCTCCCACTTGCTCCTCTCCCTCTCTCTCTGACACTCTTTATCTCTTCCTGACAAAGTCTCTCTCTCCCTGACAAAGTCTCTCTCTCCCTGACACTCTCCCTCTCCCCCTGGCACTGTTTCCCTCTCTCTCTCTCCCTGACACGGTCTCCCTCTCTCTCTCCCTGACACGGTCTCCCTCTCTCTCTCCCTGACACTGTTTCCCTCTCTCTCTCCCTGACACTGTTTCCCTCTCTCTCTCCCTGACACTGTCTCCCTCTCTCTCTCTCCCTGACACGGTCTCCCTTTCTCTCCCTGACACATGTCTCTCTCCCTCTTTCTATCCTTGACACTCTCCCGACCGTGGTCTCGCCTCAATTTGTCCCTGTAGTTCCGCCTCCTTCTTCTGGTGGCTCCGCCCCCAGGGGCGCCAAACTCAGGCTCTGACTCCCCCCCCCCCCCCCAACCTATAAATGTTCTGACGCCCTTGCTGACAAGTTGTGTAAGGAGAAGAGCTGATAGAGGACGGGGGCGGCACCTTCACCCGGGATGGCAAGATTTACAGCAGCGGCCAGTACTTCTCCAACCACCGGCTGATCGCTCAGCAAGGTCTGCAAAGCAGGGAGGCGCTCTCCCTGTTCTGCTACCTTGCTGATGTGCACTGTAGCTGCCGCAGCCTCTGCCCTTCACTGAATGTCAGGCAGTGGGTAGCGGCACCAGCAGCATGAAGAGCGCGTCCTGCCTCTCCCCCTCTCTCGATGACCGTGCCCGGTGAAACTAAAGGGGGTCTAGGTGTGCACCGGGCTGGGACCACCCATTGGCCATATCACAGAAATTTTAAATATACTTCCGCTGTCACCGCCCGCCCTGTCAAATCCAGGAGGAGACTAGCAGATCTGAGTCCCGTCCCGAGCTCCGCCTCCCCATTGCGCTGCTTTAAGTCCACGGGTAGCTGCTTGGTGTGACATGATGATGTCACACCAAGAGCAAAGCCTGACCCTCCCCCTGCAAAGACTAACCGAGGAGGAGTGGCACGCAATAACTAGGAGGTGGAGAAGAGAGACCCACGTGTGACAGCTGCCTGTCCCTTAAGTGGAGAGGAGGCACTGCTTCAGCCTTTATCAGGTAAGTGACAGTCGGGGGCTCTCTGCGTAGCATATAGACTACATATTAAGTTTAATTTTCAGAAATCCCACACATAGATTTAAAGCATTTGTTTATTCTAATAGAGCTATATTTTTTTAATGTTACACATACACACGTATATTTATATACACATAATTTTAAATAAAATTCCACAGAAGGCATATGTCAGGAAAAGTATATCTTAGGTACACAGATTACTGCATCCTATGTACACATGCCCCCACCCTCCCATTGACTCCCAGTCAGCGTCCCGAACCTCACCGTCCCTCTAACCCCATCAGCGTCCCTACCCTCACCCTCCCTCTAACTCCCTGTCATCGCCCCTGCCCTCACCCTCCTTCTAACCCCCATCAGCAGCCCTACCCTCACCTTCCCTCTAACCCCCCTCAGTGTCCCTACCCTCACCCTCCCTCTGTCTCCCCCTCAGCATCCGTGCTCTCACCCTCCCTCTAACCCCCCTCAGCGTCCCTACCCTCAGTGTCCCTACCCTCACCCTCCCTCTAACCCCCCTCAGCGTCCCTGCCCTCACCCTCCTTCTAATCCCCCTCAGCGGTATCATCACCCTCCCTCTAACCCCCGTTAGCGTCCCTACCCTCACCCCCCCTCTAACTCCCCCTCAGCATCCCTGCCCTCACCCTCCCTCTAACTCCCCCTCAGTGTCCCTACCCCCACCCTCCCTCTAACCCCCCTCAGTGTCCCTACCCTCACCGTCCCTCTAACCCCCCTCAGTATCCCTACCCTCACCCTCCCTCTGTCTCCCCCTCAGCGTCCCTGCCCTCACCCTCCCTCTAATCCCCCTCAGCGTCCCTATCCTCACCCTCCCTCTAACCCCCGTTAGCGTCCCTACCCTCACCCCCCCTCTAACTCCCCCTCAGCGTCCCTTCCCTCACCCTCCCTCTAACCCCCCTCAGTGTCCCTACCCTCACCCTCCCTCTAACCCCCCTCAGTGTCCCTAGCCTCACCGTCCCTCTAACCCCCCTCAGTGTCCCTACCCTCACCCTCCCACTGTCTCCCCCTCTGCGTCCCTGCCCTCACCTTCCATCTAACCCCCTCAGTGTTCCTACCCTCACCCTCCCTCTAACCCCCCTCAGCGTCCCTGCCCTCACCCTCCCACTAACTCCCCCTCAGCCTCCCTGACCTCACCCTCCCTTTAACCCCCCTCAGCCCCCCTACCCTCACCCTCCCTCTAATCCCCCTCAGCGTCCCTATCCTCACCCTCCCTCTAACTCCCTGTCCTCGCCCCTACCCTCGCCCTCCCTCTAACCCCCCCTCAGCATCCCCGCCCTCACCTTCCCTCTAACTCCCCCTCAGCGTCCCTGCCCTCACCCTTCCTCTTACTCCCCCTCAGCTTCCCTGCTCTGCCCCTTCCTTGTGAGACCACACCCACTTTTTTGCAGCACGCTGTCCCTTTATGAGTTAAGGGAGGGTGCAAAATGATAGTTTGCAGTGCTGCTTCTTTATCAGGCGGTGGCTGTGGAACCTATAAGTTGGCGCCCCCACACTTTTTCACCTAAGGGACTGTGTATTTAGGATGGGGGGGGGGGGGGGTGTCCCCGAAGATTTGCCTAGGGAGCTGAGGATCCTTGCACCGGCCCTGCTTCCTTCTGCTACTAATATATAGATTATCGATACAGTATAAAAAAAAGGATTCTGTAACATATTGTTCTCATCCTATTTATAATGGACAAATACAATGAATAAACCTGGGTTAGTGTCTCCTGCTCATGTAACAAAAGAAGTTTGGTTCCAGCTCCTTCAGTTCTTTGCTCCAGCATCAAGGAAAAGTGTTCAATGCACTTTATTGAAAGCTTTTCTTGGAGTGTTAATATAACATCCTGTAAGAATATAAGAATACTTTAGTTCCAGACAATCACATACACATCGTTTTACTGTACCTACTGTACTATCAAAATCTATCTTTCAGTCTAGCCTTACCATTATATCTATTTTCATTCAGCTGATTTACTGAAACATTTCCTGGGGTATAGATAAGGGAATACAAATAACAATAGGTTGAGATCTAGGACGTATTTATTTTAATACTTTAATATTTGTCTAAAAAGCAGAATCTACTACTGCTACTGCTATCATTCGCATGCTGGGGGCCGGCCAGCACATGGCAAGACCGCCCAGCATGCAAATGGCTGCCCAGCAATGCGATCACAATTCAGAGGCATTGCCCCCCCTGCCTAACTATTCCGCACATATCTGATCAAAACTCAGCAAATGTCCAGCAGTATAAACTGCCCACATGTATAGATTGCTGTACCTGTGTATAATGCCCACATGTATATACTGCTGCATCTATAATGCTCACATATATATATATATATATACACTGCTGTACCTGTGTATATAATGCACACATGTATATAGTACTGCTGCACCTGTGTATATAATGCACACATGTATATACTGCTGCACCTGTGTATAATGCTCACATATATATATATATATATATATATACACACACTGCTGCACCTGTGTATATAATGCACACATGTATATACTGCTGCACCTGTGTATATAATGCACACAGGTATATACTGCTGCACCTGTGTATAATGCACACATGAATATACTGCTGCACCTGTTTATAATGCCCACATGTATATACTGCTGCACCTGTGTATAATCCTCACATGCACCCTTTGGCTCATATATTGTGTGTAAATCTGGATGTGGTACTAGCCCGTGCCTCCCCAGCAATATAACTCACCGCACGTCCGTGTATAGTACATATATTAACACCCTCATGCCTCAGTCTCAGTCCAATCCCACAACATAGTGTCAGTTATATCGCCCGTATGACTCACTACTGCCAGCCACTTGGGGCTCAGGAAAGGAGGAGACTGGAGTCTGGATGGCCACTAGAGTGAACATATAATTCTGCCGATCAGAGCTCTCTGTCTGAGGACCTACTGTGCATGGGCAGCATCTTTGTTTTGCGGCAATTGTACAGACTCCATCTATACAACTACAGTTTTATACTAACTGCTCCAAGAAGAGTAACTTTGATGAATTTCATCAAATGTGTCATAAAAAAACAACAGTATTATCACCAAGGAACACAGTGACAAAAAATAAAAATAAATAGGGGCAGCTAAGAAAAAAAAGGCAAAATAAAATTGAATTAAAAATAACTGATACGCAGAGGTTTCTTGCAGAGGTGGATGAATAAAATACCTATATAAAACCCTCTTGTTAATCTGCCCTACCAATCTTTGCTTCTATATGTGGCATTGACAGATGGCAAGGATTGTTAAACGGGAAGTGTTAAGTACAATGAAAGAAGTAATGAAAAAGCAGATAGATATATTTGGGATTAGGTAGATTATGACACTAATTAAACAATCCTAGTTGCAATATCACGCCTTAGAGACTAAATGATATCCTTAATGAGACAGCAAAAACTATTTTAACTGCTTTTATGTCCAATCCAAGTGTTGAAAATTGATCAGAAATGTGATGCCCCCAATTAGAGAATATTAACATATAATCTTTTTATAATAGCAATTATAATTAGTATCTAAAATAACAGAAGGAATGGTAACTGATATGCATGTATATTTTATTGAATATTATTCAGCTTTCTATTCTAACTAATATATTCTGAATTTAAGTTAACTTTTATGTTCCATAGAGTGAGCAAAGAATGTAAAATACTGCAATACATTTACAAGTGCCAAGGCATGGATGTTTTGGCACCAAAGTATACATGCAAAATAGCTGACAAGTCTAATTACCAATTTGAAGCAAAGTAATAATTTGGAGTATTTTTTGTTTTATTCTTGTGTGCTCTAAAACTGTAAAATGTATTTGTACACCTAGATAACTAATGGTTGTAACAAAAAAAAAAATCTATTGTACACTTATGGATTGTGACAATATCGCTAACTGGAGAGGGTATAAAATGTGTGCTTGATAGTTAAGGATTTCTGTAGCTGAGCTGTCTGATCCATTAAGCAACCTATGCTCCCATCCAATAGGACACAGCTTAGTGTAACTCATTTGTATATGTTTTTGTGTTGACAGAAGTAGTAGGAAGCAGCCTCAACTCAGTACCTTGTCTTTAGCACAGAGGTTCTCAAACCCCGTCCTCAAGACACCCCAACGGTCCAGGTATTATGCGTATTCATGGCTCAGCACGGATGATTAAATCAAAT